>NC_142381.1:6704059-7017014 GCF_059441005.1 Hippichthys cyanospilos
AAAGTCACAGGAAGTCTGCCATTTTGCTTCGAAGCTCAGAGACTCAGACAAATTTGTGCTCCAGATTTTGTTCGATTGCTACCAAATTGTAATGTACAATACAGATGAATGGTACAAAATTAAGAAACATCTTCCTTTTTGTCATTAAGCGTAGATGGCTGGCAGCAAACTGTCAACTCAACGAAATTGACTGAGAATTCCAACTTTGAATACAGCAAAATTAAATTTGACAGACATGCCTATCATGAGACTACAAACCAAAACTGGAAACAAAAGACAAATTTGACATTTTGCTTTGAATTATACAGTTTTAAAAGATGTTTTGTAATTTACGCATGAATAAAATAATTTATTTTAAAAAGTCCATTCCACTTAGCAACATCAAATTTGGTCAGTATGTCTATCATGAGCAGGGTCACCAAAATAGTCTCAAGAAGCCATGCCTGAAAAGACATGAGGTCTGTTATTTTGATTCAAGAAGGACATTTTAGTCATTTTTTTTCATTTAAAAAAATCAAAACAACTTTCACTGAGGTACAAGAAATTTGCTAGGCCTATCTGTCATGAATGAGACAAGCAAACTAGTTTCACAAAGCCATGCCAGAAATGACGAAGCCTGCCAATTTGGTTTGAAGCTGGACTCAAACGGCATCCTTTAATCAGTTCCTGTCATCCAAAAACATCTAAGATAACTAAGCTAATCATTAAGAGGCGAGAGCTCTTAACTCTCCCTCAGCGGAGAACAATTTGGATGAGTCACTTCTCATGCAGGGTCATAAAAGGACATGCAATGTTTGGAAATGTCCCAATACTTTTGTACTATTGATGTAGTTTCTTTTTCTGAAGGATTATTGCATTACTTTTATAGTTCATGTTTATTTTGTCCTGTTTCTTTTTCTTTCAAGCTGTGATCTCATCCATGTGTGAAGCACAAGCACTTTGACATACACAAACACAATATGAAAAACATAATGCGAAAGAAAGATCACTTCAATCAATCTCCATTGATTTCTTTGTTTTTTTGCTGGTGAAACCAGAGCGAGTGAGTGAGTGCGCGAGTGAGTGAGTGAGCCAGTGAGTGACAGCAGTCTGTAAATTAATGTAAATAAAAAGAGATTTTATTGACACCCACGCTGCATTCTATGTGCACTTGCATGAAATAAGTCAACCCAGCAGTATTTTGTCCAGTCCTTGATCTTTACATCAAAGCCATTTCACATCAAAGGGAAAATATTGAAAGAAGACACAAGGGAGCTGAAATTTTACCCAGATGTTGACAACATGTCAAATTTCAACATGGCCACTTAGTAATCACACTACCTGGACTGCCTCCATTGGCTAAAATACTGTGAGTATGATGTGGAAGTAAATGACCCCAAATTTTTCCAAAAAGGGCACAAGTGTTAAACACCACTTAAAAATAATCTCTAAGTTTTGCTTTATATACGATTTTGGAATCCTATCCCAGAAACTGTTGAAACTTTAAGCCTGAATTCCTCCTTTGAATCCCCTTTTTTTAATCCTTATTTTTAAATGGTGAATCTCAATTTAAATCACAATTCATACCCTAATTTGAAACTTTAACTATTGCCCAAAGTTACCCTAAACGTAACCGTGGCTTGCAATATCTCGGTAGCTTGAAACCAACCAGACAAAAGCCTTAATCCATATTTTGCCGTGTGTAAATGTCTTTGTGTCGATTGACAGCCACCAAGAACCGAGTGTCCTCGTCCCCACATACGCACGCGCACACATGTGCCACTCGGGTATAAGTGTCTCACTATTCATCGTCGCAAGTGCCCAATCCGCCGAAGAGAAGGCTCTCGTGGCAGCTAAAATTAGAATCTGTCTTCATCTTTCACACGCCAATCGATGGGAAGGCGACGAACGCCAGCCATTATTCCTTCATCTGCCCCAAAGCTTTTCATGTTAAACGCAATCATAGTGAAGCAGAAGAAGCGGGCATAAATACGGCTTTGTCCCCTTCGCTCGTCTGCTCTGACATTTAAGATGTGCTTAGCCATGGACAAAAGGTGGCCGTGTTGACTAACAGTGAATGAAATGCACCGCGTGACACTGACATTTACACTGAAAAGTGCAGCTGGAATCCAAACACAAGATTTCTCCACTTTTCTGCCTTTGGAAGAGAATACAAAAGAAAAAAATATTGATTGGCGAGAGCGCTTAAGGTTCGTGGCTGCTCAAGCTGACAGCAGGTCAGAATAGAAAACATATTTAATGTTCAAAAATGTATCAGAAGACGTAAAAATACTTCAAGTAAACTCCGGCATCTCTATTCTGACTTTTTCATTTTGGCTGCCCATTTTCTTAATCATTGTCATTGTTTTAAATAAAATTATAATTATTTCTCTAGGTCCAAGTAAATGAATTTTAAGTAGTTCTACTCGTTTTCTAAAAAGTACTACATGAACAACTGTCTTAAAATCCCTCTTTGCAGGAAGGAAATGATGACATAAAATTGGAGGAAATTGGAGATAGGCAATGAAGAGTTGTTCTTGCAAATGTGTCATGTTCTCATCATCGCTTTGTGCTGGAACGCCGGCAACTTTTAAAAAGTTAATGAACTTTTATGCAGCGATAAATCATCGGACAAATTTGGGAACTCAGCAACAGATTTATGACACTGCAGACAACAACAACATGATAATGATTATGATATTCAATTTATATTCAGATTCAGAGTGTAAAGTTTGAATGTGCCGAGAGAGACAATAAAAGACGTCATTTTTATGATGCTGCCATGATGATGTTGCTGCAAATCATTGTATATGAGTAGTCGTTTGTTTGCCAAGGCAAAACATCATATTTCAGTGACCTTTTTCAAGCAAATGCAGCCTTGTAAGGCTAAAATATTGCTCTGTAATGGAAAACAAGTCAAATATTGCTAAATTAATCAAAATACATCTTATACTGTAAAATTTCCAACTGAAAAATAGTGTTTCTGATTAAAAATCCAACATTTTATGCCTGTGTGGACTATTTGGCAGGAAATATACATTAATGTTTTCTTGCTGAAATGTTGCATATTGTAACGAGGGATTAGAATTTTAAATCACAATCATATTTTTAGTGGTAATATAATGCATTTAAATGCAATATAGAGGCAAAAAAAGCGAGTAATGAAGCCTTTTGTGAGCAAAGAGGTTAAAATTGCATTTTTTATATATATACATGTATATATATATATATATATATATATATATATATATATATATATATATATATATATATATATATATATATATATATATATATATATATATATATATATATATAATTTCGCTACATCCTCCAGAGAAATATAGAGAACAAACTGAATTGCAACTTGCCGCCTTTAAGACATTAAGAGTGACTCAACGTTTCCTTTAGTCAAGGCTGCCCTCTGGTGTGCAAATAAACAGTGACACAGTCCGTGGTGCTTCTACATATAAAAAAAAATGTTGAATATTAAAAACCGCTTTTTAAATGTCTGTTATCTCGCTGTTTAAACCAGGCATAACCTATAATATTGAAAAATACCAACCAGATTTTAAAAGTTCCATTGCTTCCGAAGAAAAGGGGCAGAAATGATAAAATGGGCATTTATTGAGAGAAAAGACAAAACAAGCAGGTGGACTGCTTTAATGGCGGTATTTTAGGGTTAAAATCAATAGTGGCAGACTGGTTGCCACGTCCACCTCATAATTCAGAGCCCCAACTTCAATTACCTCTCGCTCTGGGGCCTTCTTGTGCGGAGTTTGCATGTTCTCCCCGTGCGGATCGAGAGAGAGAAAGTAAAGTCAGTGAGAGAGAGAAAGAAAAGGGTAGCGCAGCAGGAGTGGTTAGCACGCCAGGTTCACTGTCCTAAGTTCACTAATGGCTCTGGTCTTCCTGTGCAGAGTATGCATATTCTTTTCATGCCTGTGTGGGTTTTCTCCGGGTACTTTGATTTCCTCCCACCTTCTCATAAACCTGCATTGTAGATATATAGGATACTCCACTTTGCCCATAGGTGTGTTTGTAGGTGTAAATGGTCATTCATCTGTGTGCCCTGCGATTGGCTGGCAATAATGAGGCGGTGCCACAAAGTGGTCTAATACAATAAATAAATGTTTGGTCTTAAATTTGGCCTCCTTAAACCTATGTAAGATATAACCTACCAATTGCTTCAACCAAAAATATTTGAAACTTTAATAATGAACATATTTGTTAGATTAATACCTTGATTGTGCATTTCCTATATTTACGACATTCTGTAGGTCCCGAGATGCGTGAGTTCCATTTAAGTTGTAAGTATTGTGGAGATACTTGTAAAAGCATGTATGTTAGATCTTCAAAGGTGATTATAGTGATTCAATAAGTAGAAATTTGACATTTACTTCCAACACAGGTCGTGACTTGGAAGATAAACACCATTCATTGATTCATGGAGCAGGGTGGAGCAAGCTTTAGAAATCAAAAAACAAACAAAATCAATAGAAGCAACATGTCCACACAAAGGTGCGAATGACGCAGTGGAAAAATTCCAGTGAGGCATTTGTGCATTAGGAACAACTCGACATGTTAAGTCACACGCAATAATACAACATATGCATTTTATTAAAGCAGTAAGAAAATAGGATACAGTTTTATAATCACATCAAAGGCACTTTTGGCTTATAAAATTACATTTACTCCCTTTTGTTTTTTTGGACAGATTTCTTAGTTTAAAAAAAAAACGTCACTGACTGCAATCACCTGAGTGACCATGTGCTCATTTTTTTTTTTTAAATGTGCAAAGAACATGTTCTCAAAGCAGTGAAAATGAGTTTAAAGAGTGCTGAAAAAAATAATATTAATTTATGGCCTTCAGCAACGGGGCTCCAGCATAATTATAAACCAGTTTTCACACCAGCTGATTCAAGCATACAGTAGATAGCTCAAAACCAATGAGAACTTGCTCCAACATAAAATAATAATCTCAAAAGTTGGAAATGGACGATATGTACAGTTTATGGTACTGCTACCTCCTACCAACTTCGCACACTTACTGTGACAAAGAAATAATCCCTGGGATTGTTGTCAAACTGCAAATGGACTCAATTGACCTTAATACAAACTGGATTTTAATTTTTCCCAACTATGGCCGGTCAAGAATGGGACGTACCGTTTGGGTGAGGTACGGTAAAAATACAAACATCGCCACATACTAAAGGACTGTGAGGAAAATTCCAGCAACTATTCCTGAGAATGATTTTTAAAGCTTTCTGCTATAAATGTTGGACTTTACTTTTTAAATAAACATATACAAAACAAAAACTCTATATGTGACTTTTTTTTCTTTTTTTTTGCTGTGAACTTTGCTCTGAACCGAATGTTTGGCAAGTGCATCGCCCTGGACAAACACTGACGCAGGAATCGAATTTAGTGTGCTTAGTGGATGAGGAAACCATCATATATGGCTTAGTAAACACATTATGATACAGTAAATTATATCATGGCGTTTTTGTATTTTGACATCAGTAACATGTCTGTTGTGCTGTTAGCTTATATTTATATATATATATATATATATATATATATATATATATATATATATATATATATATATATATATATATATATATATATATATATATATATATATATTCACATACATATATAATATGTACTGTGTATATGGTCTTAAATTTGGCCTCCCGACACCTGTGTAACGATCATTTTACATGTGTAAGGCCTGGTAATTCAGATTAAAAAAACACGAGAAAAACAAAATAAATTGAATGAGATATCTGACAACACAAATGATGGATTGAGATGCCCCAAAAGGCACATTCAGTAACCAAGATCAACATCGGCAAAATGAGTTTTTGTAAACATGTCAGTAAATCTCAACACGCACCGTTACACTCGCCATTTGGCGTCACTATGCGCTGCATGTGATGCACGGCGTCAGCGATGGTAAAAAATGTCAAGCCATCATTCCCTTCATGTTTTTCTGGTAGGTAACCCCCTCTTTGAAGGGAATCCAGGACAGTCGTGTTGCACTGAGCCAGAACCACCTCCACTCCCAGCTCGCCGTAGTCTTTGCGCACTTCCTTCAGAGCGTTGACACCAGCGCTGTCCAGGAACAAGACGGCGCTGCAATCCAGGACTAACCTGCGGAGCGCTTTCTGTTCCAGCATCACTGTGACGCTCTCGGCGTCCTCTTTGCACGCCGATTCCTGCTTGGCCTTCTGTCGTTTGAGCTTCTTCTCCAACTTGATGCGCCGCGCCTTCTCCTTTACCGGGTCGAGCCTCGCGTGCCGGTATAAAGACTTCTTAAACAAACTCTGGTTTGCATAGTAAATAGGTGCCGGGTATCTGAAGATGGCCACGTCTGGTTGAGTGAGGAGGCCGCGGTAGTCGGAAAGCACCTCGTAGTGGTCCCTGTCAGAGGTCCGACCCAGCTCCAGCGCCTGAGCCCGTTGCGTTCTGCCCAAGACGCAGAAGGCGGATACCAGGATGCCCAATAGGAGGCCCAGTTCCGTGTTGATGAGCGCCGAGGTGGCCATGGTGATCAGCCAGATGGCGGCGTCCACACGGTTAGCGCGCCACATGCTGGGGACCTCCGCAAATTTGCGGAGTGCGCCCCGGAGGTTGACAACGATGATGACAGCCAGCACGCACCTAAGATGGGAAGCCAGAGTTGCCTAAACGTGTTGCTCGAACTTGACAAAAATTTGAAGTGACCGATGCTCACTTTTGAAGGGAATAGAAGAGCGGCGCAATGACCAGCAGCACCAGCAGGAGCACCACGGCGCTGACCAGGCCCGACACCTGTGTCTGGCATCCGGTCGATTCCTTAACCAGGGTCTTGGTGAGGGCAGCGCTGGTGGTAAAGCAGCGGAAGAAGGACGGCAGGATATTGCAGAAGCCAATGGCGTACATCTCCTGGTTGGCGTCCACCTGGTAGTCGTGCTTCTTGGCGAACATTTCCGACAGCGACACAGTTATGGCGAAGCCCACCAGCGCGATGGAGAAGGCGTCAACCGCCACGCTAGGGATGAGCGACCACGCCGGCAGCTGCGGCGGCATGAAGCCCGTCGGTATTTCACCCGCCACGTCTGAGCCATAAACTTCCTTGAAGCGGCCGAAGTGAGATGCCAGCGTTGCGATGATGACCGCAAACAGCTCAAAGGGTATTGGAGCCTGGGTAACAAAGAGGGAGGCGTTCAATTACAAATGATCTGCTTCAATAAATACTGCTCTGTTTTATTTAGCAATAGCGGTTAATAACTTAATAACAATACATTTGAAATTGAACAAAATGTCTTGATATGTCCCAAATGTTAAAAAGAGGCATATACAGGAAGTCCTTGAGTTACAGCGTACTCGCCCTACGACATTTTGACGCCAATGTAGCGGGCCTTTTTTTTGTCCCTGTTGTTTCTGCTTAGCTAGTGCATAGTACTTGCCTTCTGCTTCCGTTATGGTCACAAAAAAGAAAATTGAGTCATACAGCGACACTGCTCTTGCAATTACCATGGAATCAAAGCGCAACACCAAAAAAAAGTCAGAGAAAGGAGACACATACGAACACAAAACTCACAGCATGTTGTCCTATGATAGCCTCCACTTGTGCTTCTCCATCCACCTCTCAGCTATAATGTAAGTACAGCATCTTATTTGTTCATATTAATGTATTTTTTTATATTAAGTTTTTTTTTTTTTACATAAATTTGGACTTGATGGTGGAAGTACTCCATCTTGAGTGGAAAGTCGGATTATGTCCCCAGCATAGGAAACAGACCTTGTTTGTATCATTTCCTGTATTTAAGAGTGAGGCATGTATTTGCCAGTATAAAGGTCATGTAAAGGCCAGCAACTGTTTGGGGGATGGCATCTCACCATTGGAACAAATACCATTCAGTTTCTTGACCTGCAACAAAACATGGAGGCATTTATTTAATTTGTGTGTGTTATTTTATCCAATCCTTCAAAGGCATTTCACAAGGGAATGCGGTGAAAGAAGACACTATAGAGCTGATGGTAACAACCTGTCATAGTTCAATATGGCATGATCACTTCTCACACTACCAGGAGATTTCCATCCCTTGGGTACAATACTGTGAGATATAAAATGATCCAAAAAAGGGTCAATACACCTCACAAGGGTTAAGGAAGGTGTATGTTTGAGGTAGGCCCTTGGTTCTCTTCGGTGATTGACGACCTTGCAAATTAATAATTATGGCATAGCATCCCACTATTTGAAAAAACATGACACATTAGCTGACCTGGGCAATAATTATAAAGGCAGGTTTCTATTTGAGGGAGGTGTGGTTTTTGTTTTTTGTTTTGGGTGACGTATCGTGTCAATAGTTGTGCATGTGTCGCTTGACGTTTATTTTGAGGAGGTGTTTATTACTGAAGTGAATGACTAACTGTAGATAATTGTGTCTTGACTTCAGGAAAAGCGCCTATTTGAAGGAGGCGCTTGTTTTCCTGAATGAATGACTGACCTTCAGCTTGGCTTTGAAGCGGTAGTTGAGCTCCTTGGTGGGCACGAGCAGCAGCAGGCATACCACACTGGTGATCAGGTCGCATAGGTTGGTGCGTCCCAGGTTGGCCAGAACGCTGAACCAAGTCTTGAAGAGCGTGAACCAGCCCTGTGGCCGAGGGATCTTCAGACCCAGCATGTACTTGACTTGAGAGGTGAGGATGGTGAGCGAGGCGCCCGTGGCGAAGCCGCTGAGCAGCGAGTCTGAAAGGTAGACCGACACAAAGCCCACCTGGAAGATACCCATCAGCACCTGGTAGACCCCGGCGGTGAAAGTGACCGTCACTCCCACGGTTATTGCGTAGCAGCTTCTATCGCACGCGTCCACTAAACTATTGTTGTTGCCTCCTAAAGCCATGCTGCCATTGCTGCCAACGCCATCCTCTATAAGGTACCCTGCCAGTGCCAACTCCCGGTCCACTACCTGCCCAACTAACAGGCAAAGCACCCCGAAAATGCCCACCGAGATGTGTCTGGATGTGCCCAGCAGCGTGTAGATGATGCAAGAGAAGAAGGAGGTGTAGAGCCCGTAGATGGGATCCTGGCTTGCCAGCAGGGAGTAAGCAATAGATTGGGGAACCAATAGTATTCCAACAATGAGTCCTGACATGATATCCCCAAGGAGCCAGTCCCTCAGCTGGTAGCGCGGCAGCCATTTGAGGATGGGGATGAAGCCCAGGACCTTCGTCTTGATCTTCTGCGGCGAACATGAGCTGTGTTTCCTAAAATGGCGAGAAATCGCCATGTGACAGCTTTGTCCAGGCTCTTCCGGCACTCGTTCCAGGGTGAGCAGCTCATGATGCTCGTTCTTTGTCTCGTCCCTAGATGTCGTGGAACTGGCATCTTCGTGAGTCATCATCGAGCACTCTATGGTCAACATGAAGCAGGATAGGATTAGAAGATTATTTTAGTGGGAAAAAAAATCCATTGGGTCAAACACAAATCAGCAAAATCACAAACATAAAAACCTCAAAAACTCTGGAATAACTACAGAATTTGGTGAGGGTATTTTTTTTTTAAATGGTGTAGGAAACGGGTAGGAATTGTGTAAGATACTAGCTGCCTCGGCTCAACACCATGTGACCAGTCCAAAATTATTGCACAATCGGAGCTAAATGAGTTACAGGGAAAAAAATCAAATCAATATAGGGCAAGTTTTCACTCTTGACTAACTCAAGTCTTCACTTCTTCACTAAAATTGTAGATAATGAGTTTCAATTACCGCTGCTACGTTTTTGCACAAATAAACTCTTTGATAGTCATCAGGTTTTTTACCACATAGACCAATATAGAGACAGCTCTTTTCAAAATACTAAACACTGCAGACTTGAATATTGATGCAGTAAAGGTGTCATTTCCAGTCTTTAATACCATTACTTGCTTAATCAGTTGAGGGGGTCACCAGTTGAACACTTGATCCTAGAAATATTTGATAGCTGCAACCCTAACTGGATCATTTGTTTTTCTCTTTATGTTTATTGTGCAAAGTGCTGATCATGGTAGTAAAAAGTTCATTTGATAACATATTTAAGCACTTTTCAGCATTGTGTGTGGATACTGCCATACTGAGAGAGGTTCAAGCTTAGAAGCACAAGTACTTGTTTAAGCTGTGCCAACTGCCAAGTCTGAACGAAAGAAAGCAAGCTTTCACAGGGTTTGGATCCCTCTGAAAAGTCATCATATTAAATGTCATGACAGCGGGGTGTGGGTGTGTGGAGAGGGGGGTGCAACCCCTTCCAATGGAACTAATTTACAGTGTACAACAGGTCAGAAAATTATGATTATGATACTACTTTTGAGCAAAGGTTTGAGCGGCATAGTTTAATTCACTTAAATATTTGCCGTGTATGTGAAAACATTTTGCAGATGTTTTTTTTTTTTTTAAACTACACACAATTATAATACTGGAGACGCTATTAATGTCGTTTTCTAGTCATGCCATGAATCACAACTAGAGAGAACAGTTCTGCAACAATGAAGATGATTGTTCCGCGTTGATGATGATGATTGGTTCAAGCTATTATTAACAGCAAATGCAAGAAGCAGCGACTAAAACTAGAACTGTAAAGATATTTTCGTTAGAAGTTGGTTGTGTTTACTCAAAGAGATGAATGAACGCCTTTGTCAAGTCGGCAACGTGTCAAACTCTTGAAGAAGCGAGTTCATTTGGTCCAAGAGACGAGGAACAAAATGATCGCTTTTAAAATGTTGTCGTTGAAGTTACTAACCTGATTCGTGCTAGAAAGTTTCTCAGACGGCGTGAGAGGGAGATCCACGCTTTCTTATTCCATTCCGTTGCAGCACCGAGTTGTCAAATTCACGTCAGGCAGAAGTACAGTTCGGCATCTGCGTCACCGAGCAATGTGAGAAAAGTCACGTGATGTGCACGGACAACAGAGATTGGTCGAACACAGAGCAAACTTTCACTCTGACTAACTAC
Organism: Hippichthys cyanospilos; assembly: GCF_059441005.1. Taxonomy (NCBI): domain Eukaryota; kingdom Metazoa; phylum Chordata; class Actinopteri; order Syngnathiformes; family Syngnathidae; genus Hippichthys; species Hippichthys cyanospilos. The sequence goes on from NC_142381.1 coordinate 6,715,018, forward strand.
AGTTGCACGAACAAGTTACTCCGGTACAAGTTTTTGAATAAATAAATAAATCTATTTAAGGAACTTGTTGATTTGCTTTACAGTCAACCTATTTGTAGATGGTTAAAACCTGCCTGGCTCTCAAAAATCCCAAACGCGTGTATAACTACTTGATGCCTATTGAAACATAGTTACAGTTGAAGCCTAAAAATTCCCCCAAAACCACCGATAAAACATTCAACACATGGGAAATGGGGTGGAGCAAAAATTGTAACAAAGATTAACAAAAAATATTGTAATAATTCAAAAATATTGGAAAATAGCGTATGTTGTATACGTTGTGAAACCTCACATAATAACCAATGGCAGAATGCTACATTCACTAACATAATAATCGCTATTGTGTTAGTGTAATGTTAGAGTTGGTGGATTTGATTATATACGCCATTGAATTATTGCTTTACAGCCTATCACTCTTTTGCATGAAAGCAAAATGTATGCTAATGCATTCCAGCCCATCAGATATGTGTAAATTGTATATTTATGTGTCTATAATAACATAAACATGCATGTGGATTTTCATGTCAATATTCCAACAGAAGAATGAGCGAACAGAGTCCATGTTGCAATAAAAGAGGGAGGATTCGCATTTGGTGGCCCTCAACACTGGAAGGTATCATAATCTCAGGATTGCATTTGTGTGCAAGTTTACCTGCACATGTGATCATTTGAAAGCCCCCCTGCAATAATCCCTGATACTCTCTCATCCACTTGCAGACAGTGTGAGTGATTATACACGGTGCTGCTGGAGAGAATACGTACACTTCATCAGGTACCACTTGCCTTTTTTAAAAATCTATTTATTGACCTGCTGTGATGTCACAAGGGTTGTTGTGGTTGAGGAATTTGGATTTGCAATAGTTTGACAGTTCATTTAAAACTGAGTGTCTTGAAGCCTCTTTTTGAAGAAAACCTTATAAATCTAGCTGACATTCAGCCAGCCATTAGTTGGGCCACTCGTATTTCACCGCATCAATATATAATGTTGATGTCCACTTTGCTCCATAGTCATGGTCGACGCAGCCATAGCCGAGCAGTTCCTTGACGCCAACCCGCAGTTTGCCAAGCAGTATTACGACGTCAACTTTCGGCCCAAGGTGGTCTCGGACCTCCTGGACAACGATCGCGCCACGGCAGTGGATGTAAGCCGCTACCACCCACTCACGGCCGTAGAAGAGAGCGAGATCCTCTTTGACCTGGTGCGAGACATCCAGGACAACCTTCAGATGGAAAAATCCCTCTTCAACCTGATGAGGCACCTCAGCTTCATGATGAGGGCCGACCGCATGAGTCTTTTCATGTACAGACAGAGGAACGGCATTGCTGAGCTCGCTACCAGGTGGATCCTCCCACAGCTAACCCTAAATTCAATTGCTGTGCGGCTGAAGACACTGAAAACCTCTGACAAGGCCACTAAAGTTCCATTGGCTGCATTTGACCTTGTGACCCCAATGCAAACAGAGTATAACTGACAAAAGTGAAAACAAAATTCCCCAAAAAACTTTTAGTCAGACCTAAGAGTGATAGTTGTTGTAGTTGTTGTGTAATAATGCTAAGTAACAAAGAGTCGATCTGGTGGACAACATGCGATGGGTGGGGGTGGGAGACTTGGCCTTCGGTTATTTATATCACATCACTTGTGCCTTTCAGGTTGTTTAATGTGCACAAAGATTCCGTGTTTGACGACTGCCTGGTTCAGCCTGATAGTGAAATTGTGTACCCGCTGGATTTGGGCATTGTGGGACATGTGGCCTCCACCAAGAAGATGGTCAACGTGCCTGATGTGTCCCAGGTAGTAAATTATTGCAATGCCATCTACACACTTGAACATACCATAACAATACTAAAAAGCAGCAAACACGGACATTATCATCTGTGCATAAGCAGAATGTTTGTCTTGGATTATTCTCACAATTATTATAATGCAGCCCCTTTACATTTACTGTATATTTTAATGTTTGAGAACATTCAAACTGAATTCACAAATAGTATACATTTTTTACAGTTATTAAACGTTTTCATCTCACATCTATTGGATTATCTATTATTATTATAATTATTATCATTACTGACATGAATTGAGCAGTTTATGTGTTTTATCCGTTTTGATAAGCAATAAAAATTAAACACAGCAGTGCTACCAGAGGTTTTAATCCACGGCCTTATAATAACCCTCTTAGCCCATATCATTGAAAGAATGTAACTGATCCATTGTGGGTGGAATGAATGCCTCCTTTTCAATCCCCTCTTGGTAATAAAGTGCATTTTTTTCCCCTGGTGCTCTTCACCAAAAAGCCACCAGAGAGCGATGTGACACCAAAATTTCCTCCCAAACCAGGCCACTAAAGCGGCTCAATGGTATTATCGCTTAATTCCTTTGGCATTTGGAAGTGTTTGGTCAATTTTATTCCCACGTGAAGCATTAACACACTGTTGTCCTGGGTTTGACTCACGGGTGTAAAGTAGGGCAATTCCAAGACTTCTGGTGACAGCTCGTGTTTCCTTATAATTGGCTTGTTTTGTGATGCTAATGCAGGAGCGCAGAAGCCTTTCAAACTGGATGCTGAGAATTTCTATTTCCATTGAGGATGGAGATTATGTTGAACTGGGATTATGGTTTTCCACTCCCGTTAATGCCCTCTTCTAATAACGACACCTAATTTAAACTTTGTCATTCACATGACTGTCACACCTCATGATGATGGACGGTCTTTGTGATATTCAGGTGTGTGTGTTGTGTGTGGTGGTGGCAGCCAGTTTCGCAGATGAAACTGGTTAATCTGTCCAGAATTAGAGCGATCCCAGATTACAGTCGGAGCTCACACAGGCCTGCAGTGGAGCTCTGTCCACTGACTCAGCAACTGGACTAGAAACACCTTGGAGTTGTTTTCAAACCACCACTTTGTTCCCGATGCCAAAAAACAAAAACAAAAACAAAGATATTCAGTCATCATAGCAGTCCTCTACATTATTATTATTATTATGATTATTATTTTCAATTAAAAAATGTCATGGTGCTGATTGCAGTTAAAGTCCATTTATCATTATTTAGAAAAAGGGTGTCCAAACTTGATCTTTGGGGGCTTTTATCTTGCATGTTGGCCAGGTTTCTTTCGCTGACACACCTGAATCAAATGATCAACTTATCTTCAAGATCAGCAGAAACCTGGTAACAATTCTGATATTTGAATCAGGTCTTTCAGCAAAAGAAACCTGGAAAACATGCAAGATACTAGTCCTGGAGGATGGAATTTAGACACACCTGATTTGGATAGAAAACAGCATTGTTTTGTATTATTGCAATTTTTTAAACCATCCATCTTCTGCTTGATTGACACATTTTATTTATAAAAATAGTGCGTATTTTGCTTTTGTCTGGCAGTGTTAAAAACAGCACATAAGAATCTGACACCTGAGGTGGTCAGACAAAAGACTGCCACTGATTCTTTCCCCAGAGAATCCATCCATCTGCAGGTTTTAAGTCTCTCTCATTTAATGTGGCGCAGTCCTCGCCTGAGGACCACGCTGATGACCTGGTCCATTGAGTTTGGTTTGGAATGTTAAATCTTCCTCCTCCTCCTCTTGTGGCATTTTAGAATCCTCACTTCAGCAACTTTGTGGACGAGCTGACCGAGTACACCACCAGGAATGTGCTGGCCGTGCCCATCATGAACGGCAAGGACATGGTAGCCGTCATGATGGCCATCAACAAGATGGATGGCGCTACGCACTTCACCACTGCGGACGAGGAGGTAAATGTGTAGATACTAGAGCGTGTTCCTCAAATAATATATAGTGGTTCCTTGAGATGCAAGTGAGCCGACTTTCAGTTTTTATGACCCACGAGTCGCCATATAAAAGTCTTCCGAGATTGCCGTTTTAACCCTTCTGCCGCATTTTGTCCAATTCTTTGCTTTAAATTAAAGACATTTCCCTTGGCTAAAATATTGTGAGACTGATGTGGCAGAAATTGACCCCAAAATGCTCAAAACACTGCGCAAGTGGTGAACAGAGGTCACAATATTGCACTGGTCTTCCTTCCTCCCTTCTTGGATTATTGCTGCATAATGGAGGAAGAATCCCATTGCCGTTGAAGATTCTGCCTAGAATCTACTAAATGAATAGATTTTAAAGATCATTCAAGGTGGATGGGGAGTCCCCATCCCTTCACTACCAGTCTCCTGGGATAGTTTTTGTATATCTGTCTGACATCAAAGAAACATATTGATTTTAAAGCCTTACCCAAGATGAACACAAACTGGTGTGTCTAATGGGCCTTTGGAAATGGATATCTAAGCAAGAATCCTATTGATTTTGAAAAACACCTGCCCAAGGATAGGGACAAATAAAGCTTAAAATAAGTAGAACCTCTATTGCTCTAAACTACAATTACTTCAAGTCCTACCTCATAGACATTATGTTCTTTGCTGCGAATAGCAACTGCGTTTTCAATGAAATGACTATGATCGGTGGGGTTCCCCAGGGGCCAATTCTGCTACCCCTAATGTTCAATCTCTACATTCTTCTAGAAGGCCATTTAATATACAGCTATGACATGTCCTACCACAATTATGTGGCTAACACCCAAATACGTTCAAATGTCAATGACAGAAGGTGAACATGGACTTGTATATTGACTTTGTTGTTGAACGCAACAAACCATGCAAACAAATTATTATCTGTTGCCCCCCGGAATAAAGCGAAAGTGTCATCAGTCACCTTGAGACTCTTAAACTGTTATTGTTGTCTTTTGACTATCATGGTTTTGCAGATGACACACACTACATAGGGCAATGTCCTCATGTGTAATAATACTGGTCATTTTAGTCAACTACTTTATACATGTATTTTTTTTTAGAGGTGTTTTAGTTCTTTTGTTTATGAATGCTTTCAAATGTTGTACTTTTGTGAATCCCCTTGAGCATGACATGCACTATACAAATAAAATTGTATTTTTCTCCTGCAGTAAATGAACATCTATTTTCCCCACAGACCCTGAACAAGTACCTAAACTTTGCCAACCTGGTGCTGAGGGTTTTCCACCTTAGCTACCTTCACAACTGTGAGACCAGAAGAGGGCAGGTGAGGTTTTTTTTTTTTTCTCCCTTTGTTTGACTGATGGCTTGTGGACTGTTGCCGCTGAGGGAGAAACTTCATGACTTGGAGCGGTCGCTGCGATAAAAGAAAAAACAATAACATGAAGTTGCAGCAGTGATTGATGGAACTCAAGAGTTCTAGCAAAGTTGGAGAGGGGGAAAAACGTGATTATTTTTCCCGCTTTGGGGAATTTTCTTTTTTTCTCTCACAACAACAGTATAGATTTTTGTTTTGTCTGATACAAAGAGATAGGAGGAAGTTGTCAAAATTTAGGATGTGCAGGGGGCGTGTCCTTTTTGGATACTTGGTAGCACCACCTTATTACACAATTGTTTTACCTATTGTACACTTTTTAGGTTATTATAAATGATTACATTCATTACCTTTTTAATCATTTTAATTTTGTTCCAATTTCTACCAACACTCTTTTATATATTTTTGAAGTTATAACTTACTAACGTATAACTGAAATATTGCACAGACTTACTACACATTTACAATGCCATATTTAAACAAGAATACTAGTTTTGTATGTGTGTGCGTGTAGGTGCTCCTGTGGTCGGCCAGCAAAGTGTTTGAAGAGCTGACAGACATCGAGAGGCAGTTTCACAAGGCCTTGTACACAGTGCGAGCTTTCCTCAACTGCGACCGCTACTCTGTGGGCCTGCTGGACATGACCAAAACCAAAGTGACTAACATCCATCCCGCCAAAGCTGAGATCAAAGGCAACTGCCAACGTTTGTCTTTCATTTTGTTTTTTGATTTGTAGGAGTTCTTCGACCTGTGGCCCATCCTGATGGGAGAAGTTCCTCCGTACGATGGACCCAAAACACCTGATGGCCGCGTAAGTGAAAATGATTATCGGTTCTTCGGAGGAAACGGAAGCGGTCTCAACTGCCATGTTTGCGTTGCCTCGTCCAGGAAATTGTCTTCTACAAAATTATCGACTACATCCTGCACGGCAAAGAAGACATCAAAGTCATCCCGTCAGTCAGGACTACAATTGCCGTCTTATTGCTGACTCGGGAATTATTATACGAATGAAATGCTGTTGTTATTGATCTGCAGGAATCCTCCAGCAGACCACTGGGCTCTGGTCAGCGGTTTGCCGACGTATGTTGCAGAAAATGGACTGGTCAGAATTCATTGAGCTTTTTTAATATTTGATGTCTCCTTATTGTATTCACTTTGAAAGATGATGAATGACTGTTTCATCTTTTATATACATGTACAGCATTATTTGCACACGATACATTTATTCCCACTACAGTTTTACTCCACACACATTATTTTTTAAATTATGCACATTTCATCCCTTTTTGACACAGCTAGAGATTAGTGACACATATTTGGCGTCTTTAACCCACCCCTTTACATATTTAATGCCAAATTATGACATTTTTTACAACACACGCTTCTTTTAAAAGCAACTCTCACTCTTGTACCAGCATCGCTTATCGCACATTTATTCGAATTTTTATTTCTTCATCACTTATGACTGATGGTCTACTTTTACACATGTATTAAACATCCAATACCTATTTAGTATTTAGTACAAGCGAATTATGCTTCTTTCACACACTAATCAGATATGTGTCATGACTCTTCTAGACTTTTTAAACATGATTTTCACAACTATCATACATATCATACCCTTATTTACACACCATATAATTTCACAATGCACCAGTCTCACACTTTATACATTTATTACAAACTCAACAATTTAAACGATTATAAAGTTATCATATGTTAAATACTGCATAACAGGTACTACAAATCGGCAACACAATATTTGAACATTTGCTTAAAACTGATTACACCTTGTTTACACGATTAATGTAAATTATTTTATGAAAGTGAAAATTGACATTGAAATGAAAGTTGACATCATATTCAGTGTTTATGGTTCGCTTATTCCTTCTCCATGTGTCTCCTGCATTGTCTTAGTTCTCATTTCCAAGCACGTATACAAAAAATAACATTTTGTTGCATGTTTCACACAGATTTGCAACATAATGAATGCGGCAGAAGATGAATTCTTTAATTTCCAAGTAAGTCATGTTGAAATGAGCTCTAATATGTGTGATTTAATGGTGCCGTTTTCCATCAGCGCTCCTTGAGAACTGGAAGTCAATAGATAGTGCAGGTGTACCTAATGTTGTGGCACTAACGTGATGTCACGTGTGTGCGCGTGGGACGCAGCCACAGTCATAAAGGGTATAAATGATCTCCTTATTTTTCCTCACTGACTTTCCAGCAGGATGCACAGCTCCTCTCATCTTTCCTCCCATTAGAATCAATTTGCCACGGGGAGATGCGCCAACTTTAATGACCGAATTTATCATTTTTACTCCTTCTTTTGGGATCCCATCATGGGGTTGAGAGGACGCACTTGTTCTCTGCCAAGTTGGACGATATAGTGGACTTTCTTCGGCTAGTTTCTTTCATTGCAGTTAACTTGGATTAATATCAGAAAATAGAATCGGCACGCTAAGAAAATGAACAACACATGTAATCCACAAATTAATACACAAAATACATATTACCCAGTTAATTTGAGACTTGTCTCTGGTCCGTTGTGCGACTGAAATGCTGATGGTGCCATCAAGCAGGACCATCATTTTGAATGAACTCACAACCATCTCAGAATTGGTAGTTCACTTGAGAATGAGAACAAAAATAGAGATTTACAGTATCAGTGGCTAGCAAATGCAGCCAAAAGTCCATGATGCAGATACACCATAACATTATAGTTGCATGACATAAAAAAGGTAACCGATTGTGTCACATTTCATGTGCACGTGTTAACTCTTTCAATGCCAAGTGTTATGTGAAAAGGCAACCCCTAAAGTGCCAGCGGATTTCCGATTTTTGGCACAGATTTCAAGGTCTACACAATATTGTAACGTGTGACTATGTAGACATTGGTGGTACAGTGGTGGATCACATGATAAAGTTAGCTCTCTTTGTTGCCTCCAAGAGGAAAAACATCTACTGGTTGTTTATCTATTAGGTTGCCCACCTTAGACAAATGCAGTGGAGCAGAATCAGATACTCTGCCATCCATCCTCGTTGGAACAAAAAAATATATATATATTACTGAACACAATGGCAGTGAATGAGTAAAGGTTAAATAGAGACAATCTATATTGAATACTATTAATTGAAATCAAATCAGTGTTTATCTGCGTTTAGTTCATGAGTTCATGTCCCTTTCTTTGCACAGAAAGAACCACTGGACAACTCGGGCTGGACAATTCGCAACGTTTTGTCGATGCCCATCGTCAACAAGAAAGAGGAGATTGTGGGCGTCGCAACTTTCTATAACAGGAAGGACGGGAAACCCTTTGACGAGATGGATGAAACTCTGATGGAGGTGGAGTATCTAGATTGTGTGTGACTCACAAGTTTCTAAATAGAGGGATGTGTGTGTACATTATTTATCAGCCCACAGGCTTTTCTGCATCCACTTTGTTCACAAGCTCGAATGCTCGCAGTTGAACAGCAATCCATGTGTCACTTTTCCGACGTGAACACACTCACCGAAGTGGCATTTTCATCGTGTGCTGTACACATTATTTGAACGGGTCCTCACAGAAATGGACTTTGAAGTCTTGACATATTTTCAGTAAGGTGTCATAAAGGGAGAGTGGAAATAAAAAACAACATGAACCCAAAATGATTTTTTTTCTCACCCCGGGAACATTGTCATTTATTTGTTTGTTTTTATTATATATACATACATACATACATATATATATATATATATATATATATATATATATATATATATATATATATATATATATATATATATATATATATATATATATATATATATATATATATATATATATATATATATATTTTTTTTTTTTTTATTTATTATACAAAGTAATGATTGATGCGCTACCAGTTTTTGTCAGTTCCACATGCCTCCACTAGTTGGTGACAGTGTACCTCCCCCTTGCAGTCGCTGACTCAGTTCTTGGGTTGGTCGGTCCTCAACCCGGACACGTATGACAAGATGAACAAGCTAGAGAACCGCAAGGACATCTACCAGGACATGGTGCTCTACCACGTCAAGTGTCGCAAGGATGAGATACAGAATGTCCTGGTCAGTGAATACCTCCATCGCTGGGTGGAGATAAGTCCTAGTTTTGGGTGAACATTAAGTTCTTGGTAGCTATTCACTGATCTAGTCTAGTCTAGTCTCGTCAAGACTAGTTTACAAGGTTTGTCTCTTTGTTTTACTTTGTACCTCTATTGAGTGTTGCTCTTCGCCTAGAAAATGGACACTAACTGTCACACAATTATTTTTTTTTAACCTGTTTCCTTACACCTGCTCATTTAAGGGTTGTTTTGATCGTGTCCATCAAGTACAAACTCTTCCTCGTGACTCACCAACATGAAATTTTGGAGGAAGCTCTATCATGGACAGTAACACAAAGAAAGTTGCAAAAAGCTAGCATGAAAAGAATCACACAGTCTTCCAGCCTATAGACTATTGTCCGTGTTTTCGTCACTGAGATGGAGCAGAGCATGGCAATTACAATGTGTATTTCCTTTTTGTCAGAACACCCGTGAGCGTTGGGGGAAAGAACCGGATGAGTGTGAGGAGGAGGAGCTGGAGGAAATCCTGGTGATCAACATGAACAACATATCCCCAAAAACTAGAGCATGGATTCACAGCAAAAATCTAACCGAATCCCCATTCGAATGCAAAAACGCAAAACACGATTGACCTTTTTCCGACATGATTGGGTAATAATGTGTTTTTCCATTCACAGTCAGAAGTCCTCCCAAACGCCAAGAAAGCAGAAATCCTAGAGTTTCACTTCTGCGATTTTGAGCACAGTGAGTTAGACCTGGTCAAGTGTGGCATCAGGATGTACTACGAGCTCAAAGTGGTGGACAAGTTTCACATTCCCAGAGAGGTGATGTTCTCCTTTGTTGCCTCATTAAAGGAATAAAAAACTTATTTTACCGTTTGATCACTAAGTTAGTTTTCATCTACAATTAATAACGTTATAAACGCATTTTGCCACCTATTGCCGACTTTAAATGTGCTCAAGGCTCGGGTAACAACCAATCACTGTCAGTTACAAATGTCACATGTCTAAACCCATAAAAAGGTGTAATTTTACAAAATGACAAAATATGTTTTAAAGGTATTTAGTTGTACTGAAAAAAATAATTTATAAAAATAATCATAGACATATTAACATTTTACTACTTAAAGTGGCTTGAGCTTGAAAACAGCTAAGTTTAATATCCCTTTAAGATGAACGAGTACCCACGAAATCTTCCTAATAATTATCTGTAATATTAGAATTCGCCTGTTTTTTAGGCACTGTGGCCTAATCTCATTCCTAAATGTGCACAAAGAAAAGAAGTGTTTTTTGCTCATAAATGTCAACAAACTCTATTGCGAAAACATTTCAGAGAGGAAATCTGACTCCAAATTTCTCCCTGCGAAAGCCATAAAAGTGCATGCATCCTCAGAGCTTTATTTAGAATGACCTAGCAAGCCCTCATCGACTCCGATGCAGGTAGTCAATTAATGATGAGGCATTCGTCAGTCGCCTGCTGCGTGTCCTTCTGGAAATAAATTCACTGAAAAGCTATTTTTAACACGTTTGAACAAACGGAGGACTCATGGTTGAGTGTGTGTGTGTGTGTGTGTGTTTTAAGGTGCTAGTGAGGTTCATGTACTCACTCAGCAAAGGCTACAGGAAGATCACCTATCACAACTGGCGACACGGATTCAACGTTGGGCAGACCATGTTCACTCTTCTCATGGTCTCTCTCACACACCGCCATAAACATGCACATTTATTAGGAGTAGTCTCAGGTAGCAACAATGCGTGAAAGATGCACAGGAATTCTGAATTTTGGTCAGGCTCATTTGGATCAATTCAAAGATTCAAATGTGTGTTCAGACGGGCGACCTGAAGCGTTACTACACTGACCTGGAGTGCATGGCAATGGTGACCGCCGGCTTCTGTCACGACATTGACCACAGAGGCACCAACAACCTCTACCAAATGAAGTGAGCTCATACGATGTTTTTGGAGCAATGATTTTTTTACTCTGACAATGGCACTTTATCACCTGCAGTAAAATGAGTCAATATATACATCAGATTCAGCCAGTCCCAAAACGATCATTCATAACATAATTTAGCAACATGTAAGTTCCTAGCCTTGATGTATGGGTGTGTTTTTCCAGGTCTGGAAATCCTCTAGCGAAGCTTCACGGGTCGTCCATTTTGGAGAGACACCATCTTGAGTTTAGCAAGACTCTGCTGAGAGATGAGGTGAGTTGTGGTTCACACACAAAAGTAATTTTGACACCAAACATAAGTGTCCGCCATAGTTGCCAGCTTTGCATTTTTTTCGCCGTGTTGACATCTTGGTGAATTCTTTCAGTCATTGAACATCTACCAGAACCTGAACCGCCGCCAGCACGACATTGTCATCCACCTCATGGACATCGCCATCATTGCCACTGACCTGGCGCTCTATTTCAAGTCAGTACCAGCCGGCCGGCTTTCGGTCAATCCCATGATGCAAAGCGGCTGCCCTCCTACACAGGAAGAGGACCATGTTCCAGAAGATTGTGGACCAGTCCAAGACCTACGAGAACTGGAACGACTGGACCAAGTACATGATGCTGGAGACCACGCGCAAGGAGATTGTCATGTAAGTGCCTGCATACAAACACACACACACGCATACACACAAATACTCGACCAAGTTGTGTATCGACCTCGTAGGGCCATGATGATGACGGCTTGCGACCTGTCGGCCATCGCCAAGCCCTGGGAGATTCAGAGCAAGGTCAGTGTGATGTCACTTTTATGTATGTATGCGTGTGTGTGTGTGTGTGTGTGTGTCTGCACGCGCATGAGTCTATGTGTCACAGTTTTACAAGATGTATTTGCTGGAATGAGGTCAAGCTGAAAAAAAAAATCAAATAAAACACTACCGTGAAAAAAGGCCTTATTTTGAACAAAAAAAGTTGTGTTTTGAATGAAAATATTTTTTTTCAAACCACCAGAAATTCTTCAAAAAATGCTGATTCACTACATCATACTATTTCCAGAGAAAATGGCGAAAATGGGAAGGAAAAATGAAAAAAACAATTTTTTCCATTCATCCATTATGCGAGCCCATTTGTGTGCAGGACACACAAAGAAAACAACCGTTTGTACTCAAAAACACACCTAAGGACAATTTATCTACTCTTTTTGATTTAGGAATGTGGGAGGTAACCGGAGTACCCAGAGAAACGCCAGGCAGGCATGGGGAGAATATGCAAACTCAAGCTACACAAGGAGGCCAAAGCAAACTCTTCCCCTCCATACATGCTAACTAGCCTACCTGCTCCAAAAGTCGTACTGTTACAAAATTAAAGTTGTTTTTTGTTTTTGTTATATTTTGAGGACAAAATGCAAAACATTTACTGAATAGCACCCAAGAACAAAAGTTGTAGGCTCAAGAGATTTGATTTTTAAAAAAAAAATCTCTCCACACCTTTAGGTGGCGCTGTCTGTAGCTGCTGAGTTCTGGGAGCAAGGAGACCTGGAGAGAACCGTCCTGGAGCAGCAACCCATTGTAAGCATACACAGCAAATCTTTTATTGACTCTCAATTATGTTTGTAAAAATTTCCAGTGGGTTAATTGTGGATGTCAACTCTTTGCTTGCATTTTTTTTTTAGCCCATGATGGACAGAAACAAAGCAGAAGAGCTTCCAAAGCTTCAGTGCGGTTTCATCGACTTTGTCTGCTCGTTCGTTTACAAGGTCATATCTCACCATTTAACAGAATACATTTGATTCGTTGAGATAATGACGTGTTGTGTTGTGTTTTGGTGTCAGGAGTTTAGCCGCTTCCACGTGGAGATCACACCCATGCTGGATCGTCTACTCAACAATCGTAAGGAGTGGAATGCCCTCAAGGAGGAGCATGAATCCAAGATGGCCGCCATCGAGGCTGCCAAGAAGGCGAAAGAGGAGGCGGCTGCAAATGCGGCGGCGGCCAGACAAGGTCCAGATCCCCGCCAATGCTAAATATCGAATATCCATTTTTTTAATGCCTAATTTGGTGTTTTTCTTCCTGCAGCGAGTGCGGCCCAGTCCAAGACTTGTACGCTCAGCTAGAAGGGTGTGTCTTCGAACCTTTCACACCCTATTACCAAAATGACCGTCATTATATTTCTTCATTCCTTTAAATTATTTTCAAACCATATATTACTATAAGCGGCCATAAAATGTGGCAGAGTTTGAACATGCACTTACTGTTGGAAAATAAAGACTGCAAGAAATGATTCAAATGTTAAATATTTAATTGTGATTTAATTGTGAGTGATTCTTTCACATACCACTAGAGGGAGCAACATTTACCATTAGTGGTGCACTCTGCTAGAAGATACGCTTGTTAATATTGTGCCGATAGCTGCAGCTAAAAAAATTATACTCCTATGGTACAATACAAAATAGAAGATGTCATTGTGGACTTTTGAAACCTTTATGTGATTATATACACAAATTTGAGTTGACAAATTAGGCTCAGTTAGAATCTATGTACTAATACTGTACACTTAAAACTCGATGCTTCATGTGCTTGCATATTGAAATGCGTGTGTGATTGCTTCAAAGAATAGTAAATGATGCTATTTTCATAAACAAGTTTGCCTGCCTTTTAATGAAGTTTGTTGTGTTGCTGATGGTTGTTATGATTTAATTTGCAGGTTTACATAATATTTCAAGATTAAAAATGTAATTTGGGGCGAAAGTTTATTTATTTATTCATATAAGTCAGAATGCTACAGAGTGTTAATATTTTTCAGAGGACACCCAAACTGCAAAAAATAATCACAGTCCATGAAAGTAAAGTTGGATATCTTTCACCTGCAAAACTAATTTTTTGTAGGTTAATAATTTTATGTAAAGTATGTGCATTTTTCCGGGAAAAAGGTGTTTTCCTGAAAATAATTTACAAAGTAAAAAAGCTGAAATCTGTATAAATATAATAATAATGATATTAATAATCATAATCAGAAAATTGCTTTGGTTTTTCAACCTGTTACACACACGATTTTGAAAAACACTTTCAGCACTATGTATTTTGCATACATTTGAAAGGTCAAGCTAAAAGTATGAAACCAATGAGTATTTTTACTGCCATCTACTGTAATTGAACCTCAAACGTACGTATGCAGGATGCTACATCTGCATCATCTCATATGTAGGTCACGGCAGCGTTTCACAACAGCACACATGACAACCTGCCGTTAATAAACCGGATAGAGCTTGCAAAAAGGGTCAAACGCGCTCTAAATCCATCCTTCCTCCCCCTCGCGCGCTTTGTAGTAGCGCATACGTAAGCGAGGCCCTGTCGTCACCACCTCGTGATGTAAGCGCTGCTGACATAAGACGGCGGCTCAAAGGATTGCCGTATACGGCCATGATGCTGGCCGGGCCGAGCCGTGACGCAGGGACAACCCGTGACTGCTGCAGAGAGAGGGAGGGGGTGTGAATGGGACTTCGGCTGGGGGGGGCCGCTGGAGCCGTGACGACTATTTTTAGGCGCTCGCCGTTCTTTCCAAAAAGGACCAAATGGATCGTCTGGCTGTGGTGTGAGGCACTTCTGAGGGTACACTAAATTGTCACAGTATGTTAGCATCACATGCTAATGATTTTGACTGGATGATTGGATGGTAATTCGGTGTTGGAATCCAATCTCGAATCATCGCTGATGTCATTTGGAGAATGTTTGTCTGCCAATAAAGTGAATAAAAGATTTTTTTAGACTAATGTTTGTTTTGTGTTTCATTAAAAATCACACTGGCATTCCGGTTAACGCTTCCGCCTCATGAGTCCATTTACGGCGTCGGCCTTCCTGCGTGGAGTTTGCATGTTCTCCCTCTGCCTGCGTGCAGTTTTTCCAGGTTCCTCTCATTCTAGAAGAATGCACAGTAGGTATATCTAAATTGCCCTCAGGTGAGTTTGTGAGTGTAAATGGTCGTCTTAATGTGCTCTACAAATAGTCGTCACGGCTCTAGCAACCCCCCCAGCCAAAGTTCCATTCACACCCCCTCCCTCTCTCTGCACCCGAATATACATTTCTTTCATTGGTTGTATGAAGGCCATCTTAAAATGGCTTGAGAAAATAATTTGCTGAGACAACATGACAGCCTTCTTTCCTCCCATTCATCTCCCATTCAGTGCCTGTCATTTTCTTGGTCACATTGTAGTAATTCAGTCTTTCAATTTCCCAATGTCAATAATAACGAAAGAGTACTGACTCTGAAAAAATAACCCTAACCCTAACCCTGACAGAGATTCACCAAAACCTGACCAAGAAATGTATGCGCATTTAACAGCGGACAATAGAAGCGGGTTTCCCCTTCATCCCCCCCAACAAGTAAGATCTGTGCGCATGCTGTCTCGACAAATTATTTTCTCGAGCTGTTTAAGTTCGTTTTAGCACAACCAGTAAAGCTTTTTTTTTTTTTTTTCAAATCAATAATAGTACCATTATCGATTTCAGTCACTACCGAGGACAAATGTGACAACATAGCTCACTGCAGTGACCGAGAAACTTGAAATGAGGACAAGATTTATTGCTGTTCATTAGGGTTTTATTTCTGGAGGCAAATCAATGTATATATGTCCTTTATACAGTATATGAGGAGCACGTCTCTACAGTTTCATAATGTAAACAATCTCTGAAGAGAAAAATGTATTCAGTTTAAAAGGAAGCCAGCGTCTCCTGTTTGAAACTATGTACATCAATTAAAATATAATTTATAACAAGAACATCTATGAAACTAGATTTGAACAATTCAAAAATACTGAATGCCTTTTTTTCCACTGCTCCTCTCCTCTCCACATTCTTCACCCAATGTGAAAACAGACACAAAGAAAAAAAAAAGAAAACAAAAACACCTCAAAAAACATCCAAGCTAAGTGGAGCATAAATTAAAAAACAAAAATGTAAAAATATAAAATCTCACTAGAAGTATTTAGCATATTTTATGTTTTAAAAAATGAGAGAATCAGGTGAGTGTGATAGTCTTTAGAAGTCAAAACATATATGCCCTTTATCTTACATTGCTCCACACGCTTTCATCATCTTTACTATATATTATCTATTATTTATTCATATTTATTGTTTCACATCAAATCATTTGCCTACGAAGTGCTCCTTTGACATCCTTAAAGGTATATTTTGTGTGATAAAATGATTTAGTAGAAAAAAAAATCAAAACTTTAAGTGTGGGAACAGAAAGCAAAGAAGCCACCGACTTTTTTTTTGTTTTTTTTTTTGGTCAAGTCTTACAGTTTTTCTTGCCTATTTTGACCCCACTTTTCCCAAACGAAGAGCGGGAAGTATTGCATTGTGGCGAGAATCTTTTCCCTTTGGAAGGTTTGATTATTATCTTTATTATTAATCTTATTTGGATTGATTGAAAGTAGCCCGAGTGGACAGTGCTTATTAATACACTTGAAAATGTGTCTTTTTAAAACACTTGAGGGAAAAAAAAGGTTAACATCAAAGTTTTCTATAAGAAAGTATATTTGTCATCTAGATATATCTACACAAACACACAAATATATATTGAGATATATTCATATATATGTATATACCTTTTTTTTTATAATATGGCTATTGAAAAAGTTCTTTCGAATAAAACATCCTCAGTGGTGGTTGGGATTGGATGGGAGGAGTGCGCCGTGAAAGGGGAGGAACCTACTGCTGATTTTAAGGCTTTGCCGCGATCACGCGATGATGTGATGAAATGATGAGGAGATGCCACGGGGCAAAATTTGTAAAACGTAAAAAAAATCAAAATTGTCGTTGCAAATGTAATTATATGTAGAATGTATTTGTTATTGTTATGCAAACGTTTTGTAACTGCCAAAGAAATTGCAAGTGCAAGGTGAAGTGAGGTGTACAGTACATACAATTTGATTGAGGTTATTTGTTTGTTTTTTTTTTTACAATGGTTGTAAATGTAAATTTGTGTGTTTGTTGCATTTGCATGCACGTTTATATATGTGTGTGTTCATGTGTCTAAGTTGGCGTGTGTATGTAAGTTCATGTAATATAAGTTAGCGAGTTGGTTTATGTCAATTGCAAATGCATATATTCATTATTATGTTCGTAAATGTTAGAGGATGTCTACAGTTTGGCAGTATGTAAATTGGTACATTTGTGTGCACTAACTGTAAGTTTTCATGCAAATTTTTATATCCAACGTATTTGGGTTGGTGTAAGTTTGTGTTTTTTTGTTGTTGTTTGCATATGTAAGAATTAGGGACAGGATGAAACACCCATCCACCCATAATTCCTTCAATAAATTCAAATATAAATGAATGTGCAGGTTTATTTAAGTTGGCATATGTATGATGACATACATGTAAGTTAATCTAACTTGTATGTAGGGTGACATGTAAATAAGGTTATCAGTAAAATTTCAAGTAGTTGGCGTTTTTGTGTATGTAAGTTCATGTACATTATACACAAATCTAGGTGTGTAGTAGTTGGTGTTTTTGTGTATGTAAGTTTTATGGACACATTTGTATTTGTAAATGTGAGTAATTTGGGGTTTATGATGCACATGTCTATGAAAATTTAGATTAGTCATGTGTGTTAAGGTTTGTGGATGCAAGTTTGTGTGCATTTGCAAGCTCATGTGTGTTTATGGATGAACTGTACGTTTCAAAATGAAAATACTTTTGGTACACGTGGGGTTTAAAGGTAAATTTGTGCCACCAAAAATTTCCCAACTGCCAACTGGTATTTCTCAATCATCATCATCATCATCATCATCGTCATTATCATCATCACCATCATCACCATCACCATCATCACCCCCCTCACTTTCCCCTTTGTTTCCTCAACCCCACAGTCCCAGTCAGGATGTAAAGTGTGCAAGATTACTATTGATTTTTGTACATGTGTTGATCACATTCCTCCCGGTGACCATTCTTACATATTGCATCCAACAACACGAGAAAAAAACAAAACAAAACACCAAAACTGAACAAATGTGATCATCTAAAGGGATTTTTCTTTTTTTTTTTCTAAACAGTGTTGGACTGTGTGTCAAGTTACATCAACGTTCCCTCCAATTCCTGCCGCCGCCACCGCCGAAACAAAACACATTGTGACGAGTGCTATGTACATGTTATACGTATATAAGACCATTCTGTATGTATGTATGTATGTGTATACAGTATGTATATGTAGGTGTGCATATATACATATACATATACATATATATATATATATATATATATATATATATATATATATATATATGTGTGTGTGTGTGTGTGTGTGTGTGTGCGCATGTCATATATGTCATTTTATATTAGAGGTTCTCTTTATGTAAACCATGATGTAAACATTCAACCTTCTTGTGTGTTTGTGTGTGTGGTGTGTGTTGATAAGCTGTGAAAGGACCGAGAAAATCAAGGCCTTGAATCCGGATGGAGCTGCGTCGTATTTTGGCGAGGAGAACAAGTGCCCTGGGCTGAAGCTTTCCACACGCCGCCATTTTTGCAGCATTGGCGTCAACCACCAGGAGACATTGTTAGCTTAAGCTAGGTATGCTGTGGTCAGACTAGATGGCTATAGCCACTCGAATGCTAGATTTGATCATTCCAGGACTACAAACATGGTGGCATGTGGAAGAGGCTTTAGATGGATGAACCCCGAAGGGCAGTAGGATGGCGGTGGCGAGAGCATCGGCGTATGGACGTGAGGTAGAGATGCTCGGCTGACACCACCCGCATCATTTTCTTGCTAAATTCCAACGCTCCCTTCCCTTTTTTTCCCGGTGCCTCCTACTGGCCTCGTTGGGTGCAACCAACTGCCGCTATAGGGGATGTTTACATTCAGAATGACAAATACATTCCATCAGATCAAACCAAGCCGAGTCAGTCGGGACATTACTTACAAGTACTGCATCCTCGCTCTAATTAAAAGATGCAGGCTGCAGTTCAAATGTAAACAAGACATGTTACAACGGCAGAGTGGACCAGTTCGTAGCCTTTCATGTGGGAATGCTCGTGGCTAAAGCTAATGATAACGTTTCAAGAGCTATATGTAAAACCTAACCCTAGGAAACATGTGTACTGTGGTCATGCTAGATGGCTAAAGCTAACAACGATGGAGTACGCACAATATAGGTTTGCTGTGGGCTAATAGGCTAAAGCTATAGCCAATGGCCTTTATCCACTAGAAAGCAGAGGTGTGGTGTGTGATAGTGTTAG
The DNA here is from genome assembly GCF_059441005.1 of Hippichthys cyanospilos. NCBI lineage: Eukaryota > Metazoa > Chordata > Actinopteri > Syngnathiformes > Syngnathidae > Hippichthys > Hippichthys cyanospilos. The sequence goes on from NC_142381.1 coordinate 6,734,447, forward strand.
CTGGGTAAAGCTAATGCCAGAGGCCTTTTAAGGACCTGTTTAATGAAAAAACGAACGACACTATGTCCAGGCTCACATTTGCCTCTGACTCTTCAGACGAAACATTTCCACAAAGCATTCGGGGCACCTCCATGTTGCTAACCAAACACAGGCCAGTAGGGGGCGCCTCAGTAAAAACCTGGGTCTGGGGATTTAGCGTTGATGCAGACAGCGGGTAAAGCAGAAAAAACCTCCCAACGGTGCATAGATCAAATCAAGGAAGCACTACAATTACAAAACAAGAAATAACATCTTCATTTTTGTAAACTTTAGCCAACCTTTTTTACATTGAACATTATACTCTTTGCACACAAACGACAGTTTTTTCCCCATGTATAGTAGAACATCCAACAAAGCGGCTATCTTTTTTTTTTTTTTTTTTTTTTTTTTTTTACCACACACAAAGTTCGGTATTTTTTTTTTTTTTTTTATAGCGGTAGGACTCCGCCAGCCAAACAGATTTTTTTTTTAACACGGAGACACGCAAACAAACACGCACACGCACAACAGGGATTTGCTACGGAGGCCTCTCGCAGGACGTAGTGCCGCGGCTGGTTTCATAGCTAATACAAAGTAGCCGCCTTTGCCTCCCCAACCCAAAAAAACAGAAAAACAAAAACAAACGAAAAAAAACTTAAGTTCTTGCCGTCGCTTAGCTCCCAACAGTTTTTAAAAATGTAAACATTTTGTGTGGAGAGGTGTGTACCACTTCTTTCTGGTGCTGCGGTGCGCGGCGTTTAATAAGGCGGGACAGTCGCGGCGCGGCGCGGGGCCGACGCGGCAGAACAGTCAGCGATGGTGCAGCGACTTCTGGGCTTCTTTCAACAGAGTGTCAAAGTCCAGCGCGTCGTACTTGCTCTTGATTGGGCCTGGACCTGCCTCATCTGGAATGAGAGGGAGGGGATTTATGCTAACATTAGCCCAGCGCAGTGAATCCCAAACATCGGCCAGTGAGAAATGATCACTTGTGCTACTGGAAATGATTCAGTGCCACGTAATTTATGATATTTTTTTATTTTTTTTTACTTCAAATAATGTATCTTCGGTCATCTGCTGTATCTACGCCAGCAACATAGTTAATAAATGCTCTTCCACGAGATGGAGGCCTCTCATGGAACAGAACATTCGCGTTGTGTGAATTTATAGGTCCATATTTTACATTACCATCAGCTTAAGACTTGTACAGGAAGTTACACTTATTGTAGTATTCACCAAGGTCGATGTAACGCTTCCTCGTCAGTCTTCTTCCACTCACAGGTACGCCCTGAAAAACATTCTCTCGCTCCCGCCAGTGCCGCTGGAAGCCGGACTGCCGGATCTTAATTACGCCGCAGCGCTCCCTGCAAACATGAGCATATAGAGGCGGCTAAGCATACATTGGAAGTGAAACAAATCAGAAAAACTTGGACCTTGTGTAAAAACGAAAATAATATAATGAAAATGACACCTTATAGATTTTTTTTTACACATTTCTAAATGAAATAAAAGAAAATAATAATAATAAAATGAAAATGAATATGATTTACTATTTTGCAATATTGGAGTGATGAGCAACATTTTTTTTCTGAGTCATTAAGATGGTTCCTCTACTTGGTTCCTTATTAATTGAAACAGCCCTGGATATGGTGAAATTAAGCCTAAAACTGCCACTTAAAACCCCAAAAGCATCTTTCCATCCGTGGGTTTTGGGACCTTTATTGTAGGTCTACGGATGACATTGCTATTAAACTTCATGCTGCTAAGTGAAACTGGTTAGGGAATTTCGTTCTTGAGGAAACCCTGAAAATGGTCAAAATGAGTCTAAAATTACAGTTTTGATCCAAATTGCACATGTCCTGTGCATTTTTGGACACAAATTCTTGAGACTTTTCTGTTTCTCTCCCAAAAGTGAAGACCTCCTAAGTGCTTTTCGTTTTCTGAGACTTTTTGTCAGTTGCCCAAGTGTAACGGTGACTTAAAAACTGGTTACGTACTCATTACAGATGATGACTTTGCAGTCCTCGGCTGTGCCAAAGACCTGGAAGCGTTTCCTCAACATGTTCTGGGTCATGCTGCTGGGCAGGTTGTGGATGTAGAACACCTGACAGTTCTCCTGGCAACAGGGAAACCATGGCAACAGTTAGCAACGGGCGGTAAAAACCACAGATGGACGTGGGAGGTTTTTAGCATTGCAGATGTTGTCTCGACATGCGCACATGCACGCATGCACGCACGCGCGCATCAGTGTAGTGATTCACAATGCATTGGAGCGGGAACACGGTGTACCTCGTCGGATTTGGCTTTGTTCCTTTGCTCGTCGTCTGGACACATCTCAGAGTGTTCACTGGGGATGGAAGAAAAGACGGGAGCGAGGAGAAGGATGAGGAAAATGAGAAAAAACGTGAAACGGGACGGAATTGAGAACAGGTACAATACTTTGCTCTCTATCATGAAACGACAAACGAGACACCACCACAAAGTTCAACGCAGAATATGAAGAAAGGCAGAATCCAAAGAAAGACAATCAATAAGAATACTGAATGAGTCCCCATACGTGATCAAGATAAAAGGCAATAATTGTTTAATAGGTCAAAAACCTATCTAGCGATGGGTACCGAACTCGAATACTATCAAACAGCAATTGAGGTGAAATTAAACTGTACCATTTTTCGGTATACATCCCATCGTTGTAACGGTGACTGTGGCGAGTTGAGTGGAGTACTTGCCCATTTCCTTTCTGTTGCGAACTTGAATGCAGCGGTGCATGTGTAACAGTGTAATGATGTCACCCACTTAATGCAGGCTATCAAACATGCTAAATACATTTACGAGCTTGTAAACGATCAAATGTGCAGCTGCCATCCGACAAGCCAAATAATAACAGCATAATGTAACTACAAAGTCGCATACTTCCCAAGATGCTAGCATGCTGTGACTGAGTGCGGGAGATTAACTTCTTGGTTTGCTATATTTTTACTACATTCTCATTCGTTTTAAGTTCATAATGTGGTTTTTTTTCATTTATACAGTATATGATGTTCTTCATTTTTCGTGGCAAATGGGAATCGCAAAACCCCCACGAAAGAGATTCCGCATAGCAGGAGTGCCTCAGTCTCAGTTTAGTCTCGCTTTCATTTGCGAATGAACAAGACCGAGTATTAACAGGCTATTAGACTGCTTCAGACTCCAGGTTGGGACTGAGCGCGGGAGTGTTACTAATTTGTGGGCGCTGCTGTAAAGTCTTAAAACCGACTAAATGCAAAGCAAATGTATAAAAGTTGAAACTTTTTTACATGTTTACCTGGAGTCTGCCTTGCTAGCCGGGGAGTCAGGACACTCGTGTAGGGTTGGCGAGGGCGAGCGGGATACCGAAGAGCACTCTGCCTCTTCCTCTGAGGCGGGCGGTGTGGCGGCTGCTGATTGGCAGTCGGATGGGGATTGTGAGGGCGTCACCCTCTCGTCACCGTTTGATTGAACGCCTTTTTCTGGCACGGCGTCGCCAAGTTGGGGTTCCCCGGCCGCTTGCAACATGGCGTCAAGCATGGCGACGCTGCGCTTGCGGGATTCTCCGAGGCTCAGCACGCAGTAGTCGTGGTCGCCAAAGCCGCGGCAGGCGTCGCTTTCTCCGGCCTGACCCATGCGTCGCAGCTGGGCGTACAGCTCCGTCTGCTCCGGAAGCTTCCGCTGCTGCGCGCGGCTCAGCCAGGAGCCTCGGAGGCCGCCGACACTGCCGGGAGACGAATGCAGGGACGAGTGGACAGACGTGTGAACGGAGTCCTCGCCGGCGCCGTTTGTTCCGCCATCTTTTCTGGCCTCGGTCGGCTTGAAGACGTCATCCTCCACCGACTTGTGAGGTGGTGTGGTGGGCGGCGTCAGACCTGCGGAGGACATGATTTACATGGGTGCAATGAAGGACTCACACAGGGTCTTACTTCAAGGATTTACTAGGAGACTCCTTTAAGGACTCAGACAGACGCGATGTTTACCTGCAGTTCCGCACAGATCTACACCAAGTGTCTGCTCAAAGGTCTTGTTGCTGAACTCTCTTTAGTCAAGGAAAACACAAAAGACAATCATGTAAGATTTCAATATGACGCTTCTTGTCTCATCACGCCCACCACATGCAGGCTTTGTCCTCGATGCAATTTTTATTTTTTTTGGCGCCGCAAGCACCCCGGCCACGGGAATAAAATAAAGTGCCAATGCTTGAAAAAGGCAAATTAATGTGAAGGATGGAACCATGCCAGGGAAAGCGCTCAGCGTGGCGGCCGGAGTGGGCTGGAGACACTCCAGGGACGCCGGCGGGAGGTTAATGTGGAAAAGCGAGGGCAAAGAGGACGCGCCTGTCTGGGCTCAGATTACAGTCGGAATCATTAAGCATCTTGGAATACAATCTGTTTTGGATAAGAATGCATCAATATTAGGCTGCTGGGACGAGAAATGACAACCTGGCAAAGTCATGTGTACTAAATCAGATTGAGAATTATTATTTGTTGCATGCCTCCTACAGGGCCTCACGCAGACACCTACCTCAAGGACCCACACGCTAGAGAGACCTTATACAAGGACTCAGGCATCAGTCAAGGACTCCTAAGAGACCTCCTTTGAAGACCCTTTGCAGGGTTTTTCTTCAAGGACCAGTACCTCCCAGATACCTCCTTCCTGACTCCTACAAGACCTCCTTCAGGGACTCCCAACAAGAACCTCCTTCAAGGAACCCGTTAGCTTAATCAAAAGCTAGTACAGAAACCGTGAGACGCATTGCCATCCGCCCCGCCTCCGCCTTTTCAACAGCCACTCCTCAGCAAATGATCATTTTCATGCTCTTTTATAGAGTTGAGAGTCGATGAAACAAAATAGAATCTACCAAGGAAACTGCTATGCAGATCCAGATGCTGCTGGAAAGAAGAGCAGAAGCGGAATCTAGAAAGGACTGATTTTATGAGTGCTAATATTGGAACTTTTGGATCTAGACTGATATCCGATACCGTTTTTGGTGTCTGATACAGGAGCGATATCCGAAATCAAATTTGGAAGGGGACACACCAACTGGGCACACCCGTTTCGAAGAAAACGTGGTTTCTATATTCTACAAGGTCAGCTGCACACGGATCTGCCCTCATTTCTTATGACAGGCTGCCTGCAGGTGGCTTCAGACAAAGATTCCTAAACACAAGGTCTTCTCCCATGACATGAACAATGTTGCGGAAAGACTGTGACAAAGCAAAGAGTAATTCTCACCCTGCAGACTTGCTGGCGTCAAGAGGCAAACACAGGCATGCTCGCTTCTCTGTCCAAACACACACACAAAAAAAGACTCATATCACAATGTCACCAGATTTGTCAGTCAAGTCCTATTTAGTAAACAAGTAAACACACCATGTTAACTTTGCATAAAAGTCCACTATGATGTTATTATACTTTTTATCCTATTGCTGTTGTGCCCTATCACCAAAATGAGCATCTTTAGGATTATGACTGGCTAATTTGGTGTGGGAATGCCAAACTGCATTGCACCCTGCATGTGAATGTCCCCCTATCTTAATCACAAGCTCATTCTACCAACCCCCAAAAATCCAGACAAAAGCTACGGTCTCACCGTTGTGGCAGCAGCTTTTGGTCACCTCTGTCGTGTCACCTAGTGTTCCTGACTCTGTCGTGGTCCCCCCTCCCACTTGGGCTGGCGAGAGCTTGCCCCCCGCCTGCGGGTCACCCCATTCCTCCTTCTTGTCACCCTCCCTCGCCTGGCCGGGCCGCAGCCTCTTAGCAAAGCGGCTGGGGAAGGAAGCCAGACGCCTGGAGCGGCGAACAGAGAAAGAGCCACTGTCCTCCGTGGCGCTTTGCGGAGTCTCGCAGGAGGAGATTCTCCTCGTGGGCGAGGAAGGGCCCTTACAAAGATCTGGTTTAGGGGTACCAGTGCTGGGTTGGCGGTCTGGAGGCGAACTCGATTCTGCTTGGGTATACGGTGGACTGTGCAGTCCGTAAGGCTTGCTCACATCAAACGAGCTACTCTGCTGAAGGAGCTCACGGAGAAGCGAGTCGGTCTTCATCTCCCTCCGCCTTGCAAAGGGAAGCCGCCGGGGGGCAGCCCCCGACCCACCGCTTGCCGGGGAAGCCACCAGGACCACCCGGCTGTGAGAGTTTGTTACAGACGGGCGGGCGGCGTCGGGTCGAGCACGTGGCCTAGAAGGGTCTTTGCGGTCCAGACCCTGCTGCTTGCGTACAGGCATGCAGTATGTGTGCATGTAGGTGATAAGCTCCACCACCGAGCGGAGCTCCTTCTCCGAGGTGAACTGAGGCTTGGCAGGCTCCGCGAGAACCTGGCCTTGCCTAGCCTCCACCTCACTACTGGAAGAGTCTTCTTCCTCTTCCTCATCATCATCATCCTCTTCTGATTCGCTGTCCTCGTCGTCTTCTTCCTCTTCCTCCTCGTCTTCTTCTTCCAGATCAGCAGCTGGAGGCTCCTTGGCATCCCGCCGGGATGTGGTGAGATGGCGGTGGAGTTCGGTGCACAGGCGGCCTGCCGGACGCACGACGCGCGGCTTCCGCACCTGAGAAGGATCCATCTGAGAGGGGAAGATTAAAGGCACAAATATTAAGCAACTGTTTATCCACTTGTCACGCCGCATGAACCTTTCACACAGAAATCGGTAAAATGATACGAGTGGCAACCATCCCCACCGCCATCAGTCTTAACTAGTTTAGTCAAGTGAAGTCCTTGTGTGTTTCATAGCTGGTGCTGGTTATTTTCTTGATATGTATAAGTGTGATTGTGTCCTGGTTGTGGTTTTGTATTTTTGTAAATCCAGTTTCAGTCTGGTATTATTCTGCTGGAATTTCAAGTTTTAACCTTCTAATTTTGTAAGTCTGCTACTAGCCTGTTTCTAGTCATATAATAGTCTGTTAACTGTTAATAGCCTTCTTTTCGTAAGCATGTGTCTGGTTCTATGATAGTATTGGCCATGCTCGAACAAAGTTCACTCATTGACTGCCACTGACGGTTTTAAACGTCAAAGACAAACTTTAACTGGGCTGGCAGCGAACGTGTTATTCAGAGTTCCCTGCTTTGTGCCTCCATCTCGTTTCACAGAGCCACCCTTTTAGAGGCTTTGCTGTTCCAAGTCGGGCGAGCCAATCACCACAATCACCAAGTCGAGAGCAGTCATATGTTCCCCCACGCCACATTTGTTGATGAGCAACGGCCTCTCTCTGAGCTCAACACTCACGTCTAAAATGAAATGTCAGTGCTGCCGTTTGTTGTTCCTGACGAGTGAAGAGCGGAATTGAAAAGTGAATAAAGACATCAGTCACATGTTCAGCTAGGCTGCGTTTGGAATTTAAAGAGACTCTTTCAGTGCATACACCATCGTTTCATGTCGTTATGCATGAGGAAAAGAAATTGAATTGCAATGCAATGAAGCTAAAAGTCTCCCAGACACACTAATTCAATAGAATTGCCAGTCTGATACACAGCAACAAAAACAACAGAGCGCTAGCGCCACTTCAAAAGCAGACATCAGTAATTGTCGGACATAGCAGGTACAATTCATAAAGGTCAGGTGACAACAACAAAACCATTTGGTATATTCAGGTATTACTGACTAAAGCTTTTTGTGTTATCATCTGTTGTCTGCCTAATATTGCCTTGCAGGGCTTGTAATATGCTTTTGTCTTTTCCTTGTCGGGCTGCAGTCAGCTTTTCAGATACTACTCAGATACTACTAATGCCAGAAGTCAGCTGGGATAGACACCAGCAAGCCTGTGACCATTGTGAGGATAAGCAGCTATAGAAAATGGATGGAAGGATAGAACTGGAGTACGACTACAGTACTAGTCTTATTCGAGTTTGATTTTTGGCTAGTATTGATCTGGTTCTAATCTGGTTTTATGTTAATCTGGTCCTACGTTGGTACTAGTTTCATACCAACTTTGTCCTTGGCTGGCACTTGCCTGTTTCTAATCTAGGACTACTTTGGCAATGGTATTGTTTCATGTCCTATTTAATTTTATTGTGCTCCCTATCTTGTTACCGGTCTATTTATACCAGGGGTTTATACCTGATTTATATTGTGATCCAGGCCTTTTTGTCCTCACCTTAACCGGAGGTCGGATCGTTCGTGGGTGCAATCCTCTGTTGCTATAGCGATGCCCATGGACGCCATCTTTGCCCGCAGGCACATTGGGCGGAGTCAGCAGCAGGATTTTTAGCTGGTAACAAAAAAAGAAAAGACGCTATCAGGTTACTATTACTATTGTGCAAGAAACATTGAACACATCATTGTTGTCATCACTACTAGGATTTTTGATACCAGTTTTTGCAGCTAATCTGGTACTAGTTTGGATACGGTCTGGTAGCAGGTAATATGGTTTGGTCTGATAATAACAATAATAATAATCTTGCTCTTTTCTGGTGTTAGTCTGGTAAGAGAGTGGTGTAAGTCTGGCTAAAGCCTGGTTTTGATCTGGTATTGGTCTTAGTCTGGTTCTCATTTGGTTAAAATCTGGTTTTACCTCTGGTTGCAGTCGGGTTCTGCTGTGGTCTTGCACTATGAATATCACACAAGTATATGATAGTTCACATAGGTTTAATTCGGTTCTAATCCATTGCTGGTCTGATGCGCACCTGATAGAGTTTGGCTAAACCACAAAAGAAAAGAATTGTGAGCCTGAAGGTCAGAGTATGTGGGCCATATGCAGGACCTCACAGAAGCATATGGAAGCATTAGTAAGTCTCTCCAGCCTCTCAAACACAGCCTGCTCCACTTTGGATGACTTCCTGCATCAATGAAGGCCTTGTTCCCAAACCTCACATTCAAGCATATGTGAAAACACACATCCAGTCCCAGGCTTAGGAACGTTCCCACTCTCCTTTCTACCTACCTTCATTTACTCGGTACCTAGGTAGACCTGCCTACATTTGAAAAGTAGTAAACATGTGCTGGCCTGAGAAAGGCGTTAATCCAATAAATCAAATCCACCACTTAAACAGGCAATAAAAATCAATTGTGCTCCACTGATTAAACACTTAGTTTATTGGCACAATTCATTATAACAATTTGTCCTGTTAATTATGCCAGCGAATTCTAATTTCTTTCAAACGCTTTCAGATCAGACTTACTGGCACGTGAGAGGCAACTGTAGTACACATTCACACCAACAGGGGGGACTACTGTAGCTCCCTCGAGGCTGAGAGACTATTGGTAAGAGAAGTGAAATTTCCATATAAAACTATAGACGTAGATTTTATTTTTCAAGTGAGAAAAAAACCCAGAAATATCGAACATTTTCTTTAAAATTCCTCAACATGTTTGTGTCCTTGTCAATTATTGAATTTGGCTTATTGATTTTAAAACATTCCAAAATTGCATGATTTCAGGAACCAATGACATTGACCTGTAATCATTTTCTTTTTCTCTTCCTATTTCTCTTGTATGCAAATGATTAACCTGCTTGCCTCATTTGTCATTTGGATTGGTGACTTCTCAATGTCGCCCAAGGGCAGGCCAGTGGTGCACCTGTTATTTTGTGTCAAAACACAAAAATGACATTGTCATGAGACTCGTTGTTTTGGGGCTAAACAATTCCATCGTGGCATTTAACGCCCTGCTTACACATTCGGTGTGTGTATAATTGCGCGTGTGTTTGCGCATGTGTGCATGTGCGCGTTTCCACGTGTGTGTGTGTTTGTGTGTATCTACGTAAGCTTAATGCTGCATTATTTTCATAAGACTTGACTAGGAAAAAATCATCAACATTAACACCATCTTAAATAAACCTCTGTTGATCATTTCCCTCCATGGAGCCCTTAACATACCCTTTAATAATTTTTTATCTCATAAACCCTCTCTCAACACCAAAACAGAATTGACACATATCCACCCTCACACAACGTCCTAACCCACGTGTGACCCCCCACAAATCAAAACAAAACTTGATAAGCATAGATCTACTGTATTTTGATTTTACGTTGTATAACAGCCTTTTCAAAATTTTTGACCATTGTAACGCTTCATTAGAGTTTGTGCATCTCCTACCGCCTATTGATCAATCCTAAAATCTTTCAAAATTAGCACCTCTAAATTAAAATTCCGAAGATTGATAGAACACCTCACAAACGGGTCATGCAAACGGTGAAGCTGAGTGAATATTTACGCTTCAGCCACTTCAAACAAAGCATCTTTGTAGTCCAGCTCCAGCGCACACACACACACACGCACAGACACACACAGTCACACAAAAAGGGTTCTTTAAGCTTTAGTGAATGATGAGTTGTCCTACTTCAGGGATACTTTAGTATTGAAGCTGGAGTCTATCAGAGTTCGGGATGTTCCGTGTATGCAGGGCTGCTCAGGTGCAAGACAAGTCAAACAAAGTTAGATTCCTGGAAATCTTCGGACTTCGGGGAATAACAAGGGGGTGCAACCCAGAGAAGCAGGGGTGGCCCACTAAGGCATCCCACAATGATGTGTGAAGAGTGAAAGAGGAGGCGCACGCCGGTGGAAAACAAACTAGCAGTGACTGCTTGGACACCACACAAACTCTTGTGGATTCTTGCAGACAAAAAGCTACCCACATTTAAATAAGCGATTGGTCAAATTTGGGTTCACATAGCTAAATTAAGATTTGTAAAGAATGTAGGGATGTGATTTCTTTTCATTGATGACAAGTAAAACAGGAAACAGAACTGGTAGCAGGGGTAGTTAAGGGAGTAGTACAATAAAGTAAAGTAGGGCTGCACAATTATGGCCAAAATAATAATAACAATTATTTTGGTCGATATTGAGCACATGATTATTCATCATGCTTGGCCAAACATGTCTATTTATTGCCCTTTTTTAACAAGCAGAATATAAACAAGACCAGCCTTCTCGTTGCTGGTAGAGGAGTTGCTCGCTTACTATTTCTTACAAGCTTCATAAAGTCATGCATTTGCCCCCTGGTGGTTGGATGACAAAGTGCTTGATTTGACATGTCTAGGTAGCCAGCTTTTTAAGTGTTAATATTGCCGAGGATCATCTTAATTAATCATGGCAGCCACTATCATGATTGCAATTAAAATTTGATTAATGGAAAAGTAGTGAAAATAGCACCTTATGTTATTATGGGAAGATCCAAAAGTACATACATGAAGTAATACAGGACGAAGGGAACATAGTACAGTGAGTAAAACAGGAAATAGCAAAAGTAGTTTAAAAAGTAGTATAAAAAGTAAAGCATGTATAAAAAGTATAACAATAAGTAAAGCACGTTTATAGAATAGTTCTGGAAACACAGAGTGTAGTCAGGCAGGAAGTGGGAGGGAAAGTTATAAAGGCAGTACAGAAGGTAAAGTCGTACAGAATTTGCGAAATTGGAATGGAAAGTTGGGAACATAACAAGGAAGGAGCTCATGTGATACATAAAACAAAAACAAAAAGTAAGAGTACAAAGTAGTACAGGAGGTTGAAAAAGTGATGCCGGAAGTTCAAGGCTGAGAGAAATTAAAGTTGGAAGTAAGGAACGGAACAGGAATTACAAAAACTAGCAAAGAAAGTTGGGCAAGTTGGGCTAAAGTGGAGAAAGGTACACAGGGAGTAGAAAAAGTCATCCAGGAAGTACACTAACAAGTGGAGGAAGCAGTACATGAAAATGTCCGTATACCAAAAACTACAGGAAGTTGAGAAAAAGATGATTTGAATTCAAGAGAGCAAAACAGGAAGTAACTTTTACCAGAGATGGATCCTCTGTGTCTTGTGAGCGTTTGCTGTGGTTTGCGCTGACAGAAAGATGATGAAGATGGTCCTGATCATCCTCATCCTGTTCGTCCTCTTCCAAGGAGGGGAAGACGGAGAGGCCGCCCACCTCTGCGTCCACCATACCGTCAAGGCTGTCCGTCAGAGCGGCCAGCAGCGCCGCGTTCTCCTCTTCGATCTGGAATGCACCAGAAAACAGTTTGCAACTTCCTGTTAACCTTGTTACGCGAGCACATAAACTGTCATTGATCCCTGTTGGATGAAAATCCGGTAAGCGCGTTGTCATGATGCCTGGGTGTACAACAATCGATGAGGGCCGAATGATTTAAAGTGTATTTATTTCAGCCTCCACCCCGAAAAGTAGCACTCAGAATATACAATAGTACTTCGTAACAACATAGGAATAACGTAATAGAATGTAAAACATTAAACAGTTTCTGCATCTTGGTTTAATGCTGGAATGCAATGCTCGTCATTGCGTTGCTCCATCTGCTCTGCCTGGCTTGACCACCAGGAGGCAGTACTACCAACTTGCAATATTAAAACAAAAGAATACAAATCTTTGTAAACTTCCGGAAACAAACCAAGCTTCGTTTGCGGAAGGTTTGTTGTGTGGATAACACTTTTCCTGTGGAGTATTGACTTAATATTAGATTAGCACTAGTCAAGGGTGTCAGCTACCCTCTATTAAAAAAAAAAAAAAAGAATTTTATTATTTATCATTTGTATTACTTTTTTAAAAGATGAGAATTCTAGTCTATAGCACTGAAGGAGTTAAACAACTGGAAGCCTTTTTTTTTTTTTTTTGGAAAAACTGTTCCCTACAAAATGGTTCCTATAACAAACTGTGTTAAAATGAGTTTTCCGTCACCATACAGCTTTCATCGCAAGTTAAAATAAAGGAAGCAAATTTTGCTGATTCACGATGAAACCCAAGACAACTTCTAGGATGTAAAAAAAATATTAGCACCTGGCACAGGTGCGTCAATGAGAATGAAGAACTGATGATGTGAAACACTGGTTTGTAAATGACGACAAGATGAATCTCACCTCAAAAAGTTCATCGGGTGTGCTGTATCGGATGGAGGCCGGCGACGCGTCCGCTGCCTGGTCACTGCACCACTGCAGCTCGCTGAGGCAGTTGACGCTGTCAAAGTCGCTGGTGTCCAGCTGCGAGAGGTCAATGTCGGCAAAGTCGGTGTCCAGGCGGTCTGAGCACACCTCCTCCTCCCCATACTGAAGACACACAAAAAAAAATAACAGGAAAAAAAACTGGTGAAAAACTGTATGACTAGTACCAGCATCGTGAGTAATGGATATAATAGTTCATAGTTAGGAAATTCACAAATTGACTTTAATCCCTGATTCACACAGAATAGAAACTTATAGAATAGAAAAAAGCTTCACTACTGTATCTAGCAAGAGGTCTCAATAAGCATAAAATTTTGTACCTTTAATTTCAGTGTGACTCATCGGATGTGATCAATTCGAACTGTAAACACTAACAGTAAGTTCTTTTTGCCTTTGGACCACATGGAAATCTCTCAAAAAAAGACACTTAATTTATCCATTTATCCGCTTGCCTTTCACACAGCCGTGACAAGATAAAGACAGAGTAGTGGTGTCGTGATTAATCAGCCACTGATTGTGATCTTTCCGTGAAAGAGAGCATGTGCCAATCAATGCCTCTCATTGGTGATTACCTGCAGCTCCTACATTGCAGCCTGCAGCCAAATAGAGATCAGCCGGTGGAGTGTGTGTTGTGTGCCCTCCCCCTTTCTTTTAGGAAGCATTTTAAAGACCAAAACAGTGACAGAATCATTGTATAAAAAATTGATAGACAAATAAAGTAAGTGTAAACAAACAAAAAACAGAAAAATTAGTAGCTGATCCAGTTGATAGCAATCAGTATAGGCCGATCTCACTTATGAATGATCATATCAAAATTGGTAGCATAAAACTCTGGTGGGAAAACCCCTATAGCGAAGTGACAAGGATCAATGTTATCTACTGTTGTAGCAGGAGCGATTTTCAAGACAGGAAGTTAACAGCCTCGTGGTGTGCAATCAGAGACAAAACACACACACACCACACACACACACACACACATTGAGCCGCGTCATTGTGAAGTTGTGAAAAAAGGAAGCAAAGTGTGTGACACATAGGGAGGAAGTGAGCATGCTCACTGGAGGCATTGAATAACACTTATGAAAATGGAAGTACTGTAGTTAAGTAACAACAGTTGAATCATAACACATAGACTATAGTTTACACGTGGAACACCCTACATTGTAGATTGTTTTGATAGACAAAAAAAAGATGAATGTGCTATTGTATTTTGAATGCCTGCGAATATCAAAGCAGCGGGCACTCATTAGCACAAGAAAGAATAGAGATTTACTTTTTTAATAAACAATTCATTCATGACCGTGATGGGAAAATTATGAAATAGCGGTGAGAAATATTAACATCGGATCCGTTATCTACTTCCAATCACGTACCGTGAGTCATTTAGGATTTCATATTTCATAAAACGGCTTTATCAATTCAAAATCCATCAAAGCTGATCTTTTTCTTCCTTAACGCGACTTTGGAAAAGATCAACGGCTCTCGTTCATCGTATCCATTCATCACTGTCGCTTATTATTGTGTTATTTGCCTCTCAAATGGCAATTATGGATTAGTATATGCTAATTATGATGGCCATGTCTTTGAGATTTTGCTTGATGATTACTGGTACACATATGCTTTATGTATGTGTTAGTTTGGGTCAACATAGGATATCATCATACTGTATTTTGACATATTTATTATGATTATTATTGTTATGATGGTTATTATGATTACATTTGGGTTGCTAGAGGCATTTTTTTTTTTTGTCCCGGTTACCTGCTTACCCAGTTGACTCAGCTGTTTAAGCACATGGGGAAAACTTGTCTGGAGAGGTAAGTCTACATGTAAGTGAAATGTATACTTGTTTTTCACCACTCAAAAAAAATATTAAAAAAATAAATATCTGAGTACTCAATATTTGATCCAGATTTTCTGCGGGATAGCCAACTACTAAAAATACTAGGAAGGTGCAGACCTAAATGACCAAATAATGAGAACATGGTCAGCCATTTTGTTTTGAAGTAGCCATTTTAGGAGCTTCACTTGCCATACAACACGAAACTCCACCAGGAAAAGCAAAGCCAGCTAGCAAACACAAAATTTGGGATGCATGACTATCATGAGTAGACCCACAAGAAGTCTCAAGGGGCCATGCCCCAAAAAACAATCGGAAGAGGGCCAGTTTGATTTAAAGGGATCATTTTATGGTTTCAATTTGCATCAGTCTTTAAAGGACATACCTTGAGTAAAAAAAAAACCCTTTTAAACATGTTTTAGCGCTTTCAACGGCCTTATCATAGGAAAAGAATGAACATGGCGCTCGTGACATGCCAGAAAAGAAGAAAAGATGGTGAACAGAAGACGCCCTCCGTTGGACCCTCCCTCTGCTTCATCTCCCTCCAGCTGCTCATGCAGGTGTGTGCATGTGTGTGTGTTTGACACTCTCTTAGCATGCTGATCACATCCCCTCTCACTCACGTGTGCCCTCGGTTTGCTAGGTAGGCGCATCCTTCTTCTCTTTCATCTCACGAAGCACACATTCTAGCACTAAAGCGGAGCACAGACCTCCGCCAAGGCCACACAATCTCATTAGGATTGGAAGCAAAATGTAATTGGTCCATCCTCCTCTACACACACAAATTGTTATAGGAATCATGAAGCAGTTGTTTTTGTCATTCGCTGTACAGTTAAACACAAACAAACTCGCTGTCATTTGATCCTTGATGACACCTATCACTTTCTACAGTGAGAAGGAATTCAAAAGCTGTTTAATTCTGCATGCGTTATTTTTTATTTGCATATCAGTCACGGCAGTGGACATCTTTTCAAAACCTGTTTTGCCTCAATACGCATGAGTTGATGCCAAAGTTGTGCATCAGTCAGCACAGGAACACGCAACTATCCAAAAGCAGCCATGATTGGAGTGGAGCGCCTTACCCGGGGAGAGCGCTCTCTCACGCAGCCAAAAGGGGGTCAGTCAGAGTTCATGACTGTGATTATTCTGACGGTGGGGAGCACCCTGAGGTGTCCGTGGCGAGCGTTTGCATGCAGCAGAAGCACAAGTACAAAATTAGCCTTATTTTTTTTTCTTCCACAAAGACAATAGCAGGCATTAAATGATTCCGTCAGTGTGTCTGGCTCCTGATATGAGAGTTTAACTGGGCCATTAAGAGTGAAAAAAAAGGCAGATTAAGCAAACAGGCATGAAATTATATGGAAGACTACTGATAACTTTGATGTTATTGAAAGAGAGCACTTCCAGGGATAATTTTGAGTTCAAAAGTAGTTCAGCGGTTTTATAAATGTACCAATATGACTATTACATGCAAGGCTACATTAAGCAATCTGTGCCCACTTCCATCTAGTAAAGTTCAGTGTATTTTTCTGACTCCCAATAGCAATAAGCATGACGAAAAAAAGACCAGGTTTTATGCATGCTCACAATGTACGAGTGATCATTTTTGTTGTCACTATTTATGCAGGCCGCCAACTTGCGTGGAAAAAAAAGAATAAGTACAAATGATCCCGTCAAAAAAATAGTCCACCGTCTGTTAATGATTTAGATACAGTGGCACCTAGAGATGCGAGTGTAATTTCTTCCGTGATCATGCACAAACAGTAACAGCGTAACACTCGAATTTAAAATCGGTTTTCCACATTGAAATGATTGGAAATGTGCGTTTGTTATTTATACCTTGCTCTTAGTTTTACCTTACTTTTTTTACGACATTCGTGAGACGGCAAAGTAAGAATTTAATTGTATGGAGAAACTTGTTTTCTACACTGTGAACATGACAATTTGACTATTAACTGTTGACTACATGGCTCCAATCCCTCTTTTTTTGCCTCTGTCCTTTAATTTAAAAAAAAAAAAAAAACATTCTTTGACATTGAAACGTCATAAAGACATGCTGTAAGGATGTCGAAATAAAACGGAAATATGCTGCATTTGAGGAAAGTGGGATTTATCCCAGTCAGAAGTTTCGGCCTCAAAGCGTTGGAGGCACATCTAAACAACAAAGATATCTAATTGATGTTTTGCTGTTGTCACAACAAAAGCAAACCTTGTTCTCTGTTGCCTCTCTGGCTACCTTGGTTGATAATGTACTTCAAACACAAGGCAATAAACAATCTTGACTACTTTTTGCCAAACGACTATTGTGAAAATGAGTTGAGGTTAATTCCCTGCCACAAAAGTCGGGTCACGCATATCTCAAGGCTACACTGTCTAGGTCATACAATCAACACCATTGTTTCTTGTCTGTCAATCAGAGCTACTACCATGCATATTAGGAATAAATATATGACAGAGAATCATCCATCCAGCCCTCATTTTCTAAGCCAGTAATTCTTACTAAAGTCTTAGGTGAACTGAAGGCTGCGACGGTTGACTTTTGACATGATGCGGCGGTGTACAGGCACATCTCAGACTAGGCGCCAGTCAACACATATAGACTAAGCATTCATAATCACTATCACACCTTCGGAAAATTTAGATCCGCCATGCTGCAGTTCAAAGTGCCGATGACATTCATAGCTGCTGAATGACCAAAATGGTCCTGACTTCCATGTGTGGTCAAGCTCTACTCTTAGGAACAGTGTGGGAAAAAAAATCAAGAGAGAGAACGATAGAGAGGCTGCCGGGTTGACGGTGTATGAAAGCCGAGCTATTTATAGCGCTCTTGCCTGCACGCGGGAGCGCTAACGGTGCTAAAAGAAGTGCGTCGGCATCGAAAAGCCGAATGCAGCATCCCACACCGCTGAATTTAAACATCTTCTTTTCCTGTGGGTGCTTGCCTTTGACGAAGACAAGATGACGCCGACTGTTCACGAAGGTCCAACTCAGAAGCTAACGCGCTAGAAAAACAAATGGCACTGTCCATTTAAGATAAATATGGCCTCAGTTGGTGTTTTTAGGTTGCTCTTATTGTTAAAATTACATATCAGGCACAGTGAACAGCTATTCAAAAATGGAAGAATCTCAATTTGACATTAAGATTGAGCATCAATCACTACAGAGAACCTACAGTAAAAAACCAAACCGATCCACTGTAAAATTCAAAGACTTTTTCGCTTAAAACGTGGAATGTAACGGGCACATGTTATGTGACCTTTAGAACGCTACCCATTAATAAGAGTCTGTATTGATCCACGCATGGAGGAAATTCAATACATGCGGTGGCGCAGTGTTACGTGAGGTCACACATCACAAACGCACACGCAAAAACAATCACGCACACTTGAAAGGCAGAAAAATGCCGAACAAGGCCATCCAAGTTAAGGAGAAGGCCACATGTGCATTACGCCACGCTTTCTCATACACGTTTGCCTTGTGGATGAAGCGAGGTGACGTCTGCAAATTATTTTGCAGCTCAGGTCAAATTTACAATATGCTGCTTATACAGTGTATGAAGGTGAAAGTCAGTCTGTGACTGTCTTTAACGCGCTCTTTGTCAATTTGAAAAAAAAAAAATTGATGATGAATCGATCACTTCACTTTTTTTTAACCTCGATTATTGAATAAAGGGCTGCTAAACTTGCACCCTAAGAGTTGTCCATCCCTGATTTTGGGTAAGAATGGACAACCTAAATGCTGGGAGGAGGCAACGATTTTTCATCAGCATCACTGGGGGCCCACAAAGGATAATGTATTTTCTAACCACATGTGTAACAAAAACCACATTTTTAAAATGGGTAAAATATGTGAGTGCCTGTGTCAAAAATTAGGCTTTTTTTTTTAAACATTTTTTTTGCAACACCTTTAGAAAAATTCTTTCCTCTAATTCTGTGGGCAGATGTGGTTGAAGCATTATCGCAATTGCTTTATGGACTATGAAAGGCCAAATTCATAGTTCTTTACATATTCAATGCACATCTTTTGTTTTGACAAAGGGCTCATTATTCCAAAAGGAAAACCTTGTATTCACATCATCTGTAAATATTAATGTTTCTTTTCTCTTTATTTTTGTATCAAGAGAAAGAAAAACCCATAAGAGAGGGAAAATAATTAAAAATACAGTATACTACAGAATATTAACCTGTTTACTACATTTCCCGTTCTGATGCTTAGTTAAATAAAATTGGCAAATAGGAGTCCTTCCATTCCAGCAGGAATAAAAGTAAGTGCACAGTAAAATACATTCTCCACACATACTCACATCCAGACTCACTTATAGCATACAGTACAGTATGAGAGTGTCACACGGTGTGAAGGTGAAGCGTTGAGGAATGGTGATGAGAAGGCGACTTCACTGTAATTACCTCACACCCTCACGGCAGAAGAGAATGGTCAAATCCTCCCAACCCCCACACCCCCCGCGCTCCCCCATGCAGTCTTCCTGCCCCTTCTTACTTTCTTGGAGGTCACTTTGACAGGAAGTGGTTCAACATGACATCCAAGCAATATCGATTATCGGGCCCACATTCACACACACACACAACAAAAACACACAGAACATTAAACACAGACTACACACACACGCACTGGACAGCTAATCATTAGTAGCATTAGACGATTTACTGGAGGTGAGGTATTCAGTATATGGCTGCAAGACTTTGGGATCCACTGGAGGTGGGGCCTTTATATTGAAAAAGACAGCGTGAGGTACTGTATTTACTAAAGGTCTGGTCTATATCATTGGTCCCCAACCTTTTAATCACCACAGACCGATCAACTACCAATTACCTAATACCACATGATAGCAACTACTGGAGGTGAGGTATATAAAGTACATTTAGTAACAGAACCTACCAGAGGGTATACATACTATAAGACAATCTGTTGAAGATGGGGCATTTACATACCACAAGACAGCCCCTATATGAGGGGTTTATATGCTACACCACAGCATTTACTAGAGGCGAAGCCTTCAGATATCACAAGAATGTGGTCTGCAATAAAAGTCAGGCACATGCATAACACAAGACTACTAGAGGTGAGGTCTTCACATAGATTCCAAGATATTTACGTTTACTGGAGGAAATGCATTTACGAAAATAATACAACACAACATCCGCTGGAGGTGAGGCTATAACACAACATTTAATAGAGTTGAGGTCTTTACATATACCATGACAGGACACCTTCAAGTAGAGGTAAGGTTTTTGCAGACAGTAATCAGTACCCAAGAAATTAGCATCTACACGAGTGAGGTCTTAACAAAGTAGCAGAGGGATAAAGGCTGCCCCTGCTGTAAATGCCCCTTCTATAGTAGATGTTACGGCCATTCTTGATACAGTAGTTTGTACGATGAGTGTGATGTTCTCAAGGTGTTCCGACAACTAATGTTGTGAGTTCGTTGACGACTTAAGTGCCACATTTTTCCATGACGTACAAAAAAGGATACTTCCATCAAATTTATTGGAGCTGTGGTGCAAAGGGCAAAATAGACTTCGTGACTCTTTGTGCAGTTACAGACTTTTTTTTTTAACTGAGCGGCAAGTGATTGACAGGTAGCCGTGTGGCTCAATCATCGCAGATCATCCTTCCTCGCGAGTGTCACCAAACCCGCCGAGTCGAATACTCTTATTCCTGAGCCCTGAATCGGCTTTTCCTTCCCGCCAACCCATCATCCCGCCATCTCCACGGATCTGTCACTCAGGATTGTTCTACCACTCGCTCTAGTTTTCTTGAGCTGTCAAATTGCCGGACAAAAGTCATGCCGTCCAAAGTGTACAGTTACAAAAGATAAACAAACTTTTTACCTGTCTCTGATTTACACTACCTATCTTCTGGCTCTGCTTTTTCTCTGTGGTCTGTTTGTTGTGAGAGGAACCAAGACAAAATGGAGGGACGGAGCTATTTCCAGGTTTTAGCGGTAGCTTTATTATTGCCCTTGGGCATGATTTGTAGCAAATGGCATTAACATAGAATACGGGGATGAATTTAACCAGGGTAAATTTCTGGCTACTATCAGAAGCAGGAATGCACTCGTGTGAAAGGTAGTGCTGGGACAAGGGTGTGAAGTTTAACATATGACACTCATGTATGCCACACTGTTGAGCTGACAGCAAATGTTGCTGACCGACGACTATTTTAGACATCACTTAAAGTTCTGATTGTGGGGTTACGTGCTGTTTCATTCCAGTGTTTGAAACCACGTAGCAATTTCTCGCCTTTGCCAGTAGTATTACTGCCTCAGTGAGAAAAGGATGTGATGTTTGACAGCTGACAATTACTTTTTGACCACAAACGAAATGACTCGAGAATATAATTAAACGAGAATATGATTCGAAGGAAATGGGAAATGGTCCACTCGTAAGTGTGCACGCGGCCGCCAGCACACCAATAATAAGAAAGGCAAGCTGACACACTTTTACATGGAGCGCTGGTGTGTGATTGGATGTGATTGATTCCAGCGTAATCCTCATTGGCTTGAATCATGAGTGTGTGTTGTTCTATATTTAGCCCATACACGGGTCTCATGACTTGCTCTTGGCAAGCTGTCGCTGACTTGAGGAGCGTCTGCCATACACAGATGACCTCTCATACACACGCTCGTGAACACACATGCACTGATATCAGTGCGGATGTGGGAGCGTGTGTGTATACGTTCCAATGGGAATTTTCATGTTTCAATTTTTCCAGCATAAGAGTTCATGTCCATGCAATTTAGTTTTATATTGATACCTAGAGTGTATAACAAAGTCCTGTAGGAGCAAACTTCGCTGAGTTGTCTTTGCTTCGTCCGCTATTGTTTTGTTTTTTCCAATCCCGCTTGCGCCTTTTTGAGCACAGAATTGTGACATTTGTCATTTGTTTGTTCCGTGCGAGTCGAATGAATTCGACCTGGTCATTCAGACTGAAGTCAGACGTCAAAAGATTTCATATGTGTGGTATTTAGTACCACATCCGAAAAAAATCAGATGTGTCTTTCACACTGCCATCAAAAGCTCAGCTACAGGTCGGATGGGGCAAAAAAATCGGATTTGAGTTACATCACGCTGCAGTGTGAACCCGGCCTTACAGTAGTTGTTGCAAATGTCTTGTAGTATGATATACTAGTACATTACACATTTTCATACTACATAATGACATACTACCAAACATTAGTTTCAGTAAGGTGATTCTTTGATATACAGTAATATAAAGAGAAGTGGGACCGTAAGATATTATTTTCCACCAGACGTTAGGCCTTTACTTATTACAAGACATTGGTATCTACAGGAGGTTAGGCCTTTATGTGCTAAAAATAGCAATGACTTGAGGGGAGGCCTTTACATACTACAAGATTTGTATTAGTGTCTAGTGAATATTCTGGTACATGTGAAGATGAGTCCTTTCCATAAAAGAAAGCCTCAAACATAAGAAAAAGCTTTTAGCCTTCGTACAATACTTTCAGTAAGATTGTGGCCTCTACTAGGTACGAATGTCACATACATACTTTACAACTACTACACGATGTAAGTATCTCGTAATGGCAAAGATTTTCACATACCATAATATATTAGCATAGTAGAGGCGAGGCATTTACATACATATTACTGCTACTGCCGCATTAATGCACAAAACGCGTCCTTGATATAAGAGGAGGTCAAACACTCCCAATCAGTCTCGGCGAAGGCACAAGCTCATTAAGAAGCAACCAACGGTAACAAGCGCCATCACTCCCACACGCGCTACGGCACCAGGCTTCTCATTTACCGTCACGTCTTCCTGTCACATGCCGCAGGTGCCGTATAAGGGTTATGCCGCTCATTATCCCGCCTCTCGTGGACATCCAATGACACAATTTAGGGTGGCCCTAAGCAAATGTACTACAAAAATGTCTTTGTTTTGAAGTCAAGATGTCATAATCCTCATTTTGCTTCGTCAACACTGCTAATGCTTCCTGCTGCTTTTCACATTCACCTCTGCTTATCTAATACTGTATATAGTTTTAATATGGTTAATATAGTTGTTGGGGGCAATGGCTAATTACTGTATATTACTCCAACCCTCAATCGATTCGTTAAGAGCTATGTCCCAATTATTCAGTCCAAACAAAAATCCTAAGTGTCATGACTAAATGCATCAGATCTCTGCCCAGGCTGCACCATTTTAAGATGTCTATGTGTTTAAAATCTCAAACATGATTCACTGAGAAGTTAAAGCAAATGCAATTTCTAATGTACAAATAATTGTATCCATCCATCCATTTTCTATAGCAGCTTATCCTCACGAGGGTCGCTGGCTTGCTTGTGCCTATCCCAGCTGTCTAAGGACAGTAGGCGGGGGACACCCTGGACTGGTTGCCAGCAAATTCCATAATCTATAAAATGTTGCATCGATAAATAAACTGTATAAACCGTTTATGGCTATAATAATGCTAAACACACACCACAAGCGCCAGTAAATAGCATTTGTCTTGTTTGGACTGCGATACAGCGTGTTGCCCTGCGGCACACAAAACGCTTATCACACACTCTCTCACACACACAAACACTGCTTGTCAAGGTCGTCGGGTAGGATTTCTAGGAAATGCACAGATAAGTAACATGACACGTGGAGGACAAAGGAGAGAAGGTAGATGGAGGAGAAAGTGGTGAAAAGACTGATTTGACAAGAGGACTACATTTCCCATCAGTCCCTTTTTTATGGTCCTTACCAAGCAAGTGATGTCCTAAACAATGTGTGATAAAGGAAAACACTGCAGTGCATTTGGCAAGTCGAACTCGGGTAATTTCTGTCTAAGTGTAACCGAAATGCGGTGTAAAGATCCCCTTCAAGGCCCAAACTGTATTTTGTCATAGCTGGACAACACCCTCTTGGATGATTTACAGTCATTATTTCCAACCTAAATTTAATCTTTTTTCTGGTTGCCAGTTTGGGTAAATGATGTGGAAGGGAGAGATGCGGGAAGCAGCATCAAAAGTAAAACAGAGCCCAGATAGTGACCGATTAAGTGAAAAGGTATTCTGCAACAGTGGGATGACGGACTCACAACGTTTAATCTGCATTTTTTTATTTATTTTTACCCCATGTTGCTGTCGTGTATAAACGATGGACGGACCGTATCCGGGCAGATTAAGCACTTATATCACAGTGACTAATCTAAATGGCCTGAACACAAACATACGCTATTTCTTCTTCCATTCCTCCTCTATCCTTGCTCCTCTCCTCATGACTATAATGGAGGTGAGGCCCCACCCTCCTCTTCTTCCCCATCATCATTTCAACCATGTGCGCGTGTGCGTGTGCAAGCGCGTGCGTGTGTGCATCTTGCCATGTGGTCACGACTCTTAAAACCAGTAGGGAGGAGGAACGAAAAGGAATGACGTGTCGATAATGTTGCAGTTTCATCAGTTAGTTGCTTATATATATATATATATATATATATATATATATATATATATATATATATATATATATATATATATATATAATTATTTTATGTATCTTCATGTATTCATGTACACATAAATATTTATTAATATTAATATTTATTTCACAGTACTTTAAAATGAGCCAAGATTAATAATACATTTTTTAGCAAGTCTCCTGTAATTGCACATGTGCAGAAAATCAAACTATTTGAATAGGGGAAGCCGCAACGACTATAGCAAAAGATTGCCCCATTTAGATGACTTGTGAAAAAACGCTGGGTCTATTGCGCATGAAAGTTCAAGATCAAAGCACAAGACCAAATGACACTCTTTATTTGTCTTTGCCTTCAGTTTGCATCTAAATATGGAAGTTCCTTTTGGAATGCTTCATCATGGTCCTCTGGGGGGGACACAGTCCCCCATACATCTCATGAGACCTCAGCCAGACTTTGAAACATCAGCGCCCCCCCCCCAAATATCTCGACACATGCATACACACACAGGCGTGATGTTGAGGTGTGGGAAAAATTCATCTAATGCTACATACTGTAGATAGTGTGCATGTGTGATATTTAGGGGTGACACTATCAATAAACAGCCCCCTGACCCCCGCTGCGGCGGGAAAGGATGGTGCCAGAAAGGTGGGAATGGGGTTGGTTTGTTTTGAAACTCAATCACAGCCAGGACGGGTGGAGCTTTACTGGAGACGACCAGGGTGCCAAAATGTGTGCACTTGTGTGTGTGTGTGTGTGTGTTTTTGAGTTGGGGTGACGGGGTGGAGGTCGAAAGAACGTGGCGTGAAACAGCTGTCTCTCATACACACACAAACACAAATGCACAACAGCGATGGTCTTTTCCCAAACATATCATGAGTGAATGGAGGCCTTGTGGGTACGTCAACTGTCAAAGTAACACAACTCTCACACGCTCGATCACAACACTCACACACTTCACACGCAAAAGTAAGACGTTTGCGCAGGGAAACTTGAAATCTATTGAGAATTTACTTCTCCTCTGACAGGGCCACTTGAACTTGGCGCAAGGTGGCTCCATGTCAATGTCAACAAATGTTACAACATTGTAATAAGCCATCATTATCTTACAAATGAAGTTATATTACAGGAATGAAGTCATAATGTTGAGATCATTATTTTTAGGAGAATAGAATCACATTACAAAAATACACTCAATGATTTGAAAAATGTCACCGTTGTATGCAAATTTAGTTTAACTCTAAGAGTGACTGAATGATCTGAATATTACAAGGACAAACCCTGTATTTTTTGAAAATATATTCAGTAAATTCCGCATATTGCATTTCAGTATAAAAAGGCTATATTTGGTTAGCAGTTAACTTTAAGACACAAAGAAAAAGGTTAGCTAAGACCAGGCAAAAGATAGCTAAGGAGTTAGCTGTGTGGCTAACCCATATTAGTTGGGTTATTGAGCAGCTCTTCCTAGCACTAGCCAAGCTAGTAGTGAGAGCTAATTTATTATTGCAGTTTGTAAATCAGCATTAGTTTGCTAACTTGAAATTTTGAAAAAACTTCTCCAAACAATTTCGTTCAAAGAAATGTGAATTGATGATTCAATTTGTTTCTATGGAATTACTGTGCAGTCATATTATCAAATGTAAATATTATAAAAATAAATATTAATTATTACCTTAGATTTGACCAATCTTAATACAGGGAGATTATATTAATATTAATGTGAAAACGTCATAATTATTTGTATTTACAAACTAAGAGGAAAAAAATACATATGAGGCCAGTCTCCATCACTTTTTGGTATGTTTCTTCAAGCCATACTGCCTACTAGTGGCCTGGCATACACATTACACTATCACACATTTTTGGCATAGAACAACATTGCGCATTTTTGAAAATTCTTAGACAGCAGAAGATGCTGATTGACAGCTCTCACAAGCAATGCGTTGCGACTCTACACAACACACACCACCGCCCGCAGTTCCTGCAGAACCACCTCACCATTTGGCTCAGCGGAGACGTAGTACAGCAAAAACAAGCACAGCTGTCACACACACATGCATCCACACATCCACACACTGCGGTGATTACAGCTGCAGTCGCACAGATCCTGCATACTTAAAGACATCACACAATATACGGCCTTGCGATGCCAATGGAATTACAATCTACATAATACATACACTCCTCTGGTGTTCATCTACATTAGTGACTTAAGTGCGCCGCTTCAGGTTCAATTAAGATCATTCCCAGCCTGCAGGGTGAGGCGGGAATATCAATGCTTTAAACGTCGTTTATCCTGAATAAGAGATGAGGTGAGCGTCGGAATGATACTCAAAATATTCTTAATTTGATCAATACCCACTTGTTGGAATTGCGTCATTAAGATTCATACATTATTCAATGGGAAATGGAAGGAAGTGTACTCTTCTGCAATCTTTTTTGGCCTGGATTTGCAACATAATCCAGGATCAACACAAACTTCAAATGGCATCTTCCTTGGAACATGCGCCCAAAAGTTTTAGGAAAGTCGATTATGATGTTTTTGTGTATTCCAGGCTGCATTTAACACATATCCAAGTCAACAACATTAGTAAAGGTGGCTGAGTGAGTAAGCATCAATACCTGATCTCCCAGAAATTTGGACCTCCACCAAATTGTAATGGCTTCTTCCTTGAACCATGCCTCAACCTTCAAACGTTTTGTGAATTTGGGGTATTAAAAGTAAAGAATAAAAATACCTCAAAATCAATTTTGTGTTTTTTGTGTTATCCCACAAAATATTCATCAATTGTTACTCTAACCGCAAAGAAAAACAAAACTTGTCAAATAAGTCCCAAAACAAAACTCCAAAGTCTACGGCAATAGTTATAGTTCCTGCTTCCAACAACGTAGATTACGGAGCCACAAAGTTTTCAGAAAACCAATTACGGTGTCTTTGTGTGATCCGACTAACAAACTATGACAGCAAAGTTCAAGTAGCTGTCAAATATAACAATACCTACAATTTGGATCACTACCAAATTTTAATGGCTTCTTCTTTGGATAGCATTCAAACCTTCACAAGTGCTCCTGAAAATCAAACATGTCTTTATTGTGTGAAGTTGAACATTGGCAAAAGATCTTTATAGCAAAGGGAGCAATGGATACGTCGATTATCGAAACAAAAAAAATCAAAATAGCATCAACATAGTATGTTCTTGAGACCAAAGACCATCTTTGAATTTTCATGAAAATCGATTGAAGCGGTTGTGTGATGATGAACATTGACAAAAAAGTCCCAGGAGGCCAACTGTGAATGAATAACAATACCTGCTCACGAAAACATAATAAACAAGGAATTCCATTGTTTCGTTACGTGTATGAGGTGTTAAACCAGCGGTAGGGAACTCCGGTTCCTCAAGAGATGTATTGTGCCTGTTTTCAATGTTTCTCTCTTGCAACACACCTAATTGAAATGATCAGACTCGGAATTAAGTTCAGAGCTTGCTGATGAATGGACTGTGTTAAACAGTGATGTTAACAAAGATTGTTTTGTTTTGTTGAGTGATTTTAAACATTTGTAACTTTGTAATATTTTTCATATACGGTTAATTGATGTTATTTTTAAAATTCATGAATGATCTATTTTGGTCACATTTTGTTTTTCGTTTATCTTACGATCAAAAACCTTTCTTACACACAAACACATGCACCTGACAGAACTATACCAAAAAACACACACTTTCCCCCCACAGTTTGATTGCATTTAATGCCACTATCAAAGCTGTTGTTTCAATACAAACGCTATCAAAATGCTTCCATTTTCTATCAAAAAGCAATCACCTTCCCACTTTTTCTCATGTGTCTTTGTGTGTGTGTGTTATTATGGTGCAATGTGAGTCAGCATGGCCCTCTGCTACCTCAGAGGAGGCATACACACAATGCATGCACATACACACAAGCACACACATATATTATATATTATATGTTATATATTATATATTATACATTATGCTAATGGAGAGGAAGTTGACATGCTTATGATTATGACAACAAAAATATATGGGGTGTGTGTATGTGTGTTTTGGCGTGCTTTTGTGTGTGTGTGCGCGTGCAAGTAACACACAAACAGACGGCTGAGCCATCTGCTCCAAAGAGAGTAACTTTTTGTTTCCCGCCATATTGTTGCCTTCGATCACTTGGAACGGTTTTGGTTGTACGTGACTAATCTGTGGCTGCCTGTACAGCTAATTGCTTTCATAAAGGGCACGTTCAGAAATTCGCTCTGACGCCCGTGCACAACTCTGAGAGAATATTATTACTGGTAATAACATTCAAAGTTACTTAAAAAATGTATCACATCATTAATTTAGAGGATTTTTTTCTAACGTGTGCCTCCCAGTCGACATTCATGGAAGCGAAGTGCACTGTCGTAAAATGTTTCTCAATGTACCAAATGTTTAATATTTTGTTAAAAATAAAATAGATTGTTTTCAATGGAAACCAATAATAGAGCTGTATTTTAATCACGTGATACCCTAATATTTTGACGCAAGTGATCATACCATCGGAATCCGATATTGGCCTATCTGTGGATACATTTGACTCAAGCGGCACTCAATAAGCTCCGTGTAAAAATTCGCCTACTCACTTTAGTTCCGCGGCGCTTAAACTTGATGAGTAAAATAATTCAGAAATAGTGTGCAAGTGTACCAAACTGCAGAGTATCAAATAAAGACTTTGAGACTGTTCACTAGCGATGTGATGACATTCACAGGCACTGTGTCATAACTGTTGATAAATGTGAGATGACACCAACGAGGACACAGACACATCGCAAACAATTCGCTGTGAATCGCTCTCCGTCTGGGCCTTTCACTCAAATGTGGACAAGCAGCCAAATTTGACTGTTATAGATTATTATTATTTACTTTCATGTGTTGTTTCGATTACATGTTTTCAACTACGCTATCGATGACCACTGCTCTAAACAACATTAAAAAAGTTGTGATGGAAAAAAAAAGTCTTGTCTTAAAGGGACAGTGTGTCAGATTTAGACCGTTTTTCATTATGGCCAGCAGGAGGTGTACTGTTGTCGTAGCTATCACAAACATGGCCGCCCCCAGAGAAGTGCCACCCCCCATGTAATATAATTTAATGATAACTAGACGTACGATTATATTTAAAACATAATGTTGGTCCTTAAGAACACATTCATTTGCAATACTTGGCTGTGCTTTTTGTTGTTTTGATTGTAAGTAGTGAACAGTTGAATTTGAACAGTTTTGTTTTGTTGTTTTGGCAAAACCTTGTCGGTAAAACCACAAATCAGACTTGTTCATCAAGAATGGAAGAAGGAAATATCAATTGACTGTGAAGGTAAACAATTTCAATTCCTTTTTAATTGGTTTATTGTAGAAATTGCTACAGCAACTCTGTAATTGCCATATGCATGGGCTGGGCAATTGCCTAGCTGGACAAAACAAAACAAAAACGGATGTTGAGACACAACCCACATAAAATTGGAAAATAATGGGTGCACTGTCTGAAAAATGTTGGTTATTCTCGTTCTTGAGGGCTGACTGTATACAAAGTCTTTTTTTTTTGTTACCTACTTTGATGTTTGCATGTCACAAACGCTGAAGCCCACAAGCTCACACAAAGAAGTGCTAAATATAGACCTCCATTGTTGAACTCTACACAAGCAGCACACATATCTCTTCCCATAAAAGTCCAGTTAAATAAGCTTTGGCGATCATGTGTACACTTATCCACTATGTATTAGAATTTCTAGTATTGTTATTATTTGTTTTTATAGCTTTATTTAAGATTATTTTATAACTAACAGTTGAAGAGCGCCCAAAAATAAAAACATTTGTGCAGAACCTCTTATGAAGATCCATAACAAAGTCATTAATGTTTTTGATACTTTAACAAAAGTCGAAGTAATTATATCATGAAGCAGTGCATGCAATCTTTTAAGTTTAGCATGCCAAATTTTTCTTAAAATTCAGTCCCAAAAGCCAGTTTCACTTAGCAACATTAAATTTGGTAGACATTGCTATCATGACTAGGCTAGCAATCTATCTAGCAGGTGAATTTAAAAAAAGCCATAAAAAAAAAAAAAACTTCCAAAAACTACTAGGTGCAAAATAAAATTAAGCCTGATTTTTTGGCAGCCAGTTTAGTTAAATTTCCTTTAAAGGTGAACTTTTCAACATTTTGTCAGATTGCTTCCATTTGAGCCTTCTTTACTAGCCAAATGGCCGACGCTAATTCACAAAGCATTTGAGTTTGCAACTGAATTAAGTATGGTGAATGTTCACAAAACACCCAAAAATTCTAAAATTTGAAAAATTCAGCACCTGTGAACAGTTTCACCAAAATGCAGCCAAACTGACCTGCCACTCGAGCAGATATGGACTTTCAATTGGAAAGAAATTGCTCACTACCATTAAATTGAAAATTGTACCTCCAGAGGGAAAAAACCGACAGAGCACATAATTAAAATGTAGCCCCTAAATTGAGTCTTACTAGATAACCAAATTTTTTGGAGCTTTTATAATAGGGTACCTTTTTAATTAAATGCAACAATAGATAACCGAAACAACACCATGTGTCTTTTTCACATCCAAATAGCAGGTATCTTACTATTATTATTTACCGAAACGGTCCCCAAATCTATAAATACAGATTTGAGTGTGGTTTCTACCGACGCGTCTCGTTGGGCTTCTTCATGCGCAAGTCGAGGGAGGAAGCATGCATGATGCATGCTGTATTTATAGCTGTACTGTTTCCATGACACTCATCCTCACACCGGCCTGCAGACGCTGCATTCCCACCTCCCGAGGGCAGCAACAGTGGAAAGTAGCAAAGGATGGGAGACGCCATCTTTGAGATGGAACACCAAAGACAGGAATGAGTTGAAGAATATCGATGCGTTCGAGAATGCCGGGAAGTCGGAAAAATTCAGCTCATTGTCAGAGATGGATACAGTAAGCCATGAATATTAATGATTGAAACCAGAACTGTATCTCAAACTACGATCCCTAAACACTTTAGTATAACTTCAAACGAATGTTACTACATTACCTTTAAAGATAATTGCTTTATAGGTGATTTGATTTTGAAAAATTGAAACGGAGGTCCACAAGTGCATTGTAACTTCCATTAACAACCCAGGTTAAATTTCAAAAATTATTTCACTCATATTAGCCCGAAGAAAAACAACAACTAGGTGAACTTATGAATTTGGAGTTGTTCACTTCACTGCAATTAATATGCCCCCTACATGAATTGAATCCATTGCTACTCGCAATGTTACCACAACATTGTTTTCGCTTTCTTTTTATCGCCAACTTTTCCGTATAAATTATACCAATAGCTGATGAATACAAATCTTGACTGAGCTTATGAAGTAGCATTTGTCATTTAGAAAACCCCAGTATGCTACAGTATGCTAGCAACTAAGCTAACATGCAGCCTTGTATGTCATTTTCAGTTAGAAAAAAAAAAAAACATGTGGAAGAAAAATACATTGTATGGCACTCATTAAGCTTTATCTGAAATCCTATGCTTGGTATTAGCAACCAAAGCTAATAATTAGCCCTATATGTTCACAAATTTCTCTCACTCCCTGACGGTTAGCACTTATATGTGCACAAATCCCCTTACCCTCCCTTTCTCGCTTTCTCTTTCTCACACACACGTCACATGTGGAGCCGCCTAGTACACAGGTTGGGGGATGCCTTGGGCACGGTGCATGTGCCGGGTCATTTGAGGATGCAGGGTTTTTTTCACCATGATGAAGACAATTCACAGATCTGAATGAGAGATAATTGGTTGTGTCACTGCGTGTGTGTGTGTGCATGTGTGATTGTGCAATCCTCAGTCTCCACGGAGATGCAGCAGGCCGTTGAAGCAGGCAACATGGTGGCGTAAACGCAACAAATGCCTGCGTGTGTTTGAGTGTGTGTGTTGAAATTAACTCCCAAGAGCAATATCTGTACGGGTAGGCAAGTAGCTTTTTTGATTTTACATCATAGTTTCCCTCTTTTTTTACCCTATTGTGTTGCATACTGTAGTTGGCGCAATTGGGCCGCGCTCAAGCAGAATCAAAAGGATGTAGAAACGATGCTCTCCCTTGATTTATGACTGACTGTCCCTTCTGTGTTACAATAGAACAATCTTTAAGGATTTTTTTTTAAAATGTTTTATGGTGTGTCATGAAATCTAGTCGTTTGGCGGCAATGGCCAGTCGACCCTGAAATGGACATTTACAACCAAAACGGCCAACTTCCTAGGTCTTTGCTGGCATGGTTTCATTTGATTTTATTGTGGATCTATTCATGATAGAAATGCCTATTAATTTTCATGTTGTTCACTGAGCAAAATTGAGCCAATTGAACCCCAAACAGCCACTAATGGCTTCTTGATAATTTTGTGTGTCTACTAAGAGCAAACCTGTCCATCAAATTGGTCCAGTACACAAACAAGCTTCCCTAACAGCAAATCACCCAGTTTTATTTCCCTGTTATGTTGAATACTGGTTGCAGAAAGCAAGTTTATGACACCGCTGTCCTTTGATTGGTCAACAGGGAACTGTCCCTTCCGCGTTACAAAAGCCGTCATGTACAGTAGTAGCCAACCAGTGACGGTTGAAGGTCTCCACTTCATTGACACACACACCCAAACACACACCCTGGTTGCTCGGTAGTGGACTCTGCAACTTCTCAAGTAAAACAGCTTTTGCGTTGCTTTGCGTTGTTTAAGCACCTTTGATCCGGTTTCAGCACTCCAGCACTTTGTCCTCTGGGAAACACATTCATGCTCGCGGAAAACATTCTGCTGTTGGCCAACAATTCCAACAGACTAAACGACTTTGGGGTGAAAGGCTAACAACTTGAAGCAAGATGACAAATACAATTCACATTTGAAATCGAAAAGAGGCTAATGTAATCCCTAATTAAAGTTTTTAGGCTGGGTATTGAGTTCATTGTTAAACAACTATAAGAATCTTAAATAGCTTTGACCATCAGGTGCTAAAATGTCATTTAAAATGATTTACCCCCATCAATTTGCTCTTACAAAACCATGTACAGCATGGACCTAGACTTGTAGTCTTTAACCTCAAGATGTTTTTTAATGTTTTAAAGTTTTTTCCTATACGAATTGGCTAATTGTCAGAAATTTCATAGTGAAAGTCCTACCCTCAACATTTTAGATGTCTTTTGGTCTCCAAGAAAGCAGACTTTTTATCTTAGAGTTTGTTGCACATTTAAACAGTGAGTTATTCATAAGCAATTTATATTTGTGGATTTTTGGCAGTCAAGTTGAAATAATCAAGTAGTAATTCAAGTAAAATGTTCTCAATAAATTTACTGACTAATCAAAAAACATTGAATCAACTCTTCAAATAATCCTGAATTGAAGCCCTATTCTAAACCACTACATAAATCTGTATACACTATACACAGTTTCTAGGGTGGCTAACCAATAATGTTAGTGTGGTGAAACATATTAAATGGGTTTCAAAGAGTCACCGTATACCTTGGCAAGCTTAAACTAGCACCTCGCGCAACTCAGAGTGGATTTAAAAATAAGCGTCCCCATGCCTAAGACGTATAAAGTCATAATTCAAAGCTAGGCGACTAGCCAAAAATAACGGTACTCAAGGGGACATGTTAGCTGCATCTCACAAGGTCAGATTAAAGATAAAATTGTGGCTGCCTCAAAGACTGCGTGCTCGCTAGTATGTCGTCTATTTTTGCTGGGGGCGAAAATAGACTTTAGCAATTAGCACACACTCTTAACACATGAACACACACACATATAAATACAGAACTATTAATACGTAAACAAGTGTGACCACATGCAGCCCTGTCGATCCATCACTGTCATACTCACACGAAAGAGCGTCACACCGCGCACACAAGAAAAGGTTGTAACAATAATGCCATGTGACCCCTAAAGAACTCTCTCGAAAAAATGAAACCTCAAAAATTAAAACTTAGCAACGTAAAATTCAGAAGGCATATCTGGCATTAAAACATTAAGACAACATTTGCCTGACAGACCGACTATTATAATTTGGGTAAACTTTCAAAAACGACAAAAGGAACATGGTTTGTTTACTGACGGGACTGTAAATGACAGACCGGTAAAAAAATGTAAAATGCTCACCTTTGCTATTATGTCCCATAATGCACCGACTACAACTACGCTCACGACCCAAGTGAGGATAAACTGTTGAGAAAACGGATTGTGCAGTTATGGCGGGTGACATTTTGAATCAGTTGTTTTTATTTTCATCCTTCAAAATGTCTCCAAATGAAAAGACACAGAGAATTGTGTTTATTAGATTTTTTGTTGCTTTTTCCTCTTAATACCAAACGGTCACCCCAAAACCAAGGTACGTACTGAACCGTGACTTCTGCGAAGAGTTACGCCTTAAATAGGAAGTGATCCGTTTTGGATGAAAACTGACCCTTTCCAAGAGCCCAAGTCAGTTTCACATAGTAGCATGACATTTAGAAGACATGTCTCCCATGAACCACAAAAATGTCTCAAGAAAGTCATGCTCAGAAAGACAGGAAGTCTGCCGTTTTGGTTTAATGTAGTCATTTCATGGTGTTTTTGGACATTTCCATGGGTTTTCCAGACATGTCAAGCCACTTTCCACATGAAATTTGCTCATAAAATTTGCTACACATCAATGTATTATGAAAAGACTTCAAAAAAGTCTCATGAACCCATTTCAATACGAAAAGGTTCAGCCGTCTTTTCTTCAAACCGCTTGTGAAAATTTGCAAGGTCAGCGATCTTTGGGTAAATTCAGCCACATTCATAATTTCTTTGAAAAAAGAATGACCCTAGATATTTTATCTAATTATTCCCAACTTTGGACCCCGTAGAATAGAAACACAGAAGGAGCAAAACTGTCAAGTGTCGAGTTTGATGACTGACCATCAAACCAACAACTCTAATAACTCAGCTTCAAGGTCAG
The DNA here is from genome assembly GCF_059441005.1 of Hippichthys cyanospilos. Classification (NCBI taxonomy): domain Eukaryota; kingdom Metazoa; phylum Chordata; class Actinopteri; order Syngnathiformes; family Syngnathidae; genus Hippichthys; species Hippichthys cyanospilos. Next base: position 6,769,591 of record NC_142381.1, read on the forward strand.
GTTGTCACTAAATATGAGTACGTGTGCGTCTATGTAAGTGTGTATATAGGTCACATGCATGGCAGGCTAATGTTAAACTTGACCTGTGCTTAAGATGTTTACCCACAGGTCACATTGGTTGCATGTTACCGCTTCACGGCTCCTACCACAAAAAGCAATATGCCCAACAATGAAAAACAATCATCATCAAACATCAACCCAACCAATGGATTATTAACACAGCAAAACTTTCACACATATACACAGAGACCCACTGGAAGCAACCAATCAGCCAACGGTAGGCAGTAGACAGTAGTGAGTCCCCCACTGAGCCACATTTCAGGGGCCTGTCACATGCAAGGACAACACACACACACACATGCATGAACAAACATATAAGCACACCTACATACCAAAGTACACTATATGGAGATGGTAGCCAATGCATCATTACACACACACAAATACACACAGGAAAGAGGCCGGAGTAATCAAAATCTCTGTCCTTGAGGTATGAGGGATGCCAGGCAGATGCAGACACGTACACATGCACGCATGCACACAAACACGCACACACTCACAAAGAACAGCGGTGACATTATTACAAAAGAGTGCATGCGGACCCCCATTAAAATTCTCCTCAACTTCTTGACATTTCACACAGATATGAGGAACGACGCCAAACATTTGCGCCCTTTTCAATCCTAACCTCCTTCTTAGTGCGCTTCATCATCCTGCTGCCACCGCAGTCCGAATCTTTTGCACAAACCCCCAAAAGTGGCAGATTTAGGAAACTATGCACCCAACTAGTAACGGTTAGAAGTCAAAACAGGAAACCAACGGTTTTAGGTCAATGTAATGGTCAATTTCATAAAGAAAAACCTTGGTCTAAGTTAGTCTATGTAACTACAGTTTGTATATGTAATTTATTTAAATTGAGTTTTTATGGTACAATGACTAATAAGTCTACACAGTCTGAAAAATTACTTTAAAAAGTGTCAGTAATGGCAAAAAATATTATTTCTATTTTCACTGTATGAGTGCATTTAGAACATAAAACATCAGCCTTTACTTTGGAGTAGCTTCCATAAATCTTATGTAAGAGCATTTTTAAAAGCATCTCTAACAGCATCTGACATAATCAGAAATGTAGGGGAACAGAGCCAATCATTAAAAAAAGATGTCTGTGTCCAAGTTGGACTCTCAGTTAGCCGACTAGGCCGCTTAGCCCGACGCCAGAAGATAACCACGGATAAGTGGCTTAGCGCACACCGCTCGGAATAAGACCAATGTGACCAGTACGGTCTTATTTTCACGGTAGTCGGAGTTCCACAACCACTCCCCAAGTCCTACCTGAGAACATATATGTGCTGGGACAGTGACTAGACCCTTCTACATTTAAAACTTTTATTTCCTATTGTAAACGTTGCTATAGTATCTGGGTAAAAACAAATTAAGCATTATTTCCTGCATTATTTCATAACTGTAACCCTAACCCTGAAAAAAACAAAGTAAGGCATTACAAACACAAACCAAAAGAAGATATCCGATTGTACAACCTGAGTCAGCATGTATTTCTCTACTCGGTGACTTCCACTTTCGTTTAGTTCCTTGCCTTCTTTCTGACCAAAATTGGCAAAGTTTAGGGAAATACACCCCCCAAAAGGGCTAAAATTCCAAGCTCCTCAGTGATCTAAAAGTTTTGTCAACTGCATTCTGACCGACATTCTCAATAAGTGATTGAATTTTGGAAAATAGGGCCGCAACATGCTCAAATTTGGGGATGTACCTGCCAAAATGGTTACATCTGGGAAAATACATCGCAAATCATGATCAAATTTGGTAAAATAGTCTGAAAACATACATTTTGAAACTATTTTAGTTTAACTATGCACTGTAGAAGTAAGAATTGGAAAAATACACCTGAGAGTGGTTATATCAGCCTAGAAAACGTGGTGATGAATTTCCCAGCTCTGACGTTTGGAAAAACACCAAAGGGATGAACTTTTCAAAAAATATGACTGTAAAGTGGTCAGAATTTGAGGAAATAAGCACCGTAAGTGGTCAAATATTTTGAGACATTTCCCCAAAAGGAAACATGAATCATCCTTGCACCCCGTTAAAATTGACAAGCATGCGATGTTTGCATGGTAATTATTCATCTTTTGTTGTCATTTTATTGAGGAAAAGGTGCAGCAGACTCGAGTCCCTAGAAGAGTGCACAGCACACGCATGCTGAGGTGTGCTAACATGACAAAGAACCAAAACTAGGAAATAGAAGAAGGAGGTGAGGAAATAGCAAAAGCAAAAAAGTGGTGAGTCAGCAAAAAATCCAGAAAGGTGGGAAGATTATTTGGGATTATCTCAAACACACGGTAACATAAATGCGTGTGAGTGCGTGTCTAAGTGTGTGTGTTTGGCAGCTGACGCTGGTGCACGTGACAAACAGACTCATGTAGCTCCAGCTAGCAGCTCCATATTAGGCAACAACACACATACGCACACACACACAAAACGCACAAGGGCAGAGAGACATTGAACTATAACCTTCGACTTCCTAAGTTTATCTGTGTAAATTGGAGGATCTGGGCGGCATCTACAAAAAGATGTGCATGTGTTTGTGTGTGTGAGTTTGCATCTGTCTATTGGTCTTTGAACTTCCTCAACATTCTGAAAAACAGAATGCCTGTGTCCAGGCAGCCATTTTGTCGTACTTGTGACTATAGATCAGTGTTAAAATATACATCCCTTTACTTGGACAGTTTTGCATTTCTGTGGCCTTTAAAGCATAGACTTCACTGAAGTTTGAAGTTAAAATGCTGGGAATTAATCGTATAGCTTAACGAAAGGATGATGGACAGTAAAGGAGTGAAAACGCCAAACAACAAACAACAAACCCACACAAAGATTTTACTTAAGGTGGAGTGTGGTTGCTCTGAGTAGAATGCCATTGGTGGATATTAGGGCTGCACAATTATGTCCAAAACAATAATCGTCATTTTGGTCAATAATGAAATCATGATTATTCATCAAACATGGTCAAATTGATTATCTTTTTTAACACAAGCAGTACATAAACAAGGCTTCAAGGCTTCATACTTACAAATAATAAAATAAAGTAAATCATAATTTTTAAAAATCACCCAAGAAATGGCAGAAACTTAGCACACAGGGCAACACAGCTAACTTAACTTGAGTGCAAACCAATTAAAAAAAAATTTACTTAGAACCAAGCACATTATTTACTTTTAGCAATTTTAATCAATTAGCAGTCAAAATGTCATTTTCAGTCATTTCAAACCGAATGTATTCAAATTGTTTGCCAATTGGATTTTTTAAAATCGCTCAATTGACAGATAACACTATTAGGAATCAGCTGAGAAGCTCAAAGTCATTTCATACTGGTAAATAATATATTAGGGTGACTGAAAAGCAGAGGCTTTTGTAATGCAAACATGTGGGAAACATTGCTTTTGTCGTATTTTAATGAAAAACCCCATTTTAACATTTTCATCTACATTCAACAAAATTAATTGTCACTTAAGGCAGTTAAACGTCCTAATAATGCTAATGCACGTGTGAACCTTAAATTACACAAATGAATAAAAATGAATAACATAGGAAATATCATCATTTGTATTTTGTAACCTTATTGATTCTATAACGGATTCTTTCGAGCAGGATGAAGCCTTGGGATTGAATAAGTCGCTATTGAAGTGCTAATCGGGCGAGTTGAATCATGACAACTGCGATCTCGCTAACACTTCTAAAAGGCTCGCTGGAGGCTACATGAACCGGAACGCTCTTTATTCTCCACTGCAGTGGAGAACGAGGATGAGGATGAGGAAGCCGCGCAGGGCTCTTCTTCACCCTAAAAGGTCCATCAAGAGCACTCCCACCTTTTACTAATTAGCCTCGTTTCAGTCACAGGAGACGGCAAGGCCATAAATGGAACATTTTTCAAGCCCGAACTTCTACTGCTTTGCTTTTTTGGCTGAAGCTTAGCTTAGCTTAGCTTATAGCATGACAACACCATCAGTCCCTGAAAGAAAACTTTAGACTTTTACCTTGAAAGGCAGTCAGATCTAAGTCCTAGGACACAGGATACCCGAGATACAAAATATTGAAAAAGTCACATTTTATATCATTTGAGATACATTTCAGACTTAACTGCAAAAAGTAAATAGGTGACATATTGATTTAATATAAATATATTTTAATTAAATATATTAATTTTCTAGTATCATCATAATAAAAAAGTAATGTGAAATCCAAATGTAAGAGTTTTCTGTCATTCACACCATTGATGTCTATCATTTATAGTATCATTAAAATTTTGCAATATCTTACCATGGTGGTGATAAAAGTTTGATTGCAAAATCTTACTGTATTATATATTACGGTACTTGCATTTCCAAATCCTAATCAGGTCAATATCATAATATTGTGAAAACATGAGTCAGAGGGCGAGTCCCATCTCTAATCATGGCCGCATCAATAATGACAAAATATTGCAATATTCTACTGTGAGTTAGTGTGCAGTTAATCCACTAATTGTAATTGTCCCCTAATTGTAGTATTGTATACACATTTTTTTTTTTTTGGTATAGTGTTTTTTTTTTTTCAGCTCTTGAGATGTCACCAATGCCAATAGCAAGTACTGATACCTCTAGTATCCTGCGTGTGATTGTCACCTTCCAAATTCTGTTTTTGTACTACTTTTTCTATTTTCAAGAACCACATGCACCCTTTTGAAAAAACCTGAAAAACAGTCGATAAGAGCGAGAAGGTCGGTTGGCCACTTCAAAAACTGCCCAATTCAGCATCGACTGTTTCTCCAAAACCTGTCACGGTGCGTTTGCGTGTTTGTGTTTTACTCACTGATGCCACAGTAAGGCCAACATGAATTATAGAAAAGAGAATAAATAAAGGGCGAGTGGAAAGGTATACACAAAAAAAAGCAAAGAGGCATGAGAGCAGGTCAGGACAAGCAGGAAAGCGTAGAAGAACATAATAAAAATGTGCGTGTGTGTGCATGTGCGTGTGTGTGTTTGAAACTTTAGCATTCCCTGCAAACACAGCATTCTGAATGACAAGCGTGTTTAAGCATGAGCGGGAAACAGATTAGCCTAGCACTAACAATCAAACACCAGACGGGGTAACTTAGTAACTATCACATGTTAATTATTGTACAACGTACAGTAGAACCTTAGCCTCTGGAGAAAGGCCTTATCGGAGAATTATATAGGCTCCTCAAAGTCAGACTCAAACGCAACTCCTGTTCAAGGAACACTCAGAATATCAACAACCGCAATGTCAAATCAAATTCCATTCAAATCTTTGGGACCTATAGGCTGCAAATGTAACACAGAATGTTGGTGCTTCACAAGCGCTCATTTTAAAATGATTCAGTTTATCTTTGGCTTCATTTACAAACGTTATTCTGAAATAAATCATTTCAAAGTAACCTCTTGGGAATTAACATTTGTAATTCTACTAAAATTAAAAGCACCCGATCGCACCTAAGGACAATTTAGTACGTCCAATACACCTGCCATGCACGTTGATGTGTGGGAGGAACCTGGAGCGCCCAGAGAAAACAAACACAGGCTTGGGGAGAACATGCAAACTCCATTCAGAGTGAGGTGGATTTGAACTAGCGTCAGTGAATTGTGAGGCGGACGTGCTAACCACTGCTCCACCAAGACATTCATGTCCATATATATTAGATATGAAAAGGTTTAATTTAATGTTGGTTGGCTTTCTCACAACATTCGATGGCATGTTTTACTGTCATGCAAAACATTAACATGCAACATTAGAATCTATCTGCTGTGCATTGGACAAGAAATCTTGTGGCATTCTAATCTTATAAGATCACGATATATTTCATACACGGAAATATGAGGTGACCCATATCAGCATCAATTCACGGGGCCAAAAAGCCAAGATCAGAGGAACCTCAAAAAATGATGGGGAAAAAATACTGACACTTGACTAAAAAGACCCTGACATACCAGATGCTTTATTAGCATGTAGCAGAAGGACACACACGCACTCACTTGACAAGAATTTGGCTTGTTACCCATACTGTATTGCATCAGAGCGGCTGGCGGCATTCCTGCTGTCAGACGCACTGCCGCCTTGGCGGAGGGAAACGACCACACCAAGTGGGTGTGTCATTACTCCTACAAGGCTACTACAACTACTACATTTCACGGACAATGGTTGTACAACACATTTAGGCCATTAAAAATTCAACTCTACCGATACTTTTGTCTTCATTGTTGTCACTGGCAGACATTTACACATAAATGGCACTTGATGCTTTGACATTCCGTGTCATTTGTTCAGCTTGACATTTCGAAAACACGACAAGCGCAACACAATGGCATTTACCTGTGGGAGTGTAACATTTGCATACATGTATCAAGCATGTTTCAAGTCCCCACTTTCAAGTTTCAATCAAAACAGGTACAAATATCAAGTATGTAAACTTAATGTGAAATAAGTTCATATACTTGGATTTGTACGCTAAGTAGGGAAGGGATGACCCTAACACTAAACCTTTTTGCAAAATTTGTATTGTATATATGTATTAAAAAAATGTTTTTTTTTACTGAAATGAACAATTTAGTTTACAAATGTAGACATAAAATAGCCAGGCTATTTTTCTGACACTGAAAATTTCACAAAAATGAATAAAGCTCCTGTCAGCTGCGATGCATGTTTTGTTTTGGGTTTTTTTTTTTTGCATTTTTTTACAGACTGTCTTTATTATACCTGCCAATATATATATATATATATATATATATATATATATATATATATATATATATATATATATATATATATATATATATATATATATATATATATATATATATATATATTATATAATATATATAATTTTTTTTTTAAAGGTTGATAATGAATGGGAAATGCCAAGATTCAATTAAATGCCAGCATACTAACAATAATTTGATTTCAGGACAAGGCTGTGCTCTTTGTATTAAGTCGCGATTCGTGACTCTCCTATCGCAACAGGCTGTGCGGTATAAAGTCAGCTCTTGTTATGACATCCTTTCTGGTAACAACTTCAAAATAAAAGCCTTTGCGTCAAAATACAAGCATTCGTCTCCATTCATTATTCAGTATGGTAACATTTATTTTTTAAGTGTCACCACATTGGTGGCGTTTTCCTGTCAGTTTATTTTTTAATCATTCTGACTTGAGTCATATGACACAAGTCTACGTTTGCTAAGTCATTTAGTGGCATCAAGCGAATGTAAAACACCTCCATCAGGTAGCACACTTCCAGCGCAATATATGTGTGTGTGGTTGTAAATGTGCTCATCTAAGCATCACAGAGAATCAGGCAGAAAGGAGAGTGATGCTGCTGCAGTACTGTGGTCACGCAAGCTCGCGCGGGCCTTTGGGGAAGTAGGTCAATGAGCGAATGAGCAGCAGTGAAAAACTCAAAGATACTGAGAAAAATAGAAGAATGGGAAAAGAATGGAGAGTGACCCTTTAGACGAAGCGGACCAACATACGTGCTCTCAATCATGGCAAAAATGAACTCTTTTGAACGAGTGTTTTATGCATAAATTCGATCAAGACATCAAACTTCGCCATCATGCCCTATCTAAATACAAGGAAAATCATTAAAACCTTGCAATATTGCATTACTAATTTATCTGATGTAGGAGGTTCAAAAATGGTAACAACTGGACAAAGTTTCGAGGACGCATTTATCTTTATCATCGGAAAGCATGCAAAGTGACCCTAAAACGCTTTGAGAGAATCTGTTTTTGAAATGTTTTGTGGGTCTATTGATATAAATTCTTAGCGAAATTCATGTTGCTAAGCAGAACTGACTTACAGGTCAAAATTTTATGAGCTGCTACTACCAGTGTTTCCTGTTTTTGACAGCTCATTCAAATCTAAATAGCAGAATTCTTGTATCGTCCAGCATGATTGACATGCCTACCTACATACCTAAATTTCATGCTGCTCATTTTAGACATGTTCCTTTATGGGGGATATATTGGAGATGTCCAAAATGACCAGAAAATGGCTATTTGGAACTAAAGTGGCAGGGTTTTTTTTTTGGTTTTTTTTCTAGCATGGCTTCTAGATACTTTATTTTGGACATGCCTACTAAATTTCATGTTACTGAGGTAAATGGGCTGCTTCAATTTTTAAAATGACAAATTTGACTCTAAAATGTTTGCTTGTAACCAAACCGAGTGTTTCATGCACCGCTTTTTGAGAATTTATATGGATCTATATTTTGGTGTTACATTTCAAACTGATAAGATAAAAACAAGTTTACCTTTGAAGGACCCTGAAATGGCTTTTTGGAACCAAAATGGCTGACTTTCCCTTTTCGGACATGGCTTCTTAAGACACAAGAGCCAAAATTTATTGGACTTGGATGTACCACTCACAAAGCTTCTCACTGCTCATTTTTTATGCAGGTACTTATGTCTACGCATAAGCTTGCGCACACGACCACACAGACGACTACATGTGCACACACACTCACTATAAACTCTCAATCATTATGCTTTGCCAATCCGCCGCTCCCTGGCACGTTTACCCTCATGAATACACACTTTAATGTCATCACACATTATTCGCGGGGGGGAATAAATCAGTGTTATTACATTTGGGCGCCATTAACGACAGTCACGACGCCAACGAGTGGGTACGCTTGTGTGTATGTGTGTGCGAACTGGGCACCCATCAGCCCAGCACACACACACTTCATCTCGTCTGAGCCAATCAACCGCCACTGATGGATATCGACGAGGTATTGAGATTAATTTGGGTCGTGCGTCTCAAGTAAAACCGGCCAATGGAGAAAGTCTACCATTTGCTCTTAGCAAAATGAGTTTTTGCAGGCAGGTCTACCATAAAATGATCCACAAAAAAGTCTCATTAAGTCATGACTGAAAGGTGAAGACACGGTAAGTCAGCCGTATTGTTTCCAAACAATGAAGGGTTCATTTCAGGGATGTCCTTTACAAATTCATCATTGCCAATTTCCCTCAGTAGCATGAAAGTTGTTCGGCAATTCGTCATGAGTGGACCCTCAAAAAATCAATTCTCTGTTTCTTTTCTTCTAATTTTTTGATTGATTTTCAAATACAGATGGAATGGAAATTGTCTTGCTGTCCAAAGAGTCAACATGGGACTTTCATTCCTAAAACGCGGTTGCTTCTGCATCTGTGATTGAGTGAATTTATTGTTGGTAGGCAGAACTTCCACCTCATGATTACATTGAAGAATCACTGTCTTAATCAAACAGAAGCAGCATTTCAATGAATGAGATAAACACTGTAAATAGCAGTGCTCTCGTTTGCCTGCATCCCTTCGGCCCTGATGCATAATTCCAAACACATACATTCAAATCAATGTGCGTGTGCCGTATGGTCTGAACAATGTTTTTTTTTGTGATGAAAATGCCATTATTTTTTAACGTCTTTCATCACATCATTCACAAACTTTTTGATTTGTAGAGATGGAAATTCTGCCTACATGCTAAATTACGCAATGGCTTTCCATCTTAAGCCTTGGCGGGATATTAGTTCAGTTTACAGCAATGCATTACAAAGAAACAACATAGAGATGTCCACTCATACGCCAAGACTGTTCTTTTAACCAAAATACATTACCAGGTAATTTTTCTTAAAAAAGTTTGCACATAAACCAAGTTGTTGTACATAAAAAAAAAAGGAAGTTCAACCCTACATTGCTTTAGACTTCTACAAAGTATCTCACTAAGAGATCTCCATCACCTCTCCTCCACCGCTGAGTTTTGTCAGCGTGTCCCACAGCGCTACAGCGCGGTGACCTTTGGCCCGCTTTCCGAAAGCAGGCCAGCCCAGGCTTAGCTGCTGCACTGCTGCCATTTGTTAGCCATCGCAGCTAATTGCTACGCCGGCAGCATAGAACTGATACCTATGAAGTAGCGCTGGGGTTATGTTCAACACTAATCTTGGCAGATCAGCGGGAAAGGGAGTGGAACGGGGGCGGTTGCTTAGAGTTCAAACATAGTGTCATTAGCTGCACTTGAAGCAGGATGCAAATCTTGGAATTGTTACTGGAGCTGTCCAGTAGAATGCCGGGCATGCTTCAAGATCTTCCAAACGAATGCTGGTTTTAATGCTCAAGCAAATGTTCATTATTTTGTACTTGCAGTTTGATTTTTTTCTTTAGGTGTAGCTTTTATTTTCTTGTTTTTTTTTAATAATGCTAAATTATTATTCATGTTGGTTTATTTTTAAGTTTACTAGCCTTTCTTTGCATTGTAGTTTGCTTTTGAATTTTTAACTTTCATTGTATTTTTTTCATTTTTGTTAGTACTTTTTTCAGTGTTGAAGTAGGTAAGCGCAGTTACAAGTAAAAAGCTCACTTTGATGGCAAACAAGGACATGAGGGGAGGCTACCACTTTAAAGACATTTCATGTCAATGTGTGTGTGTGTTTGTGCGTGTGTTTACACATGTACGTGCACGTGTAACACAAGAAAATGCTAAGCACGCACAGTAAATTCTTCCCTTCATCAAAGCGGCTGTGAATGTCCTTTTCTCACCTTTTCCTACCATTTGTTTTCATCACAGGCGCTCATTGTCATATAGCTTGTGTCTCAACACGTACATGCACACCCACACACATCAGGTGAATTAGATTGGCAGCCAGACGGTTAAAGGTAAAGTAGATGCAGTCTTAGCCAAGGGCGGTGAGGGGAAGCATCAGGGAGGCCTGCTGCGAGCCTCCATGCTGGCTGTCCTATTTCTTTGGAAGCTGATTTATCACTGCAACCTCCACCAGGGAAATGTCTTTTTTTAACACACACACTTCCAAAGGGGGCGAGAGGCTGATTGCACGAGTCTGACAGACCACACTGAAGCATACATTAAAAGCGTCTTAATGCTGTGTTTCCTTTGGCAGGTGTTGGGTTGTCCCGGTGCAACAATGAACGGACGTCGGGAACAGAACGTTGAAAAAATCATCAAGCGGTGGCATGAGATTAAATCAAATTGTGGAATTTGACGATACATCTATTTTGATAATGTATCTTGATTCAGATTATATTACTTTGTGCAACCAATGGAAGAAAAAAAAGTGAGTAAATTCATTCGGGCCGTTTATCCTAACGAGGTTCATTCGAGCCCTTCCTAGCTTTCTTCGAGCAGTAGGCAAGGTACACCCTCAAATGGTTTCCAGCCAATTTCAGGACAAACAAAGAAAATCCACCATTCACGCATGCAAATACGCCTAGAAAAAATTGTCACCAATTTACCTAACCATCATGTTTTTGGAATGTGTAAAGAAGCTGGAGCACCGGCGACAGCTCTTTCTACTGCACGAGCATTTCGTCTTTCTCAAAGTGAGCTGCGATTCGCGACTCCTGGGGTAAACAGCTCAAAGCTAAAACTGGCTTAATTATGCTGATATTTTATTATAACAGTGAAATCTCAGTTTAAATGTAAGTTAAAAAAAAGCTGACAACCAAAAATGATATAATTTGGTCATTTAATATTAAATGGAAATCAGCTGACTACATTCACATGCTCCTCCGTTTCACGTCTTCTCTCTGCCCCTGAACTTGCCCCAGGTCATCCAAACGCAATGAGCCAATCAGTGTCTACTTTAGAGTGTGATTGACCTTTGTTTTCCGACCCCAAACATATCAAGTGCTAAAAGGCCAATGCATAAAAATGGATTTAATCAGCACATGGAAAGCATAAAATTAAAAGATTAATACTGAGATTAAGATTTTTTTTAAATGCATTAACAGTGGCTGTAATTAATTGATCACAATTAATCTGTTAATGAAAGCCCTAAAATATAATATGAAAGAAGACATTTGACACATTTCTGACTCATCTCATGAGATCAGCTTGCAATTAGGATGGCGCTCATCATCATTTCTGTTTCTGTTGAGCGTATTTTATTGCTGGTGACGTTCCTTCTTGTCTGCTGTGCTTAAAGTGTCCCTTATTGCTACTGCTGCTAATAATTGGATTCTCCCTGCAGCTGTATTACGCTTTAAAACCTCCCTGGTGTCTCCCACTTAAGGCAGGACGCTCACTTCATTGCCCGTGTTCATTTTCACTGCAATAACAATAAAAGAAAAGAAAAAAAAAGAAGTGTGACTGCCGCAGGCGTAAACAGTGCTACTCTTGCTCGTTCTCTCTCTCTCTCTCTCTCTCTCTCTCTCTCTCTCTTGACATGATGCCAGTGTTTTGACTGGAGCTCACCCTGACGCGGCCAACAACTAATCACGTGACAAGAGATGTCTGGACGCACACCAGCACGCCCACAAATTTGTGAACGTAAAACTAGTGGGCATGTAGGGGAAGTTCCGCCTCCGCATACAAATCTGATAGTCGACAGATTATAGATTTGCACTGTGGAAAAAATAGCCTAAAAATGAGGGTTCTTTTGTATCAAAACAGTACTATGTACATTTTATTTATTGGATTGTGCATATCTTTAAGACAAAAAGCTCATTTATGCATTATCATGTAAAAATATCTGTCCACACATGTTGACATTAGGGGTAATTTCATCCTTTGCATACTTAACAGATCACAGATTTGAACATCAGCTGTACACCCATATGCACTACATACACATACAGTAGCATACACTCAAACAGAAGCAAATAAGCACACACACACACATGCACAAGTTCAACATATATGAACCAGTTTGTTGTTTCCACCGGAGGTAATCCACAAGCGGGATTATTGTGTGTGATTAAGACTTTGGGATCTACGAGGTTAGGGGGATTAAACGGGGGGCGTAGGCGGGTTATGTCACTGCCAAGTTAGTAACCTGCTGCTAAGGCGCATGCAGGAAGTGGATCGCTAAAGAGTCACTTAGCAATTAGAACAGTGCTGTCTGTCGTCATGGTAATGGCATATGTGGAGTCAGGTAGCAGAGCAAGAAACAAACCATGCAAACGATACAGAGACCTGTCCTAAAAACACCACAGTGTTAGTCTTGCGACTGTGTTTGATTTGCTTAAAAATTACAACTTTTTTGCAACTACGATTTACTTGAATTTTCTCTGATTTATGAAACAGCAAACTGCTTTTTTTATAGCAACAATGGCTATTAGGATGATTAAAATAGTGCATTTTTTTACATGTACAGGACATTGAGTTATTGGAAAGCAAGCATGACATGCTTATGTAAACCCATGATTTTATCCCACTACATACTTACTTCAGTTAGCCAAATGCAGTAACTCTCTTGGTTAAGTGTATTAGCAGGTTTCTAATTTCTAAAAATGTTTATGGATTTGTTGACTAACTGAAAATGAATGTCGAAATAGGCATGGGCTGATAAGAAATTCTGGCGGTGTGATACCCATGAGCAAAAATCTTACTGTATTAAAATTGCAGCTCTATTTTTTCTTCCATTGAACACTTTCTATTTTATTTTTAAGCAAATTATTGACTATTTGGTACATTAATAAGTGTGTACCATGATTACTACAAATAAATCAATACATTATTCCCGCACAGTGCCCTGTCACAAGTAATCTATTTTTAAAACAAAGACCTCCTCCTTACACTCTATTCATGCCAAGAAGGTAAAAAAGTAAAATAAAACAGTGATTGCCATCTTGCCAACTAATTATTTTAAGAGGCATCTTGCACATACATTGTAAATGAATGAAAGCCAGTTATTATATAGACGATATTAGCAGTTTTTAAAACCTTGACTTTTTAACGCCACGATCAACCGTCAACCCGGTCAATGGCCTAAGACTAGCCTAAATCCAAGTTGCTACATGCAGATCGAACAATTAAGCCATAGCAACATTGGACTGATGCCAGACTGAAAATGAAAGTGTTAATTTGACCTGCCAGTAGGTTTGCTAAAATTTACACCTGTAAACATAGAATTTATGTCCAACTGACACTGAAAATTTTAAGCCCAGCTTCGTTATGTGGTAGTAACAGGTAAAACAATGAACAGTTAATGCTTAAGTCGAATCTATTTGCATGCTAAGCTACCAGCTACGACGACGACCTTTGAGTTCTCAGATAACTCACTGCAAAAGCATAAACCTGACCCAACAAGATAAGGTAAATGATGAACAAGTGTATCTAAACAAATGTAAACTATTAAATGTGCTAAACTAACTGTTAATGTAATAAAGTCAGATAAACGCCACCACAGGCAATTGGGTCAGATGCAAAATTGCCAATGTCACTGAAACGCCACACAAAAACGACATCCCGGTTTTAGCTGTTTAACCAGTCACTTTCTGTTTGGGTCGGCCACTTGATGTCGTTGATGTCACAACAGTCACCACTGAACGCCACTAACGGTTTCTTTATCTGCATCGTTTTTGGGTGCGTCTGTGCATGTTTGTGTGTGTGTGTGTGTGTATGTGTTTGTGTATGCGTACTTGTGTACATATGGGCTTTCAAGGGCATAAGTATAAACTGGAGAAAAGGTTAAAGGAAATTTCCATTGCCCATTGGACACAGACACACACACACACACAGGTGCCAGCATGCTTTGTCACTCTGGCAACCAGGTGCCATGGGCAGGTACAGACTGGTGTGCGCAGTGTCAGCATGCACTATTATATATAAACACACAATACATACACACACACACAAAAGGAGGTTGCGTCGTCTTGTATTACTCCCCCTGACAAAGCATTATTATTTTTATTTGTTATCTTATCAAATAAAAGCTTCATTAATATGTACCATGTGTGCGTATGCCTGTGTGTAGGTGTGTGTGCGTGTGGATGCGTATATGTGTTCATGATTGATGTGTCTACCAAATTTCACATTCAAGGTTCTTGCCAAGTTATTTATATACTAGAAAATTAATTTGAGAAAACATGAATCACTGAAGCTGTCAACGCTCAGGAAGTTACATTTTTGAGAGTGTGGGTACCTGATTATATCAAAAGTTTCTCTACACAAGGAACAAATGATGGCAGCGGAAGCCACTTAAGCCCAGAATCAGACTTCAGATTTTTTTTCTGGTTCTTCTTGTGACGGATGTTGCTATTAAATTTCATTTTTGAAGTGAAACTGGCTGAGATCAGTTTCTTCAGAAATTCAGTGGTCGCTTCAACCAAAATGGCAGACTTCCTGTCTTTTCAGGCATGGTTGGATCTTCACTTTATAGAATTAAACTGGCTTCAGGGAGTGAAGTTTCAAAAGCGAACCTTTGCACTACGGCTGAACATGTCCGTCCAATCAAATGAACACATCTTTATTATCACGAAACAGAAGCTGAGTAAGCACCTTGATGAATTATTGAGAGCAAACACGATGCTGTTCTTTGGGGAGGGCGTGCACCCAGCCAGATGCCGCGTCAACCTCTTAGGGATTTGGGAGGAAGCGAGCATATTCATAGAACACAGGCGCTCCCACGACAAATGTTTGCCCCCTGAAGATTTTGCAATTGTGTCTTTTGCGCAGCAGTAGAGCTAAATTATGCCATCATTTCAGGCGGATTTTTTTCCACCATTCTTTTCCTTGCAGTATAGGGGTCAGTTTTGACTCATTTTCCATTTGGGGGAGGATTTGCAAGGTTATTTATTCCTATTTTTCTCGATGCCTTTAAATGGAGGGGCGATTTTATTCAAATTTGGCTATTCATGGGCCAGATCAGTTCCAATTTCACTCAAATGGTAGGTGTTGATTAATGAAACTGATTGTTTCAATACATACGTTCCTCGATCTCCTTGCTTGGATTGATGATCATTTTAACAGTTTTTAATGCACTGATCAGTGATCGGCTCCAAAATCCTAATCGCATAAAGCCTAAAATAAAGCACACTTCTGTCATACTTGCAAGATGTAATGGCATTATCAAGAATCTTTGTACACCATCACCCCCTAACGTAGTCACCCTGAGCACACCTCAACTGGGTGGTGACAAAATTCAGTATGCATCATTTATCTTGGTACCTAAACTAGATTTCCCCTGTAACTGAACTGAATCAAACATTGCTGCCTGGTGAAAGAGAGTTCATTAGCCTTCCAGTGCACATTATAGCGAAGACTGTGAACATTAAACTGCGGGAGCATTTTAGTGGTGACTGGTTGGACCTGCAGCATCAGGATAAATGTGCTCAGTGAGGTACTGACATTTGAGATGGTCACATGATACTCAGGTACACGCAGGTTACTGTATAATGCTGAGTCATAGTGCGTAGGAGGGCACTGGGGCCTAGTGAAATAACTTTAGGCTTTATTAACTTTTCCATTTGCAACTTGTGACTTGAGAGTTTGCAAATGAAAGCTACACACTGCTTGACTGGTCATCTTAAAAAATCTTATAGCCATCGGCTACGCAAAGTTTTCCAGTTATTACAAACTACATACACTACTGCTTTTTTTTTTAATCTGTGGATAGTCATTGGATGTTCATTTAAAGGATGCAAGCTAAAATCTCAGATGTCTTTATGGACAGCAAGTAACTGGGTGTGACTATTTACACTGCAAGATAGCGGTTAGCATGAATAACTGGCAAGAAGAGCCATTGCATGTATTGAAGGACATGGCCATGCGTCCATTGTGACTGACATTGTTGCGGGCTATTTTTAACCCAGTGGATTATTTACGCTCATTCTGTTTTTTCTATTGTGTGTGGAGGGCTATCATGAATAACTACTATTAACTACTATTATAACTACTATTTTCAGACCAGTACTAGTACAAATATTTCAACTTTGCATCCTCACCGATACATGTAGAAATTTTCATATTGGAAAAATGTATTTAAACACCATTGGCAGGACACCGTGAGAGGTGCGGCTTCAGTAAACATGACATTTCACTTCTGGTTAGAATTATCGGAACCATAAAACTCATATTTAATGAAAAATTCAATTGCCAATGTGCCAAATGTAATCGCATATATGTCACCGAGAATAGTTTAAAATAGCACAATATGAGCCCTTTAAAATTGATTGATTGTTAGGTTTTTTTTGGGGGGGGGGGTCTTTACTATGACCTGAAAGAAGACGCTTCATGTTAATGATACTTTTTAGGTGCACAAATATGTTTTGATTACAAACTTAAGTCATTTTTTGTTCAAGACCACTATGCAAATGATGTATAATAAATCGGAAAATACGAAAACGCTACTTAATTCTAAGTCTTTTGAAGATCAGTAGACAAAAATGATACCCGCACCTCATATGCATATTTTGTGATGGTATTGTGGCTATTTGTAGGATGGTCACTAGTAGACCACTCCAGACAACGCTATTTGTAGACAAACATGAGTCAATCTTTCCTATCACACATCCTCTTTGAAATCTTGCCACTCAGGATGGCAAAAAAAAAAGTGAGAGAATCTGCAACAGGGGGAATGACAGCCAGCCAGCCCAGAGAGAGAAGAGGAAGAGTCACATGCTGGAGGGAAAAAGGAGGAGGATGAGGAGGAGGCGCGCCACTGTCTACGTCACGTTAACGCCTCCCTCCTGCCTCCCTCCTCCACTACGACTCACATGACTGCAGCAGCTCGGTTCTGTAACACATCACGAGGAGTACAATTACAAGGGGGGGCAAGCGGCATAGGCACGAAGTGGGAGAGAGAGAGAGAGAGAGAGAGAGAGAGAGAGAGAGAGAGAGAGAGAGAGAGAGAGAGAGAGAGAGCATCATTAAATAACCCAGTGTAAATATTAACGCAAAAGATAAGATTCAAACCAGACACTGGTTATTCCTGTAATTACTGCACATCATTTTTGAAGACTGCTGCAATGTATGAATGTCAAACTCTCTTGGAAGTTGACACATGGACTGGTTGCTCTTGTTTTTTATGACTGGTGGAAGCGCAAACCTCACGAGAGCATAGCAACGTGGTCACAAGTCTTGTTAAGAGCAAGGTCACGTGATATAAACCAAATATATAGGTGTGTTTTACTAAATGCTGAATTTTGCAATGTCACAATGCAGTGCAATGTAAAGGTTAATACAACGTGTTATAAATAGACCACTGCATGCACGCAAACACACACACACATACACACACACACACACACACAGTCTTAACCTGCGTCAAGTGTCAATCTGCCTGAACACATGATGCAGACACCAATGTCACACAGCAGTGATGCAGTGGTTAATCGGGGAAGGTGGGTGGGTTAGGGGTACATTGAAGAATGATACAACCACCATCCTTCATACATCCTGGAGAGGAATGAGAGGGTGGGGGGGCTGTGCGTGTTTGGGAAACGCGGCATCCATCCAGGAGCAAAATAAGGGATTAGAGCCTTGATCCCGAGCCGCCCTGTCAAGTAGTACGCCACCCGTTGGCGGAACTTCGACCGAAAAAGATCACAATTAAGATTCACTCCGCCTTTTCTTCTCACACTCGCACGTTTCTGCAGAACGCGTGACATCCGAACCGCAGAGGATGGCCTCCCGTGCATATCGGCGCACAGAATTTTCCAATCAGGGGTTGGATTTGCGTGCCACGTCTCCGCTTGGAAAAGTTGCGTTTGGTCGCAAGGTGCACAAACGCACCTTGACAAGCCGCTTAAAAGATGATTTCACCACCACGGGGTAATAGCTCACACGCGAATAGCCAATAGATGGCGTGAATCTAAACAATCGCCACGCAGAGGTTCCGTAACGAGCTGTTACGCAAAAATTACGCACCCATCAAAACAGCACCAATTTTCCCTTTAACCGCCGATTATTAATGTCTCGTGACAACCGCAAAGCTCCCCCTACCACAGATCACCGTGAGAGTTGACCCAACTTGGAAGCGCAACGGGCGGTCAAAGAGAAGCAGCGAACCCCCACTCGGACCGTAAACGCAACAGCTTCCCACAAGCACGCGTCGCCTTGATTCAATAACTACAAAATATTCAATCAAATATAAAAACAGGTGAGTTGTGATGACTTGAAGAGACGCTAAAATGTTCTTCCAGGGGAGGTCAGCTGGGTTCCCCTAAACCCGGGGGTCGGTGCACACGTTGGCTGTCCCACCACGTGTCTACACTGACAGCTAACTTCCCCCGTGAAGAATGCGTCAAAAAGTTTCCAAAGTGCGGCTCCGCAGTACCCCAGCTGCAGCTGAGGGGGTGGGGGGCTCGGCGCCCACACGCACACCCCCACCGCGCAAAACAGCACATTTATCCGCCACGAATCCAGCGAACCGAAGATGATGACATATCCTCCTCCACGTGAGCGCCGCAAGTCAAGACACCGCAGAGCACGGAGCCGGCGAGTTTCTACTGGCAAGCCGGCCAAGTACTCCTTAAAGCCGGCCTCTCGCCGCTGCAAGCACCGGTGGTGGTGATGGTGCTCGTGGAGGCGAGCCAAGATCAAGAGGGAAGCCGAGGGACAGCCAAGCCTAGTGCCTCATACACCATCCGAGAGGTCTTACCTGACTGTCAGGGTTCTCTGTCAGGTAATTGAAGACGAAGGACGAGAGTTCCTCATCTAATAGTGGAGCGCAGTCCGCCATCTTCTAGTGAATGAGGCGCTGCAAAGCCGGGCGGCTGAGTAATAGAAGGAGAGGTGCAGTTACGTGAGAGACCTGCAGGGGGCGCTTCTGTTTATACAGGAATCACACTCACTGGCACTCTTACACAAACTCACTTTACATATAAACAAACATACATTGTATCAGTTACTAGAGTCCCAAATAAAAACAATCCCCAAGACCTAATTAGAGTGAGAGTTGTAGATTTCAACTGAAGTAAACTAGTTAAACCAGCAGTGTCAAGCTCAAGGCCTTAGGGCGGGCTCCTGCCCGCAACACAATTTTTCATCCCAGGTGGAAGCAAATCATGTGTATGTGTGAGAGCATAATTAAAACGGGGAAAATGACAACAGGAGACCAAAAGGTGGGAAATTACATTTTACACAACAATATTGGAGCAAATACTGCACTTCCTTTTATTGCGTTTATTTTGAAACCTATTTAAACACTAACTGGTTACAGTGTGTTGTTTCTGGGTGGTTATTTATTTAATATCTCTGACAAACTTAAAGTAATGGGCGTATCTTCATCTTGTGTACGTATTCAACATATTCAACCTGACGTCTTCTGTCGCCGCGTTCATCTCCGGACGTTTCCGATCCCGCAGCTTTTTTTGGAGAATTTGGGAGAAAAAAATAAAAAATAGATATGTTTCCAAGACCGAAACTCCAAATTGAACAGGAAGTCAGTCATTTTAGTTTTAGGAGAATATTTCCAGGGAATTTCCCCAAAATAATCACAACTCTGAAGTACATAGGTATCATACTGAATACAGAATTGAAATTCTAACTAGCGGCAAACATGTAGGCCTAAGCCATTTAATTTGAGTGTCCTTGTGAAACAGCATGCATTTTGGCGGTTTCGAACATGACCCAGTGAAAAACCTTGTTAAGTTGGAGGAGGCGTTTGGGGGGGATCCATCTACCGACACCAATTGAAAGGGGGTGGATGTGTTTCTTATGACAGGATGCACCAAAATGTATCCCATGCCCTGATTTGAACAGTAACTCAGCCACTTTGATGACAAGTACATTTTGAGGTACACTCTGAGTCTGGAAGTCAAAAGAAGCTATGAGTTATAGTTTTGCTGAGGGGTGGGGGTCTTCAAAAGTGATCTCGTATACCACATGCCTCACACATGTGCTTTTCCACGCGGATGTTGGAATGAGTCGCTTGTAAAAAACACTCATGGATTCTGTATGAACAGAAGACTTTGCAAACATTCCCAAATTGCCTTTTGTAATCAAGTGCTATATAAACAAACCTGACTTGACTTGACATTTTCCCATTGTATGGATGCAGCCAGCTCCACTCCTTTTACATTTCTCATTCCTCTAAATGTGAATCATCAATTTGTTGATCACGTTTTCCAGTAGACATGCCTCAACCAACACTGTGGAATGTTTGGGTGCAGTGTTTTTATTATTCGGATGAATTTCGTCACCATTTGGTCCCACTTTACTTTTCATGGGGAGGCGTACAGTCAAGAAAGTGCTACTAATGCAGCATTTTGTTCCCGTCATTGTTCTTAATATACGAGTAAGTCATCTTCTCACTAACTTTGACTGGGCCTTGTCGAAGGTCGATTGAGTCAATGTGTGTGTGTAGGTGTGTATGTGTGTGTCAAACCACAAAAGGTTAACACTTTGAGACAGGTGATGGCCACAGTGGAGCATGTCGTTCGAGGCCTGGCTGGTATTACTGACCTTAGCACGCATTCTAAATGAGAGTGTATGAGTGTGTGTGTAAACAACACACACACACACATTGTGTGTGTTTGCAAATGTGTGTCCATGTGTATATGTTGTACCTGCATGCAACAGCATGCTTCTCCTCTGTATGAAGAAATGTATTCATAAAACGTGGTAACATTACGAACATCAAGTTCCAGAATGTGTGTGTGTGTGTTTGTGTATAAGTGTGGCAGTTCATGTTTCATAAGACAACACACTCACACACACATACTCATGCAGGCAAATGCATAGACACACAAACTATTCAAAATAAAGTCTGCTGACAGGTGAACTGTAAAAGTCCTGGCAAAACAGTCATCACCCAAGTACCACATTATTTTGTAGAACAATTAAAATGGCACACAGTACTACCTCCAGAAAAACTGTGTCCGCCATGACATTGCATTTCTGCTTCTGTAACCACAGTGTATTATTTGCTCTTTGGTGTGGCCTAGCTGTGAGAAGAAAGTATTGGATATTATATCTCAAATGCATTTGACCACATTACGAAAATATAATTTTGTTGCTCCAACACAGCTTTTTTTTGTATTTTTTTTCTCAATGTAATACATAGATAGGAAAACATTATCCAATATTTATGAGTCATTCCAAATATACGCTGCTTTGCATAACGGAGCAGGGGGACTGGTTTTGCAATGACCAGCATGACGATCTTTTCATCATGTTTTATATTCATTGCTCATATTCTAAGTACATTTAACAGCTCTTGAAAGACCATAAAAGTGGATATTTGTGGTTATAGCTTTATCATGTTGAAAACTGACTTGACTTTGGTGTTGTGTATGTGACATTATCAGTAGGAAACATTATGAGAACGATGGCATTGAAGAGCGATCAAAGATTAATTATATTCTTCACATTACATTTATTTGAGTATATTATATATAATAACAGTAACTCACGTGTATTTCACAGATCGCCAACCTTAACCAAATATCAACCATTATGACCATAATTCAACATGAATTAACATCTTTTGCCATTTAGTGAAGATCGCGTCGTTCTATAACAATCCAGTGTACCAGAATGTTTGAATACGTCATGCATTTGTAGTCATGTTTTAATTGTACTTAAATATTGTGTATGTGGTACGTATAAGAGCAAAAAAAAAAAAAAAAAACGTAAATAGCAGCAAGAATAGTTAGAAGCATTGTATGTGATCATTAACCATGGAGTTTCCTTTCAAGTCTGGCAGCTGTAAAAGGAGAGCAAGTGAGTCTTGGACCGCTGACATTTGAATGTTTAGCCTTCACATCACCTCCATGCTGTCAGCCGACCTACCGCCATCACGGCAACGACCACGACGAGTTTGAGCGGTTGCAAAGCGTTGCCGCTATGCGTGGCAGCCGCATAGCTCACATTGCTGAAAAGGGGGCACTCTGGGAACACCCCGTCCCCGCCGCTGTAAATCTGCGGATCGGAACAGAACTCAAAGGCGACGAGCCTGAGGTATCACTTTTCACCTTTGACATTATCTCAACATGTTTACTATTAGAGATAGGGTAAAGTTAGTAATGCTGAAATACTATACCACCTGTAGGCCCCCAACACATTATTTATTGTCATAATGAGAGATGTAGTATATTTGGCAAAGGTTTACCATTTAAATGCAATATTTTCACATCATATTCACAATAAATGTACTGTACAGTAGGGTGTGATGGGTATTTCAAAATACAAACTTGCAAATGCAATACGAAATTTGGTCAACATTTACAGCAAACATGGACGTCGTCAGCCAGCATTTGTTTCCGTCTATGAATTTTTCCAAACAGGAAGTTTGTAAAATGTAGACCCCTAAAATTTAGGAAACAGATACCGTGTATATCAACATTTTTTTTCAATACATCTCTCCAAATGTCCAGCTTTTGAAATGATTACGGTACTTAAAAAATATTCCCAAGAACCATCTTCCATTATTACTGAGCTATTTATAGAACAGACCTGCTGGCTACTCATGGTCCTTTGGGGCTATACCTGGTTACAATGGTCTCCCCTGTCTAAAATAAAACCTAGTATGTAGTGTGCACATGTATGTTGGTGAGATGTCTTGGTGTTTATATATTGGGGAGAAATTAGAGATTTTTTTTAAATATATTTTCTTGCATTTATTTCACTTTATCATCTTTTACCATCACTCTACAGAACAGCCTACCCGATGTACAGTAATAACAAGCTCAGTCCTAATGCAGAGTCTGAATCAGTGCAACAGCCTGTTATTATTTGGTCTTGTTCAGCCACTAATGATGGCACCTTTTTAAAACTGAACCACGGTATTTGTGCATCAAAATGCTGCATTAGCCACGAGAGTGCTGTTTGGCCTTGACACAGTGTTACTTGTTCTCAGGGTCTTAGGCGTGGCGGTCCTGATGTTGCATTGGGAGGAAGCAGATTAGTGAATCGCCAGTGCTGTGATTGATGGCAGCGTTAGATGGGCTGCAGCTGGAGATTCAGGACAATTTAATGACATGCCTGGACGCTTACATGGTCGCGCGCAGTCATCAGCTTCATGCGTCCTGTGTGCGTTAAAGGCTCCTTCACTCACTCCATATTTCAATCTGCGGCTCAGGGGACTGACCTTCAACTTTAGCCTACTTGGCGGAGTGCTTGACTTGCCGCATCTCACTGCAGCTACGTGACATATACAGCAATGTAGATGATTACAATGCAAGTTGTTCACCTGTGAGATACAGCATCCATCCATCCATCCATCCATCCATCCGTTGTCTGTAGTCGCTTATCCTCATTAAGGTTGCAGGCCTGCTGGTGCCTATCCCAGCTGTCTATAGGCAGTAGGCGGGGTTTGTGGTTGCTAGTCTCTGCGTGCCCTGCAATTGGCTGACAAGCAGTTGAGGGTGTCCCCTGCCACTGACCCCAGGATACATCACTGAAGATACGCCCCAGTGCATCCTGGATATGTATAGAAAAAGCGGCTCTAGAAAATGGATGTGTACATTGTGTGTGTATTTTCTTTACAGCATCACTTGAACAATAAAAATAAAAGTGAATGGCTTCATACCGAGGCACCTTAAACGCAACACTCCAGAGAGAAAACATACCAGCGAGGAGCCACTTTAGGCAGCTTCACTGCGCAGATTGCTGAGATAATCATAAAGTGTGCAAAAATGTGAAGTCGCGCAGCCCGCTCGAGCTCATCCCATTGGCTGACGAAATGCAAAGGTCAGGTTGAGGGCAACTTGAAGCTTCTTGAGCATCTGTGAGAAAATAAAAATGGAAGACAACAGTGTGGGTGCCCGAAGAGGAGCTGAAGTACTGATGTGATGCAACATGTTGATTTTTGAGCAGGTTGTACAAAATGAGGCCCATGGACCACATGGCAGAGAGGTCAATTTTAGTACATTCATAATTTACTGAATCTGAAGAAGGAGGCCATTTTGACACTTGCTGCTGACATGATGTGATTGACATCACAGTAGCTCAGAGCTCAGGTCACAACCAATCACCGGCTCATATGTTATCTCAGCTTGGTCATGAGACGTTAACACACTTATAATGATAATGTTGAGTGCTCCTTATCAAAAAAAAAAACCACAAACAAATTCAAGATGTTTTTGTTTTAATTGTCCAGTATTAAAGTGGTTCTGTTGTGCAGATGTCGTTGTGTATTTAGAGAGTTGAACACGTGCGTGTTATCGATTATTATCAGCGTGAGAGATTTCAGAGGCGGCAGTGATCAATGACACGTATGAATGAGGTCACACCGCTCACTCATTGACTAATAAAAAAAAAAAAAAAACAGTTCAGACGTCATCAACTCGTCACTAGTTTGGCAACATTCTGGGTATTATTTATGGATGTGGGGAGTTCATGGAATATTTTGTAAATATTGTATATTTATAGTGTAAACATTGCCTCATTTTAATTTATATGTTAGATAATAATGCAGGTAAACATATTCCGCTATAAAATTACATTTTTTATGAATATGTTAAAAAAATCTAAATGTAATGCAGTACGCTGTAAATACACATATTTCATTGTAATTGTATGTACAAAATACATATAGTATGTAACTAAAAAATAAATTTGAAGCCCCCCCATAAGATGCATATGACCAAATATTAAACCTATAACTAAAATATTTATGACTTAATAATGAATATGCAATATTGATTAATTAACAGTACACCTTTAATAAAATACAAATAGGCTTTTGAATGCCATATGAATGTTTCGATAAGCAAGCCTTGGAAAGCTGCCTCTGATGGCAGGGTGGATCTGACCTTTGAACTCTGGCTCTCTGCCTATTGACCTCATATAACATGCCCTTCCTTGCGTGTTGTTTATCATTTAAAATCAATAGTGCACTTGTCTGTTGACAATGTTTTGAAAGGCCCTCTCGGGCAGCAGGGGATGCTAATTCAGGAAAGCCCGTGATTGGCGGCCTGCGAGGCGGGAAGGTTGCAGCTAAAAGCAAATCGGTGAGGGCTGAAGACAAGGAAGCCGATGAGGAGGAGAGTGAAGAGAGAGAGAGTGATGAGTCATGTGATCCGGAGGCACGTGTAAACCTTCTCCCTCTGCCTGCGCTTCCACTCGGATACAACAACCCGCTCTGGACCAATCACTGCGCACCGTCACTGTGTCATGGCGTTTAGCCGCCGCCACTCCACCCCCAATGTCACCCTTCAAGTGCGTTTAACCATGTCATGCCCACTCGCAGCAGTTGGACTGGACTGGTGCAAAACAGGCCACGCTGATGGGTACAAACTAATGCTAAATACTGTAAATGAGATTACTTGACAGATGTCAATCACACTCAATCTCATGCATGCGAGATCCAGTTTTCCGCAATCTTAAAGAGGAAGCCAAAATCTTTATTAACGATAACATGTTCATCTAAACGTGATTTTCTGATAATATTGCGTTTGTGAAACATGATTTAAGCCAGGGAGGTTCAAACTTTTTCCTGAGGTACATTAATTGTTTCGTTTTTTACTTTAACTTATTAACCATGGTAAAAAAAAAAAAAAAAAAATCATGCAGGCAATTACACAGTCAATACAATATATTTATTTTAAAAAACTGCTACATCAAGACATTGCGGACCTTGTCAAAAAGTCATAATGCAATAATAGATTTCATTTATTAGTGCATTTTTTTAACGTTAAGGATGTTTCAAGATATTAAAATGCATACTATTTTTTATTGTTAAATAAGTATTTGTGCTTTAAGTGAATTTCTGTTGTTGTTTCTTTTTTTGTTTCTTTATGGGTCAAAAAAGGACCGGCCCAATATCTGGGTTTGACCAAGTTTTTTTTTAGGTTGTCTGATGAATGTTGCTTTTATTTTTATACAATTTCATTTCATTACAGTATGCTTTTTGTTTCTGTTGTTTTTCTGTTCACAGAGCAGCTGGAGTGTGATGTGATGAATGCAAACATTTGTCTCCTCAAATCTGTAGCGACTGGTCTCGTACGTGGATTGATTTCCGTGCATCTGTCTTTCAACTTCCTCTGCGTCGTGCTTGCCAGGAGGGCGAAAGCACGCACGTCTAAGCTTCGGTAGATGGGAGGAAGGAGACCTCTCCAACATTTGAGGTGTGCGAGTGACGCTAACCCTTTATTTCCCCTTTTTAATGGTGCATCTTTGAAATGGTGATATGACGCCCACATTTATGGATGGGTGCAACAGTGGAGTCAACATTTTTGACGACGTTCTGAAAAACTGCAAAGTGATTCAAATGTGCAACAATGATAAAGTCATTCAAACGTATGAACCTGCATGTTCTTTTTGGAATGCGGGAGGAAGCCAGAGTGCCCGGAGGGAACCCACACGGGCATGGGGAGAACATGCAAACCCCACACAAGAAGGCCAGAGTGAGATGAAAGTGAACTTGTGTTTCTTAACTGTGAGGCGGAAGTGCTAACCACTCTCTCAACGTGCTGCCCATTATGATGGACATGTCCATTCAGTTACATGTTGACTGGACAAACTGGTGTAAGCGAATTTTTGTTATGTTTATTAATGGCCATATTGGCCCTGTAACTGGTGCTCGATGCCAATTTTTTTTCCCCCAAATTTCTAGAAGGTGCTACCGGATGAAGTGGTGGGTGGGGTGGAGGTGTGAGTATCATATTGGAGACCTTTAAAGGGATAGTGTGTAAGATTTAGACCATTTTTCATTACGGCCAGCAGGAGGTGCTGCATTTACCATTGTCCTAAGCTATAACAAACATGGCCGCCTCTGGAGAAGTGCCACCCCTCATGTAATCTAATTTAATGATAACTAGACCTATAATTATATTTAAAACATACTGTTGGTCATTAAGAGCACATCCATGTGCAAGTTTTTGAAATTTACAATCAAATAATTTATTCCTTTTTAATGAAAAACGGTCTAAATCTTACACACTGTCCTTTTAAAATAAACTTGTACATTTTCAATGAAATGCGTGTGCATGCCAAAATGGTGTCTTCAAACATGTTGAAGCCAATAAACAATTATATTAAATAGTATTAAAGAGTAAATAATGAACACGCTGACAAAGTGAGATTAATTTTTGCAGCAATGAGCACTGTGCTGCCACCTGTGGTCAAAGTGTGTAAGTTCTATTATTTGCTGCAGTACGCCTTCTGTCGTGATCTCCCACTGGTGAGTCATGTCACACAATCGCTCTCTCTCTCATGCACACTAACACTAACACAAACAGTGTAGGATTAAAGGACGCATATTGTCAGTGTAACAAATGTTAGTGCTTGGCATCATGATACAATGCGAAGGGTTTTTATATTGTATTTTTTTTTTTTTTTTTTTACTTGGTGTGTGTGTGGATTTTTTGCCAGTAGGTGGAAGGATTTCAGGTCCTTTATCAAGTAAGACAAAACTGTCACCAAGTTGGAATAATTTGCTGTATTACCACTGACAGATAAAATGAAGGAAAAGTCTTTTGATTAAAAAAAAAAAGTGTTACTTAAAGGGACAATGTGTAAGATTTAGACCGTTAAAATATATATATATATATATATATATATATATATATATATATATATATATATATATATATATATATATATATATATATATATATTTTTTTTTTTATTATTTTTTTTTTAAAGGTTGAAAATGAATGGCAAATGCCAACATTCGGTTGAATTTCTCTGTTCTCACTTGAAGCACCTGAAGTGTTCCCTCCAACAAAAGTCACACTCAGCCTCCCCTATCATCTTTATTTTAGTGAGAGATAATCCTGTTGTCACGTGGCCTTGCAGCCAAAGTATCGCAGACATGTATCACTGCGCGCGTGCGCACACACACACACACACACACACGCAAACACACGCACACATACGCACAATAAGCCCACTAAAGCCCAGCAGCGGAGAGCTAAAAAGGAGAGAACAAGTAAGCACACTATGAAATAAAACAACATTATTCAAATTGTTGTAAAAAGAAATTGCGTACAGATAGAGGTAGAAAAATCAATGTAATTTTATGAAAAATAATTTATCAATACCATATGCATCTGAACTTCAAAGAACTTTAAATCGAAACGTGAGCAAGTGGTTGGGAAAAATAAGGACAGTATTAGAAAAACTAAATAATTAAAAACTGAATGAGACAATTATATACAAAAAAAATTATAAACATAAGAAAAAATTCAGATAAAATGTTTATAATTGTTCTTCCTTCCAGCCTGTCCTGTTAGGGGTTGCCACAGAATATATGAAATAAATATACATGTACAAATGCTGCAACTGACTAGCAACCAGTTCAGGGTGTCCCCTGCCTACTGCCTAAAATCAGCTGGGATAGGCACCAGCAACCCTGCGACACTTGTGAGGATAAGCAGCGATAAAAAATGGATGGGTGGATGTAAAAAATGTGTATTGAAAATTAACTTAAATAATACACCGTATATATGTACACGCACATACATGCACACACAAGAAAAGAAAAATTCCGAGAGAGGCAGTGTTTAGTTCCCGGGGCACCTGCCTGCCCCTCGCTCCAATGACTGAGAAATGCAAAATAATTATTACCTCTGAGCGCACACACACGCATAGCCAGCAGAGGAGAGACGTCCTCAAATAACCTCTGCAAACTCATCCAAAATGCTGCATGATGACAGCTCATCAGGCTTTTGCTTACTGCTCCAAATGAACACATGAAGCCACAAACATACAAAGCTGCACATTAACACGCACGCACACTCACACACATGGATGCACGTGGGATGCTGATGGTGAGCCAAAAGAAAAGTAGGACGAAGAGAGGGAAAATGAAAGAGAAAACAAGAAATCAGTGTAGCCTAACAGCTCCAATAAATACAGTCACTTACACGTAGTAGTACTGTAGTAGGATTTTTTTTTTTCGTGTCTGCATGACTTTATTCCGCTGCCGCCTTGTGGCCAAAGGAGGGCACATCAGAAGAAGCAGCACAATTAAATGTATTGTAGCATTGAATCAAGATGCAATATACTCTTTGCTTGATTACGCAAATTTCTTGAAACACAGGAACTACAGCAAAGAGAGAAAAAGATATTTTTTATGCATTAAATTACTGCAGGCATTGACTTTTAATTTTGCGGTGCAGTGGAGCGCTCAGTGCACACTGACTCTTGCTAGTGAGCAGTGAATACGCGAAAGAACAAGTCTTAGCTCCGGCCTCCCTGTGTGAAGTTTGCATTTACTTCCCAAGCACTCCGGCTTTCTCCTACACTCCAAAAACATGCATGGTAGGTGTTTTCGACGCTCTAAATTGTCCTCAGGTATGATTGGGTGCTTGAATGATTGTCTGTCTCTGTGTGCCCTATGATTGGTTGACAACCAGTTCAGGGTGTCCCCAGCTACAGCCTGAAGTCAGCTGGTACAGCAAGCCAGCGAGCCCAGTGAGCTTAAGCAGCTATAGAAAATGGAACCAAGCAACCTCCCCTGCCTGCCCGTGTATTCACCCAGCCTGTACCCCGCCACTCGCCAGCCCGCCAAGTACTCTTGCCTACCCGTATATCGACCACACCTGACCCTGACTACCCATCACAAACTGACAATGGCTTGCTTTCCTTGTAGGTGTCAGGTTGCTTGTCTGTTGGGACACCTTTATTGTGACCAGATACGACAACAGTGCATAGAACTGTGCACAAATGATATGGTTGTCATTATGTAAAAACAGTTGGACTCAGTCGCAAACCAAGACAAGCCAGAGTCAACAAAAATGTGGACTTGAGTATTTCAGCCCTAATGCTAATACACAAGCTCACAATGGCGGCTCAACGTACATATCTTACTAACACTCTGTATATAGTCAGTCAGTTGATCTCACACATACACAATTTTCTGACTCAAGGACAAGAGTTGCCCAAGGTCAACCGGTTCCACATGAGCAACCAACATACGGTGGCCTATGTTCATGTGTGGATTTGTACAGTTAATTTTGTGTGTGTGTGTGTGTGTGTGTGTGTGTAGTGTGTCTGTGAGTCAGTGTCGCAAAAAAGCTACTTCTTTTTCTTACATTTAGATGTGTATGAATGTGTATGAATGTGTGCGCGTGCGTACGTAAGAAAGTTCGCCTTCTATTAGCACTGCTATCGATCAGGGGTTGACGTTACATGTGTGCATGTGTGCGTGCACGCGCACACATAAATGTGTTCTTCCAAGGCCGTCTGAAGGCCACTCCGCCTCGCTTCTGGATCGATGATGTCACACTGGCAGGGGTTGCTTCACGGGATGGAAAGAGGTGAGGTTAGAGGAGCTTAGCATAATGAATAGTCAGCAAATTCCCTTGATATGCTACTGAAAAAGAAGTGGTTAATCGTAAAGGACATTTGGCTTTGAAACTCCTTGCTATATATCAGGGATTTCCAAATTTTATCAACCCATAGCAGATAAAGTGTTTTCGCAAGATGATTCACCGCATCAAACTAAAATGTCCCAAAAATATATTGACGCATCACACTGAAATAATAATGCTCTCTGCACATTAAAACAACCTATTGTGAATTTGGGGCCAGTTACATTTATTTTATAATAAATATTAGAGATGCACCAAGTTTTCAGCTACTTAAAATCTTTGGCCGAAAATGGCAAATATATGCCTTTTCGGTTTTTGTCTGAATATTGATGAAATTCTAAATAATCCGTCAAAAAACAAAACCATGAGGGTGTTGTGGTGAATTTCTCCTTTAATGTGACACACACACATACCCACGGTCTATTATGACAGTTGGCTTAGAGGAATTCAAAACAAGAACGCCTTCAGTCTTCCCCATCATACACACACACACACACACACACAAAATGACATACATGTAATGGTAATGTGAAGGGCTGACAGCACAAAGACAAGACAGGTACACAAATATACCCACAGTGTGAGGCCCCCTTCTTGTGTGTTTTCATAACGTGGTTTAAAGGTTAAATCCTTGTGTTTGTTTTGCATGAACACACACACACGCACACACACACACACACACACACACA
Organism: Hippichthys cyanospilos; assembly: GCF_059441005.1. NCBI lineage: Eukaryota > Metazoa > Chordata > Actinopteri > Syngnathiformes > Syngnathidae > Hippichthys > Hippichthys cyanospilos. Next base: position 6,801,261 of record NC_142381.1, read on the forward strand.
CACACGGTGCTGCTTCGGTGGAAAAACAACAAAAGGGTCAGAGGCTCCCGGCAACCCCTGGCAGGTGAGCCAGCGGGGCCAATCTTTCAGAGTCCACAGTGTAAGGCTCTCACAATGTTTTCAAAGTTAGACCCCATGACATTGAATATAATTTATAATATATCAAACTAACGCCTCTCAACCAACAACCACCAATTCATGACATATCAAACAAGACAATCAGTCAACATTTTCAGTGACATGCTCATAACTTTTTCAACGTGAGGACTTCAGCATAGCAACAAATACCAGACATTTGTGGGAGACGTCAGGTGCACGCGGACCTAGCCCAAGACTGGAGACGCAGCAAAAAAAAAAAAAAACATCATATAACATCATATATCTGTCACTCCTTCACGGACAAACGCTGGCTGATGGTAGAGCATCCTATCTATTATTGAGCAGGGCTTCCATCATTCCATGAGGCTGAAGGTCAGTGCCATCAATAACCCCCATGGTAACCCCACCCCCAATGCCGCATACACACACACACACACACTCACATTATAGTATCATTACTATTCATTTGAACAGAGCTAGTTTGCCCCAAGAGAGATGAAGTACTGAATCTGTTTTTTTAAGGAGAAGAAGAAAATGGATGAGGAGCAAAGCGGTAAACGCTGAAAAGAGGAGAATCCAGACAAGTGGGGGAAGTTAGTTACATGGCTAATGCTAGGGGTGGGAATATTTGACAGTCTCGCGATTCAATTTGATTCAGATTTGGGTCTACGATTCGATTCTGTATCGTTTTTATCCTAGTGTCTATTAACACTATATATACACAGTAAGTGTGTTGCACATACCATACATATGTGCGTGTGCGTGTATACACACACACATTTGTATGTATGTTTGGGCCTCATTCCCATGGGTCCACACAGACAAAGAAAAGCGTGCCCACAGTGTACAGATGTTTGGTGACAGATGTGCACTGACAGTGCTGCTGTGCACAGGATTAATACACTTAGCAGTACACATGTCAAACTGCATCAAGCCTGCCCCATTCCGCCTCCCTGTGTACTTGCAACGTCAGCCGGTTGCAGTTTAGTAGACTCATTACATCCTCCCGAGGACCGTCAGTAGAAGGCGCTCTAGGGAGTTTAAACTTGCTGAATGGAACGAGTGTCATGGATTACGTGTAATGGATTACGAGAAAATGTGGGTCCTGAGTGAGAAGAGATGAGAATCCCCAAGCTACTGCCAGTTTGAGTTTTGGATCATTTATTCAGTCAATTGTCACATTACGTATATTTGTCAGTCAGTAAGATGGGGGGGGGGGGGGGGGGGGGGGGGGCAGAGAGACAGACAGACAGACAGAGAACAGCTGAGTGCGCAGGGAGCCTTACAGAGTTACAGGAAATAAATCTGAACGATAATTGTGCCTGCTTGTTATCCTGATTGGTCAGCTACAGGCTACACTCGAGTTTGATCTGCAAGATCCATTAGCCTCTTAGCCCAAACCATGTAGCAGCCTCGCGGTTGCAATCTGCTCAGCGAGAAGAAAGACTTTGTTCTTGAAAGCTACAGTCGTTGAATTCAATACTTTTGGCCTTCATTTTGGGGAAAAATAGTGTGCCTGATATTTGGCGAATTACTATTTAGTCTTTATAGTGACTGACTTATCAACTCACACAAATGTTTGTCGGTATTGACAGCTTGTCTGTCAGTCACCACAGGCCAAGAAATGCCCATCTCTGCATGTTTTCAACTTTTTGTTGGGCCGGGAACAGTGCAACTAATCATCCAGAATGGGTTGCTCCTCCCCGCGTTGATATTTAAACAACAAACTCAAGATGAGTGTGAAGAAGACAACACATTGTTACGCGTTCCCTTAATAATGGTCTATCCCTCTCATCTCACACACGCACATTCACCATTGCATGCAGTCGTACAGATGGTTGGTTGTCACCCAGAGGCTGTCATTAGCAACATTTGGTTAACCGTTGTTTTTCTGCACGCAGACACTCATACACGCTTATACATTTTCAATGTAAATTGACCCGTCAAATTACAGTAACAAGTGATTCAGGGAAACACTCATCATCTTTAAAGAAAGAATTTACTGACTACAGTTCAAGATCATGTCGATCCACTTCTCCTGTGCTCCGCTGGGGGGCGGCTTGAGATGCAAGTTCTATTTTTAGCCTACTTTCAGCTGGAGGGCAAGATATTTATAGGCAGAGAGCTGTTACTGTTACAAACGTGCAACTTTGCTGTGTGAACACACACGTCCAAACACATACACACACCCGCAGTCAAGCAGCGGTCAGGAAATGCCCGAAGACATGTTGAATCAAATGCCTGACGAAGGAACAAATTTAAAATGACATGCGCACACCCATAAAAGCAAACATATGGGATTTAGATGGCGTCACAAACAGTTGTAATGTCATTTATCTATGGTAAGTGGCTTCTTGAACAACAGAAACCATCTATGGACGATTGCTCTTCATGGGGCACGTTTATAAACGTTGGAAAGATATGGTCACACGAATCGATGCCAAACGCCGGTTGGAATGTAGTAAATAAAATGTGGCTTGTAGTAGTGTATGCCTCTTGAGTTTACATGTTGACTGCATGGCAAAATGGCATCATGCAAGTTCACTGAACAGAGACGTGCATTGCAGGTAAAGAACATTTATTAAACAGTTTTAAAGGCTTTTAGATAAAATAAAATATAGACAAAAAGAGTGTGAAATCAGTTTAGACTTTGGGGCTTTATTGTAGTTTCTTTAGCACTGGTCTACAGCAACATTCAACGAGATGGACACTTGCAATGTCTTCCATAAGTTAATCATCACACAAAATAGTTTTTAAAAAAAAAAGAGAAAATAAAAGAAAATAATAAAAAAATATATATAAAGAAGTAGAGCATAATTGTACACTTTTGTGTTAATACTGCCCACAAACTCACAAACTGTACAATGTTGCACACGTAATGCTTTTTATATTCCCGGCGTGTATCAGAAAGTATTGATATCATTTGCAATATATGAACACATTTCATATTGGTGATTATTTTTTTATTTCTTTGGGGTGTGTTTCGATTGTGTAAGGTGGCACTTAGGTCAAAATTACCTTGGGAAGGAGGAACTGCATCATTTAAATGACACATAAATTCACGCATGACACGTGACATGTTTTTTTTACTCTAAGGAATATTTTCTGTCATTCTATTTATTTCTATTATGCAAAAAAATGTTTACTTGAATTATTGGCATTCTTGCTAATTCATTTCTAAGGTTCATTTCTACAGTGGCTGAAGGACACAAAACTAATTTGTTTTGAAAACACACTCAAACACAAAAACTCTAAAATCATCAAATTGATAAAAATGTCATTAATTCATATGAATCCACAAAATAACCCCAAATGGCTTTTTTTTTTTACGAGGGAAAAGCACTTTGTAATGGTGTTTGTTATATACAATATAGTAAAGTATTCAAGCGGTTGGCCAGCAACACCTTTCCTGCTGGCCTAAACATATTTTTCATAAATATAATTTCAAATAAAAATATTCTCCCTGATTTGTTCTGTGCATGACATTAACTGAGCTTTTTTCCCAGTGCTATATACTTGAGTTTTTCCATTTAAAAAGTTGGTTATCCAGTCAAACTTTAGCCAGTGTTGTCAGGTACCGTGAAATCTGCCAGAGCATTCAGAAGTTAAGAGAACGACCTGCCCGGGGTTCTGACAGTGTTATTTTCAGTGTTATTTTCATTTTTCATCTACAGTGTCACACACATTCCCACACAAATATATATAGAGAAAGAGACACACACATACAGTTTGGGTCAAACTGTAAAGTATTGTTTTCAAACTCCTCTTGGCAGTTTAGAGTTTATTAGCATCCTCTACTGGTGGAAAGGTAATACTCTAGTCAAGCTTTGGGGACTGGAAATTGACATATTGTGAAGTCTGCCTAGTGACCCGCAAGTGTCAACATGTTAAGTAGTAATTTCAACTTTTTGTTCAAAGTAAATTTTGTACATGTGCTGAACAAACCAAAGCATTTCTGCAGTTCAGTAATCCAAGACATTAAATCAGATGTCACGTTAAGTCAAATGGACTCAGTAGCAACAGACGCATCTATCAAATGGTTATAGGTAGTGTTTTTAATAGACATTATGTGTCAGATTGATAGTACACTTGAAAGTACACCTTTTAAAAGCCCTAGGTTTCACTAAACTTTTATATAAGCGACACTGTCTTCATTTTTTGTAAACTCATATATAAAATCCCCTTGAGGATTCATTTTAAACAATCTTTTTCACGATACACCTGAGGATTGTCATATTATCTGCCTACTGGTGTTGCACCCCTCATTAGTTTTCAAATATTGTTTGTGTATCAATGGTTTATTAGCATTTAGGTAAATGGACTTAATTTACTTAATTTAAATGAACAAATGTATTTGTTTTATGTTTAATTTGACAGTAAGCTTCAACTGGGGATGGCATTAAGGGCTTGAAGCCTCTTAATGATGGGTTGGCCATCCAGACCAAGTTTACGTCTACTGAACAAATATGTCAAAAAACTTGTCAGGTAATTCAGATATCTCAAGGCACCACGATCATTACAATTTCAGTCCTACAGAATGTTGACACTTCTTTTGTGCAGTAGTGCAATAAAAGGAAAAAAATAAAGGTCCTCTATTAAAAAAATAAAGCGAAAATAAAACAAAGACAAAATGCACAGAGAAAGCAAAAAACTGCAATGTTTTTCTCATTCAGTTTGCCAAACTTCTACTGTCAGGCCACTGCTATGGCAGCAAATAGCATCAGGTCCTTCATTGTCAATGCAGTGACACCATGAGCTAGTTAAAATTACACCTACATCCCACCAAATATATCTAACTCTCCGCTGAGCGTGGGATATGTGGAGGTATGTCATCTTTGCTGAGACTCTTTCTGCTTGTCAAAAATCTAGTCAAATTACAATCAAGATGAAATAGAAAAACGAAAACTAGTCCAGAAGCAACAAAGTCAAGAACCAGTTAAAAACAAAATGTTAACTAGTCAAAAACAAAGACAAAAACATTAAAAAAACACAAAGGCATGTTAAAACCAATTAAAGGATTAGCCTAAAACTGTCAAAGATCAAATTAAAAAACAAACCTCAACATTCCACTCGTATTTTGACTAGCATTGTCTTGGTTGGGGCTTTGAATTATTTCATTGTTTATATTTTGACTTTATTGTACTGTTTTTGACCTTTTTTTTTTTACCTTTTTCTGGACATGGTTCTACATGTTGCATGAAGTTTTTTGTTTTTATTTTTTGGGGGAGAATGCCTTTTCCAAGCCTCTGCATCTTCATAGTTGAGGAGATCGACTAACCTTACACATGGGAACCACTGCAAAGGATGCACTAGCAAGATGGCTGGCGAGTGGCCGGCATTCCTGCGAGGGGTGCCACGGCAAGGTAATTGGAGGGCACGTAGCCCCTCTGCCGGTCTCGTACTTCCACCAGGCTCCATTCGCGGTTGCCCCGCTTGTCGTGAGGCTCTAGGACGCGCACCGGCTCACCTGCCGACACAGAAACCTCATGGTTCCCTCGTGCGGTGAAGCCATATGCCGCAAATACCTGGAGATACACACACGCAAAAAAGTGTCATTTATTTGTGTTTTTTTTTTTTTTTATGCGCCAGGCTGGCGGGAATATGTTAGATTAGACTGTGCAGGGGTCAAACAGCCGCTGATCAAGCGTCCCTCAATGTCTGCAAAGCTTACATTTCAGAGCAACAGGGATCTTGCGCTATACGGGGACGTACTGTAAATCTCTGACTACTCCATATCCATTGCAACTTTTAACCTGCACGCACACACACACTTGCAAATGAGAAATGTGCTGACGATACAGTAGCCTGGCAGAATTATGTACTCAGCTCGGTGTCACCTTGTAGTGACCTGCTTTTTCTTTTTCAACTTGCCTCTTCATCTGATTTATTAGATTTTAAACTTGGGTTTGACGTATAATGGTTTTTCACTATTGCGGCTTGATTTTTGAAAATATTTTCTGACAGGTTCTTGTCATGCTTCATTTGATTTTGTCGACTGGATTGTTGATTTTTTTTAAAATAGTTTTTGTTTTTGGTATGTCTGTTTTTTAACTTACTTTATAATGTTTCTTACCTTAGACTTAGGTTTTATGATCATTGTTGTTTTCGGATTTTATTATGAATTGTCTTCATAGTTATTAGTTGTTTTTGGAAGTAGATATTGACTTGTCGTCATTAGTCCTGAATTACGAATTGCCTGCTGTGGATTTTTGTCCTTGTTTTTTTTTCTTTTTATCATTTTTTTGAGTCTTTTTGAATTTTGATTTTACTCATCCAATTTTTGGGCCTTTTTTCCTGATTCGTTTTCAACTTTTAAATGCTTTCCCCTCTCATTTTAGATGACTTCTTTACATATCTATATTTTTTTTTTTTTAAAACATGGATCTTCAAGTGACCCACAGGTGCACATACACATTGGTAAGCTCATGAGCAATACGCCAGTGACAAAGTACCCTTCCCATCTTTCGTCGTCCATCTCCGTGTCTTACAAAGTCTTTACCTTGCAGCGATCACTTCATGAAGTAACACGTATATTGCATTTTGTTGAGCATCTGTCTGCTACTTTACCAAACAACCTCAAAAATGTTATTTTCATCCTCACAATGCATTTGAAGATGAATCACGAGCCTTGTTGACTGAAATGAACTCTATATCGTCATTCTCCCGGTCACGTGGCCTCAAATTGTGAGAAGGCTCAGGGACGCCTAGAGGTGGTCACCTGAACATTCACTCATTTTGACATGCAGTCAGAAAGGGCAGAAAGAAGGTTTTTTTAAGTAGCCATTCACATTCCATGTATGTATTAGAGGTTGAGCATGATCACCTGGAAGCATGGTTGGCTGAAACCGATTCCAGCCAATGTTGTGGTCCTGTGATGGAGCTCTGTCGTGTCCGAATGTCTCCTAACGACACCCGTGCCCTGTGGAAGGCCCAGATGAGGTGAGGGTGGTGGCTCCTGTTCTGCCTGGTGATAGCGGATCAACTTGGAGGCTGGTGCATAGCCTCGCCTGCCTGCAGGTCACAAAACACACATTTCAGTTGGTAAGGTACAGCTTGATACAACCGGAGTGGAAGTTTCTGGTTCTAGCTTCTTTTTACTACATTAACTAATTTTGAAAGGGTTCTGAGCGAGGGAAGTCTTTTAATTTGTTTTTCACTGACTAAAATATATTTATTGTTATACAGTGTTTAATATTTTTATTATTATATTGTTTTGTTTTATTGTCCTCCGTGTCTTCTAAAGTAGAAAGTTGGGGGTAGGGTTAAGCAATACGGTGGGCATACTGGTTAGCACGTCCGCCTCACATGTGGAGATCGTAGGTTGGCTTCCAGCGCCAGCCTTCCTGAGTGGGGTTTGCATTTTTCAACCATGCTTGTATGGATTTTCTCCGAGTGCCATGCAAAAACATGCATAGTAGGTATAGTGGGCACGCTAAATCGTTAAGTGTGAATGTGAATGGTTGTTTCTCTTTGTGTGCATAGCAAAGTAAGTAAGACGGCTTTTGAAAAATGTCAGTGAAGAGACAGGAGAAGAGCCTACAACCTTAAAGGAGTACGACATGAAATAATGATTAATCGTGACAGAAGTTTGAGCACTACTTTCTAGCCAAAGCACTACTTTCTATTTTTTTGCAATGACCGCAACAAAAACAAAACAACAGAGTCAACTGGATATAAGCAACACACTTTGGGTGTCACTGTCTTCCATCACTCACAGATGCCCACCAGATGGCGTCAGTAAGCTATATTACTGTGTTGCTATCAAGGAGAATCGTTCGTTTAACTCCTAAACATAAAAGAGACTAAATTGAACTCTCCCTACATTAGCTGTGGGTATGAGGTATGGTATGCTTTATTATCCGTCCCGATGGCACTAAATTACACACCTCCGGCATCCACAAGCCACCTGCGTTTGTTTCCGCGGGTGTCTGCCTGGTTGATGACGGCCACTAGCTCTCCCTTGGCAAGGTTGAGGTCCAGGTCTCGGCTGCCCACAACGGCGCTCACCACCTGGTATATTTTGTCAGAGCTGTGCTTGCTTGTCAACTGCTGGAGTCGCTGCTGCGAGGAAGAGTTTGGGGGCTATCAAACCAGATGGGAAAAATGGAGAAAAAAATGTTACTTATGATGTCACCCAGTCTGTCTTGCTGAGCATGTGAGTCAATAGTACAGAGATGGCGCAGAAAGACAAACCAGTCTTGTTTGGGTGCTGTTGCCAACACGCTTTCAAGCAATATGATTTAGGCTTTATATTTACACTTCCTACTGCAACAGTCTCCTACGTACTACAAAGGAAGCAGTTTTCAATGTAGTACTTTTAATCTGTCAAGCTTGTTTTTTCTTTTTTTGTCAAAATATTTGTTTTCAGGTGGTTCTTGTCTTGATTTGTTGTCTGGCTTAGTTTTTTAACTTGTTTTATTTTTTATTTGACAGTTTTTTTGTCCTTATTTTTCACATGGCTTTTATTGACATGGTTCTCAAATCAGCTTTAACTTAGATAATGACTTTATTCAGTGGCATTTTAATCACCATGTATAATCTATGAATTATTTTGTAAATGTGTAAAACTCCGTGCTTACTAGTATTCCAAACTGAACGTTTACCAAATTGAAGATGAAAATTTCCAAACATTTTGGCCTCGCAGGAGTAGATAGTAGCAGGTTGGCTAACACAAGTAAGCTAATGAAGCAGATACAAAAATCTGTTCGTGTACATACCAGAGAGGTGGGCCTCAATAATGTCTCCTCCACACTTTGACCCAAAGTTTCCAGCTTCCTTGCCCCTTCAAGAACCGCGGTCTCAGCCCACTCCCAGAATGCACCAGTGTCTAAATAGCTGTGAGGAAGCTGAGAGGAGATGAAAAGTATGCTTTGGGCAGGTCAAAAACGGCCATAAATGGGAATAACTAACATCCGGGGCAAATACCTGTTGGCCAAAGCTCTGTAAAAGCTGCTTCAAGTCAGAAGCAAGGTCTTTGTGTAGGCAGCTGAATGTTCCCAGCATGCTCCAGATCATCTGCAGCGCCAATCCATTAAATTTGGGAAGCTCGTTAAGCAGCAACGTGTTTATTGTCCTGGATTAGGAGCACCATACCACCTCTGTTAGGACCACTAAGCAACATGGAATTTGACAGGCATGCCTAAAGAAAGCCTCAAGAATACATGACCGAAATGACACAGGACATCTACAATTTTGGTTTGACGCCAAAATTTCATGGTCATTTGTGCTATTTTCAGCATGTCCTTCAAATATGGACTCATCCTTGCCAGTTCACCTTGCAAAATGAAGTTTAGTAGGGATGTCTATCAAAAAAAATGTCTCAATGACCAAGGCACAAAGACACAGGGATTCTGTCAACTCATTGTGGGGCAGAACACTCAGTTAGGCTCAGCAGGGTTTGATAAACTGTGCACTTGTGGGAAAACCCATCACGGTGGAGGGGGAAGCACAATTAAGCGTGTGTTGAATGCGTGTGGGGTTTTTTTCTACCTATTTTTAGTTCCAACACTAACAAAGCAACATATGCATATGCAACATATAAAACCAGACTGAACAGGCTGCAGGAGACAATGAGGGCGGGATCCAACTCCGTCAGAATTGTTGTTGGGCTGGCATATGCTTTTTGTAACTTGTTCAAAAACTATTTGGGACCGTCGACTTGCTAATAATTCTTGATTCCATGTGTTTAGATGAGGTACAAAGTCCAAATCCTACGTCGCAAACAACATAAACCGTTTATTTCGAGCCATGAGATAACTAATATTCTTTTTAAGTTCAAGTACATACTTTACTGATTTATTGAGCAGACATCATAGTTCTTCTTTAATTTGTTAGCGGGCTCATTATTGGCACAGGACATGTTACTTAAATTGTTCCACTGTACCTGATTGTAATCGTGGAGTTAGCGTGTTAAAAATTCATTTTTAAAAAGTGTCATCTTTAAAAAGAGCAAGTGTGTGTGCACTTCTTTCGGTTAGCACTTGGCAGAGGAGCACCTAGTGACTCAGCTTGATCGAAAACACTTTTATGCTCAAAATCTCCTCTTACAGGTTTTCAATTGTGGCACAAATCCAACACCAGATTGTAGCATCTAACTAAAACACGGAGAGTGCCAAGTTCAGGGGGGGTTTTTTGTCTCTTTTTTGGGGAGGAAGATTTTATCCAGTGTAATTTCTATCGATACTGATCACGTGTCCATTGGGAAACATATTGAGTTTTTGCCCAACCCTACTAAATCAAATTGTTTTTCTGTAATTGCATATAGTTGACAAAAAGAAATTCAGTGCACTGAGCTAAACCAGTCCTTATCTATAACATTCAGTGCACTGAGCTATACCAGCCCTTACCTATAAGTGTTGGCAATGGCCTGCTCTTCGTAGCTTAGGGAAGGCTTGGCCTCGATCAGTTCGTAGTCAAGCAACTTGTGCAGCCTCTTACGGATAAGATTCCTTGGGCCACGCAGGAGGTCACAAAGTGCACACAAAGGTTTGTGGATCAACGTCCTCATCCTCTTTTCCTGCAAGGTAAATAGTTAAAACATCAATCAACAATATTAAAGTGGTTTTAGTGGATGCTGACTGATAACTCACAAATTCAGGTAGGATCCACTGTCTCAGGCCAGTGGTGATCTCTTTATAGCAAATGGGAGTCTTCTCACCATCCATGTCCAGATCAAATTCCTCCGTTTTGCAGACCAGGTAAGTCTGATGACCACACAAATACGAAAGCAATGATCACAAACACTCATGCAAGTCAAGTTCTTCCATTATTAAGTTGATCATGCAAGGTGTAGCTACCTGGAGGTGATTGAGATAGAGCTCCACGTTCTCCAGTAGTTGCAAGATGCCGTGCTCAAGAACATAAAAGAAGCCTTCCAGTGCATCAAACTCCTCATCCACTAACTGCAAAGGGAACATTTACAGTATGTGGCACAATTCAAATGGCAATTTGATATTAAAAAACAAACAAACAAAAAAAACTATGCTACACATTTTTTAAATAAAATACATAACATGACTTTCGACAATACTTTCACACTGGTGCCCAACTATTTTCTTTGGCAGACCAGAATGAAGAATTAAGAAACAAATAATAACTAAAAATCAGTGATTACGTGCTGAAAATTTCAAATAAATAACCAATAAAAATATCTGATTTAGTATAATTCAATAAATATTTTAATAACACGAGGGAAACTGTAACTCATATTTTCCATCTTTTAAAGGTAAACATGTACAGTACGAGATTGATTGTGTGTCAGTGTTATTATCTTCACCTAAATAGTGTGTCTTTAGTATGTGAGTGAGACTTGTGTGTTACCTTGGGAACCATGCCGGTCTCATGTTTGAAGAATTGTCCGATCCTGGCGGTTTTCTTAGCAATGCTGTGTGAACTCAAGCGGTTAATTTTGTCCATGATGCTCAGTGTCTCACTCTTCTTGTACTTGTCAGCTGTGAGGATGCCAGGCACAAACAAAGAGCTCCAATTCATCTCTGTAGGCTGATCTCAGATCTGGTGAGAGTTTTTTTTGCGCTTCTCACCAACTTCCCGGAAGCGCTTGTACTCGTTGATGCGGCAGTTTATGGCAATGGAGTTGTATGCCGTCTTTTCCAGCAGTGCATAGGCCGGGTGTCCTGTGTCGGTGTGCTTCTGAATTGTTTGGAAGAGGAGCGGGTAGCGGGCGATGCGCTGCACGGGCATCACCAAGAAGAAACTCAGAGAGCTGGCATTCACCTCAGGCCTGTGGAATCACATATAAGATGGCAGGGAGCCAGAAACCTTTTGTTGGTTTGTGTACATTTAAAAACCTACGCTGATGTCTTGATGACTTGGACAATCTGGTCCCACAGGGCCTCCTTCTGTTTATAGGAGTTCTCCAACACGGTGATGCGGTTATAATTGGCCAGGTATTCCTTGTAGGCCGCCTCAATATCAGAGGACAGGCTGAGGAATGAATTACCTGTTGGAAAGTCAAATAAGACTTTGCGATTTTGAAATCCGCACATTGTTAGAAATGCCCTAAACTAGGATGTTTCACTTTCAAGGGAAATAAATCTTCAATGCTTCCAAAAGCAGCCTCTTTCTTGGCAGGAAGTTTGAACATAAATCGCAAAGAAGAGGAGGCTGTGGAGCTCCCACTTACATAGCGCCTCCAGGAAGAGAGGATCCTCAAACTGGAGCTGGTTCTGATCTAGCAGACTGAGGAGCCGACTAGACACGCTCATCACATCCTCTATATACAGGAACATGCTGTCCAGGTTAGCCAATGAAGGCTGTGACCAACACATGACAAAAAAAGACACACACAAAATTGGTCATGAGTGTAAGCAGCAGAATAGGTCGTACTTTAGTCATGAGTTCTGACATGGTGGATTCTAGAGGCATTTGAAATGCTAACCACCCTGAACATTCTTCTAGTCATATTGTTAACTTGCTACTGACAGCAATAACCTAGAGATATGGACACCCCACTTCCACTGCCAACCCAAGAAAAATGACCTTGCAACACCACTTTGGTATACAGTATACATTGAGCAAGACAAGCAGGCAAACGGTCATTTTGATTTGAAGTTGGCCTTTATGGGCTCTGGTTATTTAAATTACTTTCAGAGGGCTTACCTGTATCAAAAGCAAAGAAAATTGCAAAACGTACAAGTATGTTTCATTTCTTTTATTTATTTATTTTTTAAGTGACTCAATAGCACCCCCCAAGGAAAATTTCCATTTTGGTCTGAAGGTGCCACTTTGGGGAATTTTCGTAGTTCATACTCCTGGATTATGAATCTGATTTTTTTTCACTAGCTGTACTGGTTATGTAACACACTGCCTCTCACCAGACATCTCCCAAATGTTTGCCATATGTACACTTACACCGTTTTTTTGGTTACACAGGTTAACAAATATAAGCTGTACTTTCAATGATACTGACATGTCATAAGAAAAATTGTGGGCCATATCTGTTGAGTAAGTCTGATGTGGCAACAGTAGGCACACTCACCAATGAGACACCGAACAATTTGTACCATGGTCTGAAAGCAAGAATGCAACTTGAGCATGTAACAATGCTGCACAATGGCAACATTGTATCAATGAGGCCATTCTTCATCATTCGCAATGTTTATTTCCTTCCTTACTCATTTTATAAGCATAGATTTATCCATCTTTGTGGTCCCTCTTAACTGTCACATTTCACTAGCTATAAATCCTGAATGATAGTTCAGTTTGAACAGCGCCAGTTCTTCATTTTGATTTCCTACTCACAGGGTTGACTAGCAACTACATCATGTGTTATGTTGCCTTTCTTTAGCTCCACCATGATTAAAATTCACGATGGATTGGCAGCAAAAATCATCTAAGTCGCTGGTGTGTGATAAGGTCAACTCATTCACATGTCAAAACTGTCACCTGGCAAGATGCTTTTCTTAGCTGTATGGATTTCCAACACTAATCTAAGAAGCTTTATGGGCAGGACAGTCACTCCAATGTTTAGTACAATTTACTTAAACAGTTCCAAATTTCTGATAACAGGATCTGTTCTTGAAAAACCACACAGCAGAAGCCTGTTATTTTTAATGATGAAAACAAATGTCTCAGAACAAGCGTTTGTGCAAAGCCGGAGAAAGTCTATCTGGGAGAGCTCCATTGGAAATCATTATCAATAAACACTACGCACCAACTTCCAAGTTGTTTTAAAGGCTTCAAGTGTAGGATATCAAAACAGGGTTCGACCTTCAAACTAGACTTTCAAGCCTTGATTAGGGGTTGCCTTCAAGCTCGGAGGCCTTGTGTTGAGGTTTCATACCAAGGTTAGAGTTTCAAACAAAACGTTTCAAGAGTCTTTCATGTTAGAGCTCTTTCTTATACAGTATTTGATATACAGTATATTCATATTGATACAGTACGTATTGGTATGCTGTACCTTTAATTTTTGCAGATTGCTCCTGATGGTGACTGTGCTGACCTGCAGCATTCTCAGGTAATTCCTCTCTGACTCCACTAGTTCCTGAATGGACATCAGCTGCCTCTGTGCCGCCTTCTCCTTCGCTGCCTTATTCTCTTCTGATATCTCCTCCTCTGCCATCTCATCCACTGCTTCTGCGGCGGGAAAAGTCGCATCTGTGCTCTTCTCCTCATCATCGTCTGCAAATGCATTATCCTGTAAATCGTACTCCTCTTGGAGCGTGTCCTGTTCTTTTGGGGGCTCTTTCAGAGACAGCGTCTCCATGGCGCCCAGAGAAGAAAGATTGGGATTAAATATAGTGCGGGGGAAGGGCACAGGTGGAGGCATCTTGGGCACCTCCATGATGGAGATCACTCTAAATCAATACAATGGAAGAAGAACATTTTTATTAGCATCGTACAAGATTCAAGAACTGTAAAAAGCTGTTCAATTATAGAGAAATTGATACAATTGTGTGGTGGGATTTAGCTTTGAAAAGCCAAAAGAGAGGGTCAGGTGGGAGCCATAGGTGACAAAGCTTTGTTGTTATTGTTGAGTGCACAATGGAAAGCACCAGTTGCTAAAGTTTTGCCATGGACGTTGTAAACTAGAACGAACCAAAGTTTAGCTTTGCTTTCCGGGAGGCTGAGTGAGACGCTGACAAAGCATCTGTGGATGCCCCGCTGTGACTCGGATGACTGTAATCTAACGTGTGAATGAATTGTAAAACCTCTTAAGAAAGTTAAGTAGTCATGTTCAGTATTTAAAGCAAGCAATAAAGCACTGGGATTTATCATGAAGCTTCGCGTCTTCATTTCTTGACAAAGGCTATCTTAAATCACTTTTTTTTTAAGAAATGTGCTTCTTTAAAACAAGGATAACAATTACAAACCCATAATCCAAACCCCAAATCAGAGTTGTTTTTTTAATAAAGAATTTTGAGAGGGTTGGCCTTTTAATTTTTTTTAAACACTTGTGTTATGTTTTACCATAGCTAAAATAATGCCTCTCCATATAGAAATAAATCTGTGATAGCAACAGTTTCACCCTGAAACAAATTATCTTATGTTTCCTGTTTAGGAAACCCTGTATATTTCCTTCATATGTGTTAGTTGAATTCTGTCTTAGTTTAGCCAATTAGCATTTTGGTGCATCTCTATGTGGATGTGAAGGGGTTCAGCAAACATACCGTGAGTAAAAAATAGCTTATCTACCATCTGGTTTACTAGTTACAATGCAAAAAAAAAAAAAGTACACTCTCATGTTCAAAATACAAAACAATGACACAAACCTTGAGAAGAAGGCTTTTGAACGTATCTGTGATGATCCTTAATGTTCCTTTCGTGTGGAAAACATACAAACAAGCTGGTATAAGTTTCTCCACTGAGTCATACACACACTGCACAGCCTCATGTGGCACAAATGTGTGAGTGTGTGTGGGGGGGGGATGGGAGTGGAAAGGAAGGTGGGCTGGCTGTTTGGGCGAGGAAAACAGAGGGAAGGGGGGGGGGGGGGGGCATGCACACATACACACAGACATATAGACACACATTCACACACACAATAAGCTGATTGACTGCAGCAGACAGCAGCATGGGAGAGGAAGTGACACTCACCCTGACATAAACTCGATTGGTGGACAACTCCTCACGGGGCAGGCGAGGACCAATTAGAATGTCTCCTGTCCCACCTCTACCCAACAGAGGGGCTTTACTGGCCTAATAACTGGTCAGAGCAGCTCAAGTAGTCCCCTGACAGAAAACAAAAAGCATGGTGGGACATCCAATATTTTCTAAATCGATCCATCATGTTATTCGGCCAAGAAATAATTGTGATAAGTAAGATTTTCAACAGCAGCAAAAAAGTATGTGGGGGAAAAAAAAACAAAAAAAAAATTATTTTTATTTTTTGAGGTAGCATGGACTGCTTAGTTCTACAGTACAACTGGCAAAAAGAACAAAACTATGACATGTCCTGTACATTCATAGGCAAATTGCTGTGTGGAAAGTTGCTTTAATTTGACACTAAGGATAGTTTCTAGTTGTTATGGTTATGTGTAGTGTGTACCATTTGTGTATTGTATTGTGGCAGTTACATACAATGATGATGGCGGGAGGAGTAACCATTCACATGTGTGTGTGTGTGTGTGTGTGTGTGTGTGTGTGTGTGTGTGTGTGTGTGTGTATGTAGGCATGTATGTGTGTATACATATTTACATTTTAAATCCCTCTTTGGTTTAGAGTGGTACCTTGAGGTAAGAGTGACTGGATTTAAGACTTTAAGATATCAGCTGTTACTTCGCCCACCTCAGCTCTGAAAGAGGTATTGAAATGCAAGTGCGCTCATCGAGCAAATTAAGCTTGTATGTCAAGGCATTTGTTCTCAAGGAATTTCTCGGAATTCTGTTTATTTCTTATTTTATCCTGAATGTTACAATGACAACGACGAATCAGCTTGACAAATGAGCAGTGGCACGTTTGGAACCAGGTACTTAACATAGAACCTTGGTGACTATTGGGTCAATGTCGAGAAGGAATTTGACACGGTGGATAGCTTGAAATGCTGTGGGACAGCATTCCAGAAACTGACAATCCGACAACTCGTCAATGCCGATGTTAACTTGCAGGGCTAAACACGCCCTCAAGACAAAAACATTAGCATGACTGACAGCACAATAACAAACATACAACTTTGCTTTTTTAATCTACAATTTGGAAAGTGTTTAGACTCTTCATCAAAGTCTAAGTTTTAAAAAATGTCCTCTTGTATTTGTATGAAAATTAAATATTAACATTCAAGGAAAGAAATCTGGAATAAATTGAGTCTAACATTTCATTAACCATGAAGCCCAAAAATTAGGAGAATTTCACAGTGATAGTCAATATTTTGCAATAGTTAAGCCTATTTTTTACAAGAGTGAAGTCTAAATATTACAAGTAAAAAAAAAAATTAATAGTAGATTCAAGTCAAAATTTGAGGAAGGAAAAAGTAGTATTATCGATACTACGTGGCAATAATAAAAGACAGTTTGAATGGCTAGTTACTGTACATTAATAAATTTTACCAGGACATGATTGAACTTTTGACTCTTGTAATGTTATACTTTTTTTCTCTTGTTAGGTAAATTGAGTGGACTTACATCATGCTTTGCACACCATATGGTGCTCAAAGCATTCACACAGTGTCTGACCAAGGACATTGACAGAGTCAGTCGGGATCAAACTCACAACACTATGGATGAAAGTCGAATACTCTACCGCTTAGCTATAACACACATTATTCATTCATTTCGTAAAATCAAACATATTCTATTTACATTTCAACCTAGTGTTTTTTTTCTTTCTTTTTGTATCAGTTATTATGTCTGCCTTTGAATTGATCCTATGTGGAAAACCTTGACTTCTTCAAAAGAAAAACACAAGCTGTAAACATTCGTGTGTCAAAAAGTCAATCGCTTCGCACACAAGAACATTGGTGAAAATGCACATCTATCCATATTTGTTTTGGAGAATTTTCGATGGAAACGTGACAATAGCTGGGTGGAAGGACAAGGTCATTGGAAATGTAAACCAGGGAAAGCATCTGCTGTAATTGTAGCATTGGAGCTTGTGCAGACTGGCAGACAGCGTTCACACTCACTCATTATGTTTACATTATAAACATACTCACAATACTATACATCATAGTATGTCAGACAATGGCACGAGAACTAAAGAGTCTGCGTATTATGAGTTCTTTTCAGTTATAAGGAAAAAAAAAAAAAATAAGAAAAATATGAATGGTTTTTCGCACATCAATTTTAGGTTAAGATTGAAAATATATCATGAATATTTTTTTTTGGATCCCTTCATAAACAGGTTGCATGTTGAGCAAGCCAAGACAAACAAAGCCACCAAAAGCATAGGGGAGTAGACTCATCTACATGCATCTTCTATGTCAGGGGTCACCAACGTGGTGCCTGCAGGCAACAGGTAGCCCCCAAAGATCACATGAGTAGCCAATAGGCCTGTTCTACAAATAGCTTACAAGAGATAGAACATTGGTGATTTTCTATGAATTTTACAAACAATTATACATTTACATTACATCTTACTCTTGATTTACATATTTACTATAGCTGTTCCTTAATTATTGTGAAAAATCATTAACATGATCGGTGTCTTCACATAAACTGGTAGCCCTTCGTATTACTCAGTACGAAAGAAGAAACGCTCAGTTTCAATAAGGTTGATGACCCCTGTTCTATGTTATTCATCCAGGTTTGGGACCAAATTCACATCTAACAAGCCTGAAATATGCAAACATGACAGGATTAGATTCCCACAAAAAATTACATGATTGCACTAAGATGTTTTTCTACAAATTTTCAGAGTTTTACTTTGTTTAACCACAACCGTTTAACTATGACTATTTCTCATATGTATGAAAAATACTATTCAACTTCAGGTAAATTTTAGCCCTTTTCTTTTAAAAAGTGCAATCTTATTCTGAAATTTCTGATGTGCGATTTTTTTTTTGTAATGTTTGGACTTTATATTATCACAATTTTATTTGATGTGATTAAAAACAGTTTTCTTTGAGACATTATATAGATAATACTGTACATCCAATTAAATTTTTGTTGCACTATATGTAAATATTTTCTAACATTCGTTGTTTCTACTAAAGTACTTTTTTATGACTTCATTACATACGTTCATAACATTAGGAACTTTTTTTTTCTAACGAAACCCACAATGTTTTGTCTTACTTAATTCAATGTTATTCAAAAAAGAAGATTAATCTGTCATCTTTCTTCTTATCTCGAAACGTTTGTACAGTGGGCAGCCCGGCTACGGCACGGAAGCAACGCAGTATTACAAACTGAACTATAACGTCATTTCAATTGTAAAGTCACATTATCGTGAGTTGATGTCAGAATCTTGTGAAGAACAGGTGCATAGAAAACGGATGACTCAGCTCTAAACACCAAACAAGTACGCGAGCTTAAAAACAAAACTTGACCCAATAAAATTGTAAGATGTATTGACAACTAACAACATTTTGTCTAAGAGTCGAAACAGCTAATAGGAAAAGACAACAACAAAATTGGAGCTTTTTCAGGTATTTTCCATCACTCGGTTGACGTGTATTTTAAATAAAATGTTAATGTTAAAATGTTACCCGCAAATCGTGTTAGAGTAGGAAGTAGTTAAATAAAGCCAAACGCCGTCGTTTGTTTTTAGTTTGTCAGAAAACGGTTTTTATGTTACCTGCCTCGATCCCTTTCACCATGTACAAAATTTTTCTTGACACTGAAGTCCCGCGAACCTCATCAGTCAATCATGCAGCACCTCTGTTAATCTCGCGAGACTACTCGACGAACGTGATATCGTTTCACTAAAAGGAGTTAAAACTAAATGTATTATTTTATAATAAATTTCATAATTATTTTACGGCACCAAAGCATTATCTGAATATGAATAAAACTAAAATGAATGTTTTCATCGGCTTTCATTAATCCACCGAGGCATAAGGGGGCGGTATGGAACTGAGTTATTACACTGTGACGTAAGGGGTGAAAGGTTACCCGCTTCATCGGCCACATGTGAATTGTTTATGTTGCACTTCAACGACAAGAAACCACATCGAATTGTTCCTATGAGTGAGTTTTAATGATTTTGTTGTTTATCGTAAGCGTTAAATAGAGATCCATTTGTTTGTCGTCATGGAAAAACAACTCGTTCTTTGCGGTTAGCAGCCTTTTTGGTCAGACGCGCTGACTATAACTAATGAAAACGCATGAATCATGAATAACTCAAATAATGCTTTTATTCTCCATTATTATTTCCTACTTTATGTTGTGCGTCTGTTTGGCAGCAATTTCGCTCTTTTGTAATTGGCGATGCCATTTTGTAAGCTAGCACTTTGAGTTCAGTTTTAGCTCAGAATTTAAAAATATGAAAACATGATCGGGTTTTCGGTAGGGTTTGTTTTTGCTATGCTGAACAGGCGGCTTCGGGAAATGCGCAAATACTTAAAGGCGTCTTGAGCCCCATCATAAATTGCTTAGCTTAAATTGAAAGTATTTAAATGCTAATTGGATCGTTTCGATTGTAAATGGTGTGTCAATAAACACAACAATTTACAGCTACTTAATGTAAAGTCATGATTTCCAATGTGCAGATGTGGTGTCCTGAGTTGCAATGAGGAATTTAAAGCTACTCAAGAGCCTTCAATGTGCGGAGCTTCAGGGGCCGGGCTCGCCTCAGTGTTTGTCTCTACGCAACGATTCTGGGACACTCCTGGTTGCATCCCAATACTCCATCACAGAGTTCAGCCTTCAAACTCAACAGGTAAAGGCAGAGATGGGAAATCCAGGTCCAAAAAGGCTTTAGCCACAGGTGTTTATACTCTACCTGCAGTCAATTGAGTTTGAGTTTAAGAAGAACACATCCTAGTTAATATAACTGCAAGTCCCTGGGACCCAACAGTTTTCAGAAGAAAAATGAGCATTGAAACTGTGTCAGGGTTTTTACTTTCTGGGCCTCATTTTCCCACCTCTGGGTTAAAGAAGATACAACCCCCACACACACATTTTTAACGTGACAAGATTTCATCCATTTTTTTGTTTTGTAGGTGGTAACCGAGGCCTCACTGACGGCTGATGGCTACCTCCCTTCAGATGGCAGCGGGTATGTGGTTGGGTTGCACAGCCTAGAAGAGAGCGAGTCAGCATGTTTGGCCACGGCCGGCGGAGATGTCATTGTTTTTGACTGTAACACTGGCAAGGTGCGTTGCATGCAATGTGTTTTCTATTCGTAGAGTGGACTTCTGTGTTAATCAGCTTATTAACTTGTATGCTGTTAACAGTTGGAGTGTGTTGGCAGTGTGAACAGCGGGCTCACTTCCATGAACTGGAGTCCAGACGAGGAGCTTGTCATTCTCACGACTGGTCAGCTGTTAAATTAATTTTAATACATCCTTCCCCCACTATATCCAGACACTAAACATTTAGCACATGAATAATGAAAAAAATGAATCTATTCTATAGCTTATTCTAGTGTGATAATAGTTTTATTTTTTTCTGCAGAATTAAGGAATATATATTTATGAGTATTAAGTTTCTGGGCAGTCTACAGTTGTTGCTGTTCCAGTATTCAACTATGTTACCTAAACGTGTATAACACGTGTATAACACACGTTCCGATACAGCAGTCATATTTTGATACATCTGGTTATATATTTTATGGAATATATATTAACAAATGAAAAAACAGAACACATTTTTATAGAATGGAGAAATGATATATGAAGTTATATGGTTGTTTTAAATACACAACTTTATAATTCTGTTTTACCTGTAGTTTTACACTAAATCTCAACAAACAGTGGCATCTTACTGAGTTGAGTTCACTGATACAATATCATGCTCATATCTCATATCAAAGAAAAAAAAAAACTCACCTGGTTGAATGCTTGTATCTTAAAACTTGGACACTCATATAGTGAACCACTTTACCAGACATCATTACACAGACACTGCAATGCTTAGAATTTCAATATTTATTTATTTTTATTATTACATGGTTATGTGTTCTTAAATTGTGTTAACCAATTTTTACAGCATAAGTTTAAATATTTTCAATGTGTGTGAACAGGTTAATTATACATTTAAAAAATATATACTGGCTGTTTTATCCACTGAAACACATCCACCAAAGTTATTGGGGGTTGCCCCTCTAATGGAGGGTAAAAATATGGAGGAAAAAGTGGCTGTGATCCATGTTTTGGTGCTGGCAGGTGACGAAACCATCATCATGATGACCAAAAACTGGGAACCTATAATCGAGTTTACCATACATCAGGATGACTTTGGGGAAGGTACAATGACTCCTTTATGCAAGTATGATAAGTGCAACCACAAAGACTGTTGCTTTAACAAATTTTCCTACTTGACAGGGAAGTTCATCACAGTGGGCTGGGGCAAAAAAGAAACACAGTTCCATGGGTCAGAAGGCAAACATGCCGCACAGAGAAAGGCTCAGGTCTGTCATGTTTTTACTTAATGCTACAGCCCTATTGTTGGGCCTTATTGAAAATTAGTTTTAAAAAATTCAAATTCTAGGAATTATACACGCATATATCACACTACTTAACCCAGAAAACAGGTGAGCCGTGATAAGTCATCAACTAATTTCTGAGTAACCATTTTCAGTCAACAGCAATTAGCAAAAATGACATTTGCTTAGATTAAAAATGGATACATTTTTCTGCTCAATTTATACTTCACAAACACAATATTAATTAGAATGCCATATTTGGACACGTGGAGGTCACTTAGAACATTTTTAACCCCTTTAATAAACCTTGCAGGATGTGAAGCCAGCGGCAGAGTGGGACGACCGTCAGCCCCGGGTGACATGGCGAGGCGATGGACAGCTTTTTGCCGTCAGTGCCGTCTGTATGAGGACAGGAGCCCGCAAGGTCCGGGTGTGGAACAGGGAAGGCATCCTACAGTCCACCAGTGAGCCGGTCGATGGCCTGGAGCAGCCGCTCTCGTGGAAGTAATAAGTTTGTTGATTAAAATTTGATATTTAGTATAGGTGTAACTTGCACCCCTTAATGTTAGGGATATATATGAAAACAAATGATGCAACAACACTTGCAGATAATTTGCAGGGAATACGCAGTCATATAAACTTTATTCTCTGTGAAGAATGACTCCTACTGATGAAGAATTGTCTCCCTTCACTCCATGTATATCACTGTCTCCAGTTGGCCAGGTCAATTTAAAAAACATTGCACTTTTGTTTGTCTTTTGGGAAGCTAGAACAAATTATGGCATTTCCATTCATTTTAACTGAGAAGGATGATTTCAGATATGAGTTACGAGCATGATCAAGGACCTAAAACTTCAAGGCAAGAATGTCAAAAAAAAGCCTTGAGATAAGCAACATCAAAAACGTCCATGTCATGCAATTAGCTCAGTTACTTCTCTCAACACTTGGAAAAAAAAAAATCTGTTTCAGACCCTCCGGTAGCCTGTTGGCAAGCACCCAGCGCCATCCCAATAAACATAGTGTGGTCTTCATGGAGAAGAATGGCCTACTGCATGGAGATTTCACCCTGCCCCTTGGAAAAGACCAGGCCAAGGCATGAGCATCTTTCTATAGCCTGTGATTCTACTTGGTACTAAATATTTCTGTGATGTTTTTCTATCAGGTAAAGGAGCTTCTTTGGAATAATGACTCCACGGTCCTCGCCGTCTGGTTGGAGGATTTAATAACGAGCAAGGATGGAGGCGTCAACACTTGCGGTTAGTTAAGTCCACTTTTTGATGTTGCCAAAAATGACCTACACATATTCCTGCTTTCCACCCACAGTGCAGCTGTGGACAGTGTCTAACTACCACTGGTACCTCAAGCAAAGCCTGGATTTTGGCGAAGACCCAAACCAGGCTCCCGCATGTGTGTGCTGGGATCTCGAGCGGCCTTTGCGGCTGCACGTGATCACCCGCGGCTGGAGCTGCCTGGCCTATGACTGGGGCTGGACGACTGAGAGGAGTCCAGGAACGGATGTTTCGGACCATGCCAATGTGGCTGTGATTGATGGAGGTGAGGATCAATTGGAATGAAACAAATGCTGTATAATGCCCTATATGATTGAAAATTCATAATTCCATCGCTCACCCCTCCAGACAAGATCCTGGTGACCACGTTTAGGCAGACCATGGTTCCTCCACCCATGTGTTCCTTTGAGCTCCAACTCAACACTCCTGTCAATCAGGTTACCTTTCTCTGCGAGCCTAAAAGGACCAATCATCTGGCGGCACTTACTGCTAATGGAAACATAACCATCTACGGCCAAGGTTGGGTTTAAAATTTCAGTGATCCCTCGTTTTTCGCGGTTAATAGGGACCAGAAACCCCCGTGATAAGTAAAACCCACAAAGTAGCGCCCCCACTTTTCACATTTAAAAAAATAAAAAAAACAATTTTCAAAATGGGAAAAGTCTACACACTAAAAATGTCATTTAAAACAAATATTACTGCAGTACACATATTTACTTAAATCGTAAATGATTAAACCTTATACAGTAACTGAACAGTTTATTCTTTCCACCTATTGAAGTCTCCCGCCAGCCATGCTCATATTAGCTCTGCCCAGAATCGAATTAAACTCCAATCTATACATAATCAAACATAATAATAATGAGAGTTTACACTTGAAATATTGTATCATTTCATTATAAAAGAAATCTAGGTCAGAGATTTCCAACGGTCCAATGAATTCTTTTGCTCCTCTGGCATGGAGGAGCAAGATTGTGTGTGTGTGTTTTACAAATGACACCGCCCACCCGTCACATTTAGGTTTGAATAAGAAGTGGGAGTTGGGGCGGCAGAAGATTACAACTCCTGCCCTCATTGGTCATGGTTGCGCCGGGCACCAATCACATGTCTTATAGAAATGCCAATCTCCCACTTGAAATCATGTCTGTTTTGCATTTCACTATAAGGTCTTCTAATTGATGGATGACTTAAAAGATAGTTGAGGGTTAAGCCATTGTAACAAAGCCTTATAACAAAGTATGACAGATTTTAAGCAAGTCATTAATGAAATTAATGAAAAAGAAATTGTGGCCCCAAAGAAGAACCCTGGAGTACACCACACTCAATAACAAAATCAGATTGGCGACCTTGATTATAAAAAACTGCTGTTACGGGGGGAAAAAAAAGTGTGTTAAACATCAAATGAAGTAAATGCATAATTTGTCAAGTAAGGTGGAAAAAATGTTTCCACTGCCTGATTGAAATAGATTTTTAATTTAAAATAGTCGATTGTGTGTTGGAAAATTTTACCACAAATGTCTAGGTGAGTATGTCTCTTAATGACAGCAATATTACAGTTTTGGAGTTATACACACATGAACATTGGATTAACGGGTACAGAAATGAATGGTGATTTGTATTGGATGGTGTCTTTTGGCCAAAAAGCTGTGGAAGGCCAAATACCGTGAACCTTTCTGCAATATAGTGAGGCATGCTACAATTGTCAGCTCTCACACGTTATAGCAATAGCTATGCATATATTACTGTGATTATACATTACTACTGATAATAAAACACTTTTGCTAGGAAAAGCAAGTTCACCTGATGAAAATGTAATTTTGGCCTGCTATAAATTTGTTAAAAATGAATGATAAAACAATGTTGCCAACTGCTGCATTACATGAAGTAATCTTGAGCATTGATTGAACAGATTCTGGAGAAGAACCTGACAAAGTTAAAAATGAATTCAGGACTGTCATTCGTCCCCTTGTTCTCCACAAAACCTTCAGGTAACAAAACTCTCACCATCTTGTAAAATAATGGATCCATCTTGAAATTGTGTTTTTTGTTCGTGCCCCCCAGCATCGCTGTTCACCAAAAGGTGCCACTATTCTTGCGACATCTGCTGTGGCTTCAAGATAATCTCTTTGTGGCTGTAAGCACGGGTCTGCTGCCAACCTCCTCTGCCCTAATGCTGCTGTACCCTAGCCAGGAGGCCAAAACGCTTTCAATCAGGTACCAAATGAGGAAAACCTTGCTGCACCATCACTTACAGACTGCATTATTTTGTTAGCTTCATCATGTTTTTTTATGTTTAACTGCTGCAGGTGTCAGCTGGAAGTGGACGGCGTTGTAATCGGTGTGGTCCACTGTTGTAGCACGCGCTCCGTGGCAGTGCAACTGGAGGATGGGCGCATCAGGAAGTTCCTCTGGGGTCAGTTGTCTTTTCGTGCTTGAGCCCACTCGATACCTGTCTGTACTCGTGATCTGTAAAACGTGGAAGAAGGAACCTATGGCCTGTCACAATTGGTCATACACATTTACAATGCACACGTGTCATACAGTTTCTGTATTGCGATCACTCATTGCTTCTCATTCATTCCAGATTGCACTATAGAAATAAACAGAATAGACAGTATTAATCCACAGCACATCATGTAATGGTCATATTTTTGTGCAGATTGTTCCAATCCATCGCTGGAAGAGTGGCGTGACTCCAGCGGGTGTAGCGTCAACTTCCCTGTGGCCTGCACTCAGATGGCTCTCTGCAGCGTTGGTGGGCAGGTAAAACCAAACTGAATAGCACAAGCTGAAACAGATACAATGGGAACTTCACAAGTTTGACCAAATGCAATGGTAAATTGACTGCAAATGCCCAATTTATGAGTGCTCTCACAGTTTTTGTTTTTTTAAACTGTTTAAGCTAAATTTGATTTACGTGCATGGTCCAAATGCATCTTTAGTGAAATGAGGAAAAATTGACTAAGTAATGCCAAGGGCACAGCTACATCTTTTAGTTTAAGTTAATTTAAACAATAAACAAACACAAAATGAGGACGCTTGCAAGGAACAAAGCAGGCAATCACTCTTAATTCATCATTTGGTAATCGGCCAACCTGATCTGATTCATCTTGACATTCCTTGAAGACAGTTTGTTTCTTTACATTAGGGTTAAATAGGAAATACATAGGTTCAAGAGGACAAATTGAATGAATACCAGGAAACCCGTTCACAAACTCGGTCTTGGAACAATTCAACTTGTAAGTCAAGGTACCACGGCAGATGGTGCAGTTGTTATTTAAACCCAACACTAACGTTTCCTCAGGAGTGTCTACTTGGCCTGACGGACAGATTTCACCTGTACGCTGGTGACATTGAGGTAGGCAGCTGTTTTGGCACACTGACTGACACAGAAATCCTCATTGAACTTGACTGCATCTTGTACTTCCTCAGCTCGCCTCCAACGTGTCGTCCTTCGTGGTGTGTGACGACTTCTTGGTGGTCACCACGCACTCGCACATGTGCCGCTGCCTTCAGCTTAGCACACACAGCCTTAAAGGTACAGGAGCATCATTTTCTCCCTCCACGGTAGAAAAAAAGCTGAACTTCTATTGAATAAATTCATTATCTTTTGTTTTGTTTGTTTATTTCAAAAGGGTATTGCACTAATGAAATTCTGAAATCAGATTTTTTTTGTGGGATAATATAACTTAAGTCCTAACAAACACACTTGAAAAATGAAAATCCCAACAGCGCTGCAGGCAGCCTTGGCTCAGGACGGTGGGCAGAATGATGAGACCCTGAGGCGGGTGGAGCGGGGGTCCCGTGTGGTCACAGTGGTGCCACGAGACACGCGAGTGGTCTTACAGGTGAGCTTCAAACGTGTATCCTCTGCTGGTCGCAGATGTTCACAGTGGTGTGTTTGTGTGTGCAGATGCCACGTGGGAATTTGGAGACTATCCACCATCGTGCTCTAGTGTTGGCGCAGCTCAGGCAGTGGCTGGACAAGTGAGTAGATACGAATGTAGAGCACTACGGCTGTACTTACAGTCCTGTATGTGTAAGGTACAGCAGGCAAAGATTCATGCAGTAACTGCTGTTTTCTTTTTCAGTTTGAAGTTCAAGGAAGCTTTTGAGTGTATGAGGAAGCTACGTGTCAACCTCAACCTCATTTATGATCACAACCCAAAGGTTGGTTAATCGGTATAACAGTTTTTAAAAACAGTGCTGTGGTCACAAAAGGAAAAAAATGGAAAAATATTCTACCGTTCAAAGAAAAAGAAAAAAATTAAAATGGCTTAAAAAATGCACCATTAAAGTAATTGTTTGATCGCAATAAATGTTATGGAAAAAATGTTTTTAAAATCGACTTTTTTGGCCCATCTGCTCACATCAGGTGTTCCTGAAGCACACACACACATTCCTGACGCAACTGGACTCTATCAACAACATCAACCTGTTCCTCACGGAGCTCATGTCAGTCCATATTTATTTGAATATTCATGCGAGGAGTGCTCGCTATGGTTTTGTTTTTTTGGGGGGCTTTCTAATATTGCACTGTCCCTAAAACCATCAGAAATGATGACACCACCACCAGCATGTATCCAAGAGGATTGACGGACCTCCAGCAGCCACAGCACACCCCTCAATGCAAAAAGGTGGATGTGGTTTGCGACGCTCTTCGTAAAACCATGGAGGAAATGGATCACAACAAGTTAGTGACGGCTTTCAAGAAACGTTTATTATTTGGAAATAAAAAAATGTTTCATTCTGGGTTTTTTTTGTTTGTTTTGTTTTTTGGCCGACTTCCAATTGTTTATATTAGTATGTATTCTTCCATTGTCTTTGTTTGCACGTTATTCTTTTAATCTATTTTTTTTAATAGTCCTGGTTATTTATCCAATTTTTAATGCTCCCTTTTTTTTTAGTTTCCATACATTGTCAAAATACGTAAGAGTCAAAATGTCACCATGTGTTCATTTAATGTTAGCAAATGTGAGTTCTTTAACCAGATCACTGTAGAAACATCAATATCCATGTCATTGACTCATTTCTGTTTTGTTTTGATTACTAGAGGACAAACTCCAAATACCGTATTTTTTTCCTTATAGTTAAATACATATTACATTGTGTTTTAACAATGAAAACATAATCTACTGTTTAAAAGAATGCATCTGGTCAAAAAGCAGAAGCATATTTTATAACTTTATACACACTTTTTGTTTGGCTCAAATAAGTTATTATAAATAATGAAAGTAAATGTAAAAATGCCATAATAAAGCAAGTTCTACTTTTTAAAGTCTTCATGAGAGGAAATATAAAGTTATTTTCATGGCATGTAAATTTAATGTGCAGTTGTCATTTCAGTTTTAAAGTAGATGAGGAAAAAAGGTTATGTTTTTGATTCCCTCTGGTTTAGGTTCTGTCTCTCCATACTAACAGCGCATGTGAAGAAGTCAACACCTGAGCTGGAGATTGCCCTGCAGAAAGTCCACGAGCTTCGAGGTGAGCAAGATGCTTTGGAACGTAAAAACGCAAAGGACGCAAAAAGTACAGCAGTAAACAGCTCTGAGTACAAAAAAATGTTTCAGCGAACCCTCTTGAAGGAGATGGTAGTGTGACTGCAGAGAAGGCACTGAAGTACCTCCTCTTCCTTGTCAACGTCAACGACTTGTACGAACATTCGCTGGGAACGTACGACTTCGACCTGGTACTCATGGTTGCCGAAAAATCACAGAAGGTACTTAAAATAAAAAATTCTCAAGTTGTAATTGGCTGGCAACCAAAGGAGTACGCCTAATAGTTAAACTCCAATGAGGATTAGCGGTATGCAATAAGTCATGAACAAATAAGGTCAGAGGCTTTATAGCCGGAAGTGGCCAGATGTCTCCAGAGTTTCATAATGCCTTAAAAAGAAAAGGAAACTGATGTTGCCTGTGCACAGGACCCCAAAGAGTACCTCCCCTTCTTGAACATGCTGAAGGGCCTAGAGGTCAACTACCAGCGCTACACCATCGACAAACACCTGAAGCGTTATGGCAAGGCGCTGATTCACCTCAGGAACTCAGGTAGTTCTGCATTTTGTCTCTTACAAGAAGCCACTTACACAAAGAGGTGGGTAACGAGCGGACTTTCCACCGATAGGATCGGCTGACATTTTGCACTTTTTTGCATTCTATGCACATTTTGTGATCGGCTCTAATTTCTTAATTCCAAGCACTGATCAGATTGGAAAATGAAGACTAACATGATGAAGACTAACCAGAGTGCACACAAAATCTCCATGGCCCCCCACATCAGTAATGTTTTTTAACAGACTAATTTATGTGACGCCTCGCAAAAAAAAAAAAAAAAAAAAAAAAAAAAACCTGAAGTTCACATTTAATTTGTCTACAGCACCTTGGAAGCTATGAGAAAGAAAAGATGTTTCATAACACAATGAAAATTCACTGTCTTAATGTCTTTGGTTTTAGGCGATGAGCATTTCCCAGAGGTTTTGCAGTTGGTGAAGGAGCAGAAACTTTTCAACCAAGCTCTGAGTCTTTACCCGATCGACAGTGCTCACTACAAGGTACATAAACCCACTCCCCCTGTCCACTGTGCTTCATCTTATATCTGCCTTTGGCCTTCTCCAAGGCGTTGAGCCGTGCCTATGCCAAGCACCTACTAGAACAGCAGCAGGCAGAGGAGGCTGGCCTGATGCTGTGGCGATGCGGCGAGCTCGATGGCGCCTTGCAGGCCTTCACCACCGGCGCCAGTTGGAGATATGCTATCTGTGTGGCGCAGTTAATCCCATTGCCCGACAACCAGATCGCCTTGCTAGCCAGAGACCTAGCAGGTAACCATAGCAACTTTCTGATTTGCCACTTTGCACAAAAATTCTTTGACCATTCCTGGGAGTCTGCAAACTACTCTGTTTCAATCAATTACTACATAACAGTAATAGTGAAGTCTATGGTCAATGGTAAGACTTTTATTGCTGTATATAAATCAAATGTGGTAATTCTTTTATCCTCCCATTACTGTGTAATGTACAGAGAAGAGCAACTTATATTTTTTTGCTGGATGTGACGGAAGGGTGTTTATTGTGAGTGAGGCAAGCTCAGTTTAATTTTTTTTTTTTTTCTGGAGTGTTAAGAGTGATAAATAGTGGCTTCGTTCACTTAGAAAGTTGATGTTAAACATGTTTTTTTTTTTTTTTTTGCAAATAAATGTTCATTTGCCAAATTAACACTGAATGTGATTTTGTAATCGTTTGTGTTCTCACAGGAAAGCTGAGAGGACAACGACGCTACACCGAAGCAGCATTGCTGCTGGACCAGTATGCTAAAGTAGGTTTGTTCGCACACACAATTAAAAAAAAAAAAAACTTAATCGATAATTGTAATAATAGTTTGTTGTGGTTTCTGTGACCATTCAGGACTGTGAGGAGGCCATCTTGACACTGATATCGGGTGCGGCCTGGGGGGAGGCGCTTCGACTGGTTGGTGGAAAAAAATAAATGTGACAAATACACTCTGTGAACACAATAACAGCAATTTTGAACACAGGACATATGTAAATATTATGAAGTTTATGCTGAACTGATATTTAGTCTTATAAGCACTACCACACATCTAATGCATGGCAACCACCAAACACTGTATATCAGTTGCTTGGATCATTGGACGTTATTCCACAATTTGTTTTTCATACTTTCCTTTATACTTTGACTGAACTGGTCTAGAATAGTAATCATCCTTTTTTTTTGTTTTTGGAAGAAGCTCTGAAAACTTAATTGCATATTTCCTACAACTTCTATTCACTCCGATGAGCGATAACAGTAAATGTTAGACACTAGTACAGAGGAAAAACTGCTATTCAGAAGTTATTTTGGGTGGAAGAGCGTATTAGTCACAGAAGATGACATATGTTGATCATGCTTTACTTTCCTTAACTGTTAGTTGATTTTGATGTTTTCTATGCTTAAGATTCACATGCACAATAGAGCTGACATCACAGAGACAGACCTGAAACCTGCGCTCGATGAAGGTAGCTTTCAAAGCCATTTTATGCTTCTTTCTTTGAAGCGACACCTTCCATCTTTTAATTTTTTTTCTTCTTCTTCTTACGGCAGCGGCCTCAGCACAGATCTTCTTGGTGGAGACACAGACAAACGCCTTCTCTTGCCACCGCTCACGCCTGGCGCTGGTGCGCCAGCAGAAAAAGGATAAGGCCCAGATGAGTGTGCTGGGTGAGGACTGGAAGGGGTGACATGATTAGTCGCCATAGTAACATCAGCAAAGAGACAAAGCAACTTCCCTCCTCCTTGCAGATGAGGACTATCCTGACTGCGCAGACGCTGAACTTTACTCCGAGGCCAGCAGCGTCACGAGCGCTTCCAAGTACTCCCACAGCAACTCGCGCGTCTCCTCGTAAGACACACATGCACACAGAATGCACTTCCAGACACCTTTTATTTAATGCAGTTTTTTCTATGTTGTTAGATGCATATTTGTATTACGTTTGTGCATGTACAGTAGATGCATTAACTCAGTGGCATTAAATGTGAAAGTAACGATATGTAACGCAGGAGGTCTTCAAAAAACCGACGCAAGGCTGAGAGAAAGAAGCTGAGCCTTAAGGAAGGAAATCCCCAGGTGGAAAAAGCACTCATGTATGCCCTCAGAGAGATCGTCACTAGTGTGGACAAAATGAGAGGTAAATGCACGACACGTTACACATTGTGGCGATTCGCGTTTCTGTGGTGTGATTTGTCATCTTGTTGTGCAGAGGAGGTTCAGGCGTTGCTCCAGGCTCTCGTGCTCTTCCGCTTCGACAAGCAAGCCGAAGAGCTCCAGCGTGTCTTTCAGGAAGCTCTGCACGTCATGGAGGAGGCCGTCTCGGAAGTGTGGCCTCAGGCTACACAGAACAGCCATGCACTGGTAAACGCTGATCTTGAATCATATTCCTTACTGAAGTCGTACGTTTACAAATGTATAGTTCAGCCGATACCAAAAATATACATTTAAAACATAACTTGTAGTGTAGAAATAAGACTTGTAGTGGGACGTGAAGGGGACACACTTTATCTTTCCATTAGTGAAAATAGTCATCTGTGACCTTTTCAGTTTTTAATCATGCAAATGTTTTTATATGCAAGTAGAATAGCAAATAAAAAACATTGGTTTTCTTCAATATTAATCATCATAATCAATCATATCATAATTGATCAAAAAAATTGGAAATACAATGTTACAAAAAGCACAATTATTTCAATAGCCTGTTCTTCCTATTACAAAATAGTCACATTTACATTAAATGTAATAAAATCAAACTATTTTTTTCTCAGTAATTGTTTTACATATTGTGTAGTATTATTTTTTCATGATTAATAACAATGAACAAAATAGTAAACATTTTTAAACTGAAACTCATTTAAAATACATCTATTGTGTTTGTAATAAAATTGTGATATTTTGCTTAATATGTATACTTTTTGATTTAAAATTACAAATCAGCCATATTTGTGCTTATTGTGTTTTAGGTGACGGGACCTAACTCAACAGCGAACAGCATCACGGCTTCCTTCCAGCAGCAGCAGACGCCACCGCCAATGTCACAAGAAGGTCAGCCGAATACGCTCATATATTTGACATATTAGCACACTTTTGCAAATCGTACATTCACGCTTACTCAATTACGCAGTAGGGCTCTCATCACTTTGACTCAGTTTATAATCAAGCACTGCATTCTTGCAACGGCTACGAAGGCAAATAGTCAGTTGCCAGGGTGACACGCAATCTTCCGTCAGTCCAATGTAAATCATTTCCTGCATGATTACATCAATTAGAAAGTTACAGCCGCGTAATGCCAGGATCAATGTTTTTATATTATGGAAGTAACTTGGCATAACTCAGTAGGTAATGTAATCTGAGTGTTTTTAATTGTAAAATTTCTGTAAAATTGAATTTTAGAAGAAAAAAAATGTCAACCCCGCCCCCCAAAATTGACAAATTTTCAATATTTTCCCTCTCCAGATATTGAGATCTCAACTCCACCTACGATAAGAAGCGGAGTCAAGTGGAAGCTGGAATTTTCAACTAAACCTTCTTTTTGTTAATTTTTTTAAATGACATGCAATAAATGATGTAATATTTACTTGAGGCAACATTTAATACATTTTATGTGTTTATGTATTTGAGGTACACAACAAACACAAAACAAAACATGAAAAATAAAAACATAAGTTAATACTAATTTAGTCATCTGACGTCATAATCTTCCTATCCGATGAAAATACAATCTTCAAGTTCCCTTCACATTGGCATGTTGTATCCTGAAAGTGCAGAATGTTATTTTTTTTTATTTACATTATTATTAGCTGACATGAGAGGCAAAAGATCAAAATTTCAGACCATTATGAGGGCATCTGGAACAAAGATAATGTCATGACAGCAAACAAAACAACTGCAAGTTTCAAAAAGCAAAAAAAAAAATTCCCACAAGCATGTGACAGTCATACATGATCAAAATTTGCTTGATCTTTCTTGTGTCAGTCTGCCATCTCAAACTCCTCTGAACGTCCTGGCTCATTCTAATTCGGCCCCGCATCTCTTGCGGGACGCGAAGGCACTCAGAAAACAGGTGAGCCGTGACTGGTCGTAACCTGAGCCCTGAGTAACTAATATTCATACAGAAAAACAAAACAATACTGTAACAAGTGGCAAAACGGCTGCCCCCTTGGAGAAAAACGGGTAGATTTTGCTGCTTAATTCTTCCACAAAGACAATGGCTCATAAAATATCGTAAAGAAAGTTTTTGACTTGCACATATGTGAAGGTCCCACCTCTGCTCATCAGTGCTAAATTTTGCTAAAAATGAACTAAATGAATCTCTCCCACTAAGAGGCTGTAGTGAGAATTTCGTGGACGGGTGCCTTGCTACCCTTGAGCCACTCTCTCCGTGATGTAATTCTGAATGTTCCAGATCTGGCCAGTGCAGCGCTGCACAATGAGCTGATAGTATCTATGTTCATCCTGGGCGATCTCCAGACACCGCTTCGTCTGCCGGTTCTGGATCGCCGAGCCCTGGTAAGGTAGTTTTTGTTATAGCTCAAAACTCAGATTTTTCCTTACGGCAGCTGCTACTCACCTGTTTAAAATCCCACAACATGTGGAAATTCTTCTGCGCGGCTACCTTGCAGTCGTAGAGGGCCGGGTAGATCCCGTTGCCGGGGTCCACCAGGCAGCGGTTGTTGTTGTACTTGTGGGATTTGATGCCACCGATGTAAAGCTGCCCTTGGGAGCGGTAGTAACAGTGCTGTTGCAAAGAGTAGTGTGGAAAAATGCGGTGAATTTACATATTTGCCTTCAAATTTCTAGAAAGGAAATTGAAACATATCCTTAAGAATCTTAAAATTCTTAACCCCACCGTGTGAGACTTGACCTCTGCTGAACCAGAGACCGACACAAGCAGAATGATCGCGTCTGGTTTGGGATACTAGCATGAGTACGGGAGATGGGGACTACTTTTTACACTCATGTTTGTGTTTGGGAATCAGTACATCGCTTGTACACATAATTTGTCCCAGATGAAAAACCAAAGTGTTGGGTATAATGTTTTGTTTGCATATCATGGTCATCTTTTGTGTGTGTTCAGAGTTATAAGCCACCAAAAAGGGCAAAAGTGAACATGTGACATGTTGGTATATTGGTTCTTGTGACAGGTAAGGCAAGGGTAAAATTCTTGTTTTTTTTGTTCTTTTTCGTCACTGTTTAGATCTTTACCAGAAAAAGCTCATTTTGAAATACAGTAAATGAATGAAACCTTAAGTTGAATATTGAATAAATGCAACTGCTTTGCATAGAATGTGGGCTTGTACCTGCGGGGCAAAGTAGTGGCACGAGTAGAGGATGGGTGTACTCCCTGGAACCGGACCCTGATCGATGCACAGGTCTGGCTTCAGCTCATTTATTAACTGCAGAGAGGAAAAGAGCAAACTGTTGATTTCTGGCATTCGTGGCGTATTGACCCCCGTAAGTTCAAAGAGAGATGCTCTTGTTTCTATCTCTGTTTTCATAATCATTTGGGGTTTAAGAAGATTGGGTGGTTGACCTTACCCTGCTTAGCTTCCCCTCCCCAACCCCAGGCAAATGACGACTTGTGCTTACCGCCCCGTAGGCAACAAGGTCTTTGAGAGGATCCAGCATTGGGTAAACGTTGTCCAGGTACCACTGGAAGGGCTTGCACTTGAGCCGCTCTCTCAGCGCCTTCCGTTCAGACACGTCGCCGATGTCCACTCCGTGATTCTGAATCGTGAAAACACAAGATCCAAGCTTTTTTTTAACTTCACGTTTGAATGTATCGACTAATGGTTTTGTTGACAAAGGGTCATCGTGACAAGATTTGTTATTTTAGCCAAAATTCCCTTCCATTGAAAGCTTGGGAATTCTATGAATAATAGAGATAGAAATGTTTTGCCATATGTAGACATTCATGCAAATCATAAAAATTCAGTGATGCCTTTGGATACAATTTTTTGTTTATCCTGTGAGCATGCTGTTCACCAATACAGTAATCTCATTTCATCTTTCCTGAAGGAAATGATCAGTTTTCTGACCACCAACCTGGAAAGGAAGGTTCCAGGCGATGTTGACGTTGTACTTATAGTCATCCAGCCACACCTCGGCCACGCGCAGCGCGTTTCGCTTCATAGTGATGCTAAGATCGGGCAGATAGGGCTTTCTGGCACGCTCGATGTGGGCGATCTTAGAGCAAGGGATGACCTCTACGCTGCCACCGCATAGCCACACCTGCAGCCTCAAACACACATTTGAGCTCAAGGTTCACTCTCAGGAAAACATCTTAGTTTTGCGCGTGAACTGCACCCAACTTACACGGATGCCCAGCTCCACGTTCTCGCCGCCGTATATTTTCATTCCTCCATCCAGACTGCCGATCTCATGAAAGAACTTGCGGTCGGCCACTAGTATCCCCATGATGGCCGGGCTCCTTTGGGGAGAAAGAAATCTATACTGTTGGCCCACTGCGCTAACTTCCTTCATCAAAAGATGCTTTGAAAAACTAGTCGAATGGCACATCAAAGTAAATCTGCCTTTGATCACAGCAATCCACAACTGCAAGCGAGCCAAACTACTGTTTGCATGAATGCATCGTGTATGAAGCAAAACTGAGGAAGCGGGTGCAAATTGTGACTCACTTGGCAGGTGCCGACTCGTCCTTGAGCTTGTACCACTCGGGCCTGAAGGATTCATACATGCACCACAGGGCCCAGTCAAAGGCATCGGCTGCCGGTCCGTAAGGAGTCACCTCTAAATCGTAGTAATTGACTCGATCGAAAACGGGAGTCAGGATGAGAGTGCGGTCCTCCTTGATGCGAGCAAGGAGCGGTTCTGCCCTGAACACATGATTTTAGAGGTGTAAAGTCCTAACAATTGAGAGTCTATGCAAATGTAAAACGGAATGTGAGTTTGCTGACAGGAAGACTTTTTTTTTTGCTAACGTTAGCGCTTAAATTACACATGCTGACGCTTCACTTTCGCCACTGCCAACCTCTGCTAGCAAAGAAATAGCAAAACGACACTGACCATTGCACATGGACTTCAATGTGCGCGTCCAGAATGGCCACCACGTCACCGGTGGCGATTTTACATCCAGAGAGTCGGGCCTGGGTGAGGCCCAGTTGCTCCTTGTGCACCACCCTCTTCAGCAGGCCCGGACGCTCCTCGTGGATCATCCTGATGTAGTCGTCCAGCTTCTCCTTCAGGTCCTCTGTGGACGCATGATCAAAGTCAACAATTCAGTCTCACTTCCTTGTTTGCAGTTTATTAAAATGGGATCATTAACATCTTTATCATAATGATAAAAAAACAATAGTGATACCAGGAAATAGTGTGAACATTTTGACCATAAGGTATGTTTGGCGCAAACACAACATTGCTCAGAAAGAAAGAAATATCTGTTTTGTAACTCCTGTACCATTTGTGCTGTGGTCATCCACCAGAATTATCTCTTTGAGCAGGTTGGCAGGTGTCTTGTCTATGATGCTGCGGACTGCCCGCTTGATAATGGACAGAGCTTCATTCAGGTAGATCAGCACCACGCTCAGGTTGGGGAGATCAGCAGGGTACTTTTTCTCTGCACATCTTTTTAGTAGGAATAACAAGAAAAGTCATGCCATTCAAAT
Organism: Hippichthys cyanospilos; assembly: GCF_059441005.1. Classification (NCBI taxonomy): domain Eukaryota; kingdom Metazoa; phylum Chordata; class Actinopteri; order Syngnathiformes; family Syngnathidae; genus Hippichthys; species Hippichthys cyanospilos. Next base: position 6,838,797 of record NC_142381.1, read on the forward strand.
TGATGGCTTGATCATCATGTTGTGTTAAACATATCAAATTATACATGTCACGTTAAACATGTTAAATGCATCTTTTATCATTATGTCAGTATATATACTTATATTCTTCACATTATAGTAAAGATTTAACAACTTTTGACCTCAGCCATGATGCAAAGATCTATTTTGGCTTGAAAGTACCTTCGAGTTCTGGAAAAAAAAAATACTCCAAGTGTGAACTCGCAGGTGAGGTTCCAGTTTGTACATGAATTACAACTTTACTTGTATTTGGTCGCTGATAATACTTAAGATGCTCATATCTTTGATTAGAATGGCGTTAAAGCTAAAAATAAAATGCATTTAAAAATGCAATCTGGAACAATGTTTGTGTGAGTGTGTGTGGCTTTACATTGTGGCTACCTGGCGTGCCGCGTATCAGGAATTTGCCTATTGAGTGGCAGTCTGTCGCTGAGGAAGGCATTGTAGCCATACTTGGTGAACAAGCTTTCGGCCTCCTTCTGCTCCTCCTCGCTCAGACCCTCGCCCCATTTGTTGAATAGGGCTGAATTGGGGAACAGCTTCCTCACCGACACTTTATCCTTCATTTTGTCCTCTTTTGCCTTGTCCCCATCTTTCATCTGCACCACCACTGGCTTTTTGTTAACATCTGTGACTAGAGAAGAAACACATTTCATTATTTATTCCATATTCTTCATATCCAGATACTGAATGTATGTGTTTATGCGGACGGACGGACAGACAAGACAGATAATGGCTGCTGTGGACATTTGAATGATGAATGTGTCCAACTTTAAATGTGTTTTACTCAAAATTATGGCTCTCAACTTGACCCAAGAGACCCCGGAACTAACGATGAAATGCATTTGGATTATTGGCCGATGTTCAGATGACATCTGCTTAAAGGTAAGAAAACTCATGTACAGTAAATATTGCAAATACAGCCAAGTTGATGAATATATATACAGCACTGTAAATATATATCCATCCATTTCCTTTTTCCATAGCTTCTTATCCCCACTAGGGTCACTTTTTTACTTTTTTGTATGTTTGTATTACAATTAATAAACTAAATATTGATTCACTTAATTTTATTAATTTACTTTGATTAATAAATAAAATAAAGAGTGGATCGATTTTAACAGACAAGTTTAAATAGGGAATGTGGAGTGAATGCAACAAGCAAAAATAAATTAAAAAATATTAAAACAATAAAAACCATGTCTATTTCACTTTTAAATTATACTTAATGTATTTTAAAATGATTTCATATTTTTTCAATTCAAAATACACACTATCCATGGTGGACAGGTGGTTTTCGTTTTGGGTATGACTTAAATAGGGCTTAATTTCGATGAAAACAAATAAACCCAACCCAAAAAAGTTACTCACGCAGCTTTTGAATGTTAGCCTCCATGTTTTCCAGCTTCTTGAGCATCCTCTGTTCCTGGACGGAGTCGTTATAGATTATCCTGTGTATATGCATGGAGTGGCTTTGCACATCCCTCTGGATGTAGCCCAGGTACACTAGCAAGATGGAGGCGACAAAGGTGGCCAGTAGGGTGCCTTTGAGCCTCATGTTGATGGCACCAGAAAAAACACCAGAAGAGGCGGGAGTCATCTTTGGCTTTTTATCCACGTCTGTTCTTCGCACTCCTCCTTTTTCCAGACAGTTTAGTTTGGGCATGCTCAGTATGGTCCTGTGCATGTTCATTAGAGAACAAAGAAAGGTTTTATTCAATAAATGCTGTTATATGTTCAAATCAATACGTACTTGTTGAAATACTAGATTGTTCAGATTTTACAAAATGAGACCAAGACAAATGATTTAAAACTTTTTCTGCTGTGAATGTGACCTATAACTGGTTAAATCCAATAAATTATCTTCAGGAAATGTTTTTACAGCCAGACGTGAAAATAAATGACTGATCTCAGGAGGATATAAACTCATTGGACTCCATTTTCAACATATTTTCACCCAAAGAGTTGAAAAATAAATGACAGCGCTACATCGTTCGCTACGTAGAAATCAATTACACATTATCAGCAAAGTATTTCAAAGCCTAATCTTTTTAAGAACACATCTGCGGTGTTTTCGTGTTAGTGTGCATTTACAAGGCTATTCATTTTCACTTTTTAGGTATTCATTATTTGTTTTTGTGCTTCTTGAATCTGTTGCAAGCACCAGGAAGCAGTCTCTGCTGCTTAGTGAGCTTGTCCAAAAGCAAACAGGAGCCTGCATCCTTGTGAGGCACACGCCCACCATCTGTCAGGCAAGATACAACAAGCTTCAATTGGACTCCAGTTGGACATTATTATAAGACAGTAGATTTAAATTGAATCGATGTTGGCGGCTTTGAGGGAGTGGTCTGTTGTATTTGGAAGGCAAATATTGCTCCTCCTAGAACAATAGGAGCATTGAAAGCCCTGTTTGCTCATAAGATTACCATAGTGTGATATTTGTATTTATTTAATCCAAAGCAGGGACTTCATGTCACATTTGAATGCGTGCGAGTCATCATGCAATTGCATGGTCTATTTTATTTAATTTATACATCATGCAATTTGGAAATGCAGCTTTAGCTTTTGTTTTCACTTAATGTACACATACAATAAAAAGTGAGAACAATATTGATGTAAATGACGATAATGATTGAGGTACTGTACTGTGAAAAGAAATTCCAGTCAAGAAAGTCATGGATTTATTTATGAATGAACTAACAGTGCCGTTTACTGTCGGGAGACGCCACCGGCAGCCATCTTATATGCTGCATGCTAAACCCGCTTAATGTGAAACATTTTAAACTTGAAAATGTTCATTGATTTTTCTTCAGCCTTTTCACAATATTTTGTCACTATGACAAAAATTCCAACAAGTATGGACAAGCAAGCTTACATACAGTGTCAGGTAAGGTGCGTGGATGTGATGTGTGGGAAGGATATGCTGTAACATGGGGGTCCACTGTACTTATTGATCTACTGCAGCTGAGTTGAAACGGCAGGTTGAATATGGACAATGTGTATTTAAGATGGACATGCAACCATTACTTTCAGTTTGTGAGATATAAAAACAAGAGAAATATAATTGTTAAGTGCACTTTGTGTGTGACGCCTAAAAAAATTGTCCACTTTGCAAAATAGGACCAATAATTTGAAAAAACATTCAGAATGGGGCCATAGTAATGTGAAGTTAGCAAAAAGAAAACACACGGAGGATTGCGCAGTTGTTATTAATAATAATCTATAAATAGTTCTGGTAAATGTGTGTCAAGATGAAGCATACAAAATTCATGTTAGCCAGTACGTATTTCTTCCATAATTCCATTTTTTTTTAACCAATCCAACATTCATTCCCAATGAGAGACAGTCCTTTTCGTTGTCAATTGGAATTTTAATTCATTACGTAGTGACGGGCTGCTTGGTCCGGTGATTTAAGTACCGGAACAACACATGTGAAATCATTGGTTCAATCCCTACATGGACTTGCGTTTTGCTCACTTTTCTGATAAATGTTTTTCCTATTTTGATACTTACAATTTCATATTATTCTACAAATTCACGAGATGACGGTGTTTATTTTGTATCTTATTCCAAATATTTATCTTTTATACACAAATCCTCATTTTCTATTCCAAAGAGTCCCATTGACATACATTGGGCGAATTGAAATTTAACTACAAACATTTAGCTAAAAAGTTTATTAAAATTGACACTAATTCTTAATTTGTGAGGTCTATTGACGCCCCCAGTATACACTCAGTCAGTGGGTTGCCTGCAGGGATTTTTAACGTCCATCAGATGTCAGTATTTGATGACACAATCTGAATACAGTATCAACACGTTGTGTCAGTGTAGCAACACGCTCCATTATTCCTCATCAACCCACCACTCATTACTAATGGGTGTGTTCTTAATGACCATCAGTATGTCTTAAATACAATCGTCTAGTTATAATTAAAATATATTACATGGGGGATGGCAGTCCTTCAGAAGCCGCCATGTCTGTTATAGCTACGGAGAACGGTAAATGCAGCACCTCCTGCTGTCCGTAATGAAAAACGGTCTAAATCGTACACACTAACCCTTTGAATCTTTATTTCTTGAAAAAAGGGCTCCACTACCAAAACAACCAGTTTGTTAAGGTAATGCGCCGATTTTTTTTTTTTAGCAAAACTACATTTAACACCAAGAGAATAAGAAAAGAAAGAAGAAGAAGCAGCAACAGAAGAAGAAGAAGAAGAAGAAGCCATCTGTCCACTTCCGGTTTAGTGCGTGTAGTTTCTGCTCGCTGTTTCATTCTTGTCTATTTTCTGATCACAAAACTAACCATGTCTCTGGAGATCGAATCGGCTGAGTGAGTACTAAGCAACAACAACATTCCTTTGTTACACCCCTATTTAGTTGCATTTAAATAGCGTTGCATGTGAAGCTACTCTTTAGCTATGCTCGCGTTAGCGTTACGTTCACTAGACTAGGGGTCACCAAATCCGGTCCTAAACGGCCAGTATCCTGCATGTTTTCCTGGTGGACACACCTGATTCAAACGATCAGCTCGTCAGCAAGCTCGGCAGAAGCCTGATAACGATCCCGATTATTTAAATTAGGTGTGTCGGGGAAGAAACCTAGAAAACACGCACCCCTGAGCTAGATCGACCAGCAAAAGTCAACGTCAAAAGATTTCGTTTCTACGGCTAGGCGCACTGTGATATATCAAGGATCAAGTCGTCGAACATGTTGTCTGCGCGATCCACGTTGTAGATTTGGTTGCAACCGGGAAACCACAAGTTAGGAATGCAGTAATTCACCAAAAACGAGAGTTTGGTACTTGCATTTGGTTGAAGCAGCGTTAGAAAATGTAGTCATTCTTCCTCCTTGCCGAACAGAACACGAAAAGTAGAAGTACATGTTTAACCTATCATTAATGTCAATCACGGTGTAGTACTCGCTCAACTTTTAATTACGTCTGATTACAGTGATTAGTAGTTTGCCTCATGACATCTGTGCCATAGAAGAAAATCCGAAACTCGCATTCATGTTTGTCATTTTAATTATTCAAAAGTCTTATATTTGAACACAAGTGGTAATAACAGTTGCAGTCTATACATTCATGAATAATCACAGGCACATTTTTCTTCTGGAAGTGCAACTAATAGAACAGGGGTGTCCAAACGTTTTGCAAAGTGGGCCAGATTTGGTGTGTTAAAAATGTAGGGGGGGCTACCTTGGCAGGCGTTCTTTACATATAGCAGCAATTAATTTGAATACATTTCAGCGAGCCGTTCTGTGTTTAACATTTGCTTTTTTTTTCAGCTATCTTAAGCATGTGTTTTGGTTCATTTGAAACATGCATATCAAAATTAAATTGACATTAAATATTGAAATTGAATATTCACTTAACTTCACTTTTTTAACACGTTAACTTTTTTGTAACAGTTGAACAGAAGTAATTGTACTCTTGGGTGCAAATTACATTTGAAACAAAAAAATATCTCACCATGGCAGTTTAATATTATAGAATTTTTAAACACAATAACAGAGAAATGAGCAAGTAATGGTGATATCAACAAGTGCAGGGCTCATTTAAAATATGAAATTAGTAACTATAAATGTTGATTGGATTTTTAAATGTAAGCTAACTTACTTGCTGAGTGCAAACCAGTGAAAAAATTAAGCTTACTCAGAACCAAGCACATATACTTTTAAACAAATTTTAATCAATTAGCAGTTAAAAAGTCACTTTTGCCAGTCGGATTTTTCAAAATGGGTCTCACTTGACAGCTAGTACAGCATATATTAGGAACCAGGTGAGAAACTCGATGCCATTTCACCCTGGTAAATAATATACAGTGATACCTCAGCTCACGAACATAATTGGTTCCCAGAAAGTGTGTGTAGGGCGAAAAGTTCGTCTTCTCAACATTTATTTCCCATAAGAAACCATTAAAATGAGAATAATCCGTTCCCAGGTTCCCATAAAACATCATTTTCAACTAAATATGCCTTAAAACTACACAAAAAATTTATGTATAATAAATGTGCTATTGGATTGTAATTAAAGAAATAAACTGTACTGTATAATAAAGTCGTTTTATTTACCTTTATGATGGTAGTTGATGGCTTGATGGAATGGAGTGGGAGGAGGGATGATACCCGAGTGAAGTTGCCGCGCTTTCTCGGAGATAATACACTCACTCACACGACAGTGCCCTGCTAGCTGCTTTTCATTAATCAACAGAAGTTTGTCAACCTCTTATATTGCCTGAGACCGTTGCCTAGACAACAGAAACACCCTTTGCCACACACGCACCCTTAATAGCTTCCTTGTTCTTAAGGATGGTAGCAATGGTAGACTTAGCGCACTGGTACTGGGACGCTAAGTCACACAAACGCACACCTCGCTTTTTGCATATATATATATATATATATATATATATATATATATATATATATATAAACAAGATATTATACCCAACACTTTGGGTTCTGTGCATGGTCAGCGGAGGTTTTACTGTATTAGGTTGATAAAAGTATAGGCTTTTGTCATGCAAACATGTGGGGAAACATTTCCCCTTGGTGGTAAGATGACAAAGTACTTTATCTGACATGTAGTGTAGCTGGCTTTCAAAATGTTAATATCGCCGAGGATCAGCTTAATTAATCGTGGCAGCCAATATTGTGATCGCGAATAAATTTGATTAATTGTGCAGCAACAAGCATGGTAATGGAACAAATCAAACAGGCATGGCAAGGCACAACTGGAATTCTACAATCAATAAGCAAGCTTTTCAATGGAAAAAAAAATATTTGACATGCAAATTGAAAACACGTTTATTTATTTATTTATTTATTCATTCATTCAATTAATTATTCATGTTGTCCTTTTTTAAAACATTGACTGTCCTGGCCCAAATGGTTCATTTAAACAAAGGTACAAGAATGACCACTCGAACTTGTGTGTCTTCCAGCGTGGTTCGACTCATCATGCAGTACTTGAAGGAGAACAACTTGCACAGGTCGCTGGCGACCCTCCAGGAGGAGACCACTGTGTCACTCAACACGGTGGACAGCATTGACAGCTTCGTGGCAGACATCAACAGCGGTCATTGGGACACTGTCCTCCAGGCCATTCAGTCACTCAAGCTGCCCGACAAGACGCTCGTTGACCTTTATGAGCAGGTCAGCACACTATAAAGTCTAATACGAGCTACATAATTGCTTCTAAATTTAGACTTTGTAGTTTTATCATTGTCTATGCATGGGAGAGACATTTGTCTACGTGTATTGTGTCCAGGTGGTGCTGGAGCTCATAGAGCTGAGAGAGTTGGGCGCGGCGCGATCCCTCCTCAGGCAAACGGATCCAATGATCATGCTGAAGCAGACTCAGCCCGAGAGGTACATCCACCTGGAGAACCTGCTGGCTCGCTCCTACTTTGATCCTCGCGAGGTGAGGAAGATGTGACGTGTTGCCGTCATATTTACGGACCATAAAGCAGGATCTTAAGGAGTTGATTTGCAGGCATATCCGGATGGCAGCAGCAAGGAGAAGCGTCGGGCGGCTATTGCTCAGGCCTTGGCGGGAGAGGTCAGCGTTGTGCCGCCATCTCGTTTGATGGCTCTGCTAGGCCAGGTAAACTAATTGCATCAAAACCTTTGCTGCGCAGGATAGCAACAGCGCTTAAGAATCTTGTGATAAAGAATCCTGAGTTGTGTTATGTTTTGAAGTAATCCCCGTTAGGACACAGCTCTACCGCAAATAACAGTATGTTTGGATGATAATGTCTTTTCCAGCAAGGTGGAACCTCGGGGCTTCGCCATTTTAAAACCGAAATCAAAATAAATATAAATCTCCATCCATCCATTTTCTAGAATCGCTTCTCCTCACCAGGATTGCTGGTGTGTTCGGCTCTTCCTTTTAGGGCATCCTGTAGTATTTATAATTGTTTGTTTTTGCGAGCAGTCGCTCAAGTGGCAGCAGCATCAGGGTCTCCTTCCCCCCGGTATGACCATCGACTTGTTCAGGGGCAAAGCGGCCGTCAAAGATGTCGAAGAAGAGCGTTTCCCCACTCAGCTCAGCAAAATCATCAAGGTAGCTTGATGACCAAACTTTACCTGTGCATGTCGTCTGATTCCTTTTTAAGAGGGGCTCAAATGCCTAACAGCGACTACTCCGATTGACAGTTTGGCCAAAAATCCCACGTGGAATGTTCGAGGTTCTCCCCTGATGGCCAGTACTTGGTGACCGGCTCTGTGGACGGCTTCATCGAGGTGTGGAACTTCACTACAGGCAAAATCAGAAAGGTAAAAGAAAACACCGCTTCAGGCGATTAAAGAAGATCTAAAATAGTTGGCTCTCTGGACTACCAATGTCAGCAAATTTGTTCAAGGATTTGTAGTCCATTTTAAAATGCAATGAAATATTTCCTCACGTCAGCACTCTTATTTGTCTGTAAGGATCTCAAGTACCAGGCTCAGGATAACATGATGATGATGGACGACGCCGTGTTGTGCATGAGCTTCAGTCGAGACACAGAGATGTTGGCCACCGGTGCCCAAGATGGAAAGATCAAGGTGTGTTTGTTTGCCTTTTTGTGTGTGAGCTTGTAATAAGTCAGTGGCAGGCATTCCTTGTACATCTAATGTGTTGGCAGGTGTGGAAGCTCCAGAGCGGCCAGTGTTTGAGGCGGTTCGAACGCGCGCACAGCAAAGGAGTCACTTGCCTCACTTTTTGCAAAGACAGCAGCCAGATCCTCAGCGCTTCCTTTGACCAAACAATCAGGTGAGAAGACTGCAGCTGAAACCATGACTACAAAGCTGTAAGGCTCAACGTTCACGAGAATATTTCTTGGCTTCGTTTTAAATTCACAAATTCACAATTTATTCAGGATTCACGGGCTGAAGTCAGGCAAGTCTCTGAAGGAGTTCCGAGGCCACTCATCATTCGTCAACGAGGCCACGTTCACGCCAGACGGCCACCACATCATCAGCGCCTCCTCCGACGGCACGGTCAAGGTGCTGCCGCCCGTCCCGTGTGTCGTTTGCGTGTGCGTGTCTTTCGTTTACCTAATATCTCGTGTTCCTCAGGTGTGGAACGTGAAAACAACTGAGTGCAGCAGCACCTTCAAGCCGCTGGGCTCGTCGGCTGGGACTGACATTACAGTCAACAACGTCCTTTTACTGCCCAAGAACCCAGAACACTTTGTGGTGTGCAACCGATCCAACACCGTGGTCATCATGAACATGCAGGGACAGGTACACACTCAAACACAGACACGCACGCAGATGAGGTTAATGGTACTTTTTCTTTTTTTCTTTATATATATATATATATATATATATATATATATATATATAAACAGATTTGTTTTATTTTTGCAGATTGTGAGGAGTTTCAGTTCGGGTAAGAGGGAAGGAGGTGACTTTGTGTGCTGCACGTTATCACCGCGCGGTGAGTGGATCTACTGTGTGGGCGAAGACTTTGTGCTCTACTGTTTTAGCACCGTCACCGGCAAGCTAGAGAGAACGCTGACGGTATGGAGCGCACATGGCTAAGTATTTCAGGTCTCGGTGCGAAAGTAAGCGCCTCATGCCCCGCGTTTCATTCATCCTCACTCACAGGTCCACGAGAAGGATGTGATTGGCATTGCTCACCACCCCCATCAGAACCTTATTGCCACCTACGGGGAAGATGGCCTCCTGAAGATCTGGAAGCCCTGAAAGACCTGGCACGTGAACTCTTGGGATTTGCTGGTTTGCGTGTTGCAAGATTACCACGGAAGGTTCATAGTCCCTCTGGAGACGTTCAGAAGAAGGAGGAGCGAAGACATCACTTGTTGGTGGATTACAGAGAGAGTTTAGAATATTTCGTGTTCAACTAGATGGATTTAGTCTTGGTTTTTGTTATTGACACTTGGATTTTTTTCCTACCTTTGTAAATACATTTTATATAAACATTTCAAGCTTATGTTGTTTTTTTCACCTAAAGTACCAGTGACACAACATACAATTGACATTCATTTCAAACAAGTCAACAATGGGATTTTTTTAATCCAAGTTAAAAATAAAATAACCATCTCACATTTGGCCTAGATATGTATTATTTTCACCTTGACTGTGCTATTAAAGCTGTTAAACCGGCATGTAATTGTGTTCTTCTGTTTTTGATAAGGTTTTACCATAACAGATTATGTAATTATAAGACCGCGTACAGTAATTGATGTAGAAATAATGTGAATGCTAATCAGAAATGGCACACCGTGAGAATCGAAACCTTTAAAATACTGCATCATAGTCCAATTGATTCCTGTATAATTTTTGATGTTTTTGAAGAATCTAACATCCATTGTTTTCTAAAAATACTTTTCAAAAAAACATTTTTGTGGACACGCCCAAGCAATGACTGAAAATATTTCCTTTGGCGCTACTTTATCTGATGGCATCTTCTCATCCAGCAACTATGTTAAGAGGGGGACCCTTCATTTCAAAGTCCATAATGAATTGTATAATTTGAAGTAAAAAGAATTTAAATTGTTTGAGAAAAGCAGAAGAATCAGGTAAAGAATCAGTTAAATGATGCTTACTCTGAGAGATTTAGAGAGAAAAAAAATTAGAGATAAAAAAAGTAGTTCCCAAAATACCTGTATCTTTAATATTCCAATTCAATTCACTGCGATTGTCTTCACAGGAAAGTGTAATTGTGAAAAACGTGAAAATCACGTGAACCATGTCAACAAACATTGCCTAATGAACTAAATTAGTTTATTGTGAAAGGAAAAGCAGTGGAACCTTATTTTTACTTCACTTATTGTTGGAAGGTGCAGTGGCACTGATGGAAGGTGCAGTGCAACTGATTGTGTGATTGTTGAAGGCTTTAGAATCGAATTATTTTCCGCTAAATTTCTTTCCATAACAAGCCTTGATGACATCATGGCCCCAGCAAGGTTTTCAAGAGTGAAAAATAAACGCAAAGATTAAATCTAATTTTCTTTCCAAGGTTAGCGTAACTCTTTTTTCAGGTTTAGAAATGTGCTTTTATTTCTTTCACTGACCGGAAATAAACGCCTGTTTTCGCTAACTTGATTTTGAGTGAAACGCGCAGGGACAACCGAAAAAAATATCCACCATGCCTGCTCTGAGTGTGCACTTGACTTTGCGTTTGTTCCTTTTTTGTTTTTTCCTGGTGCTCATCTCCTGCAGGGCATCCCCCGCTGGTTACACCAGTACTGCACGTCCCGAAGGAGCCGCCACGGAGGCGAGATCTTTACCAGCATCACCCGCCAACAGCAGCCGGGCTCCAAAATCCACCGGTCGAAAAATTCCGATTAAGGAGCCAGAAAGTCCTCTAAACTTAGGTAAAACCGGGCTTCCAGTTACTTGTCTTTTTATGTGTTATCATTTGATCATTCTGCTGTCATTGCAACAAATTTAGTTTTGCATGTGTTATATAGAGTCTGGTCTCATCAAGAATGAAATCTGCCTTTTTCTGATGTGTCTCAGCTAGTTTTTTAAATTCTTCTAGATTGTGACATCACAGTGGGGCTCATTCACATAATCATCTCGAAGTGTAACTGGATTTTCTGGACAGGATAGCACCAAATAAGTGTGCTGCCAGGGAATTTTTAGTACTGCAAGCAACATAGTGAACATTTGATTTTGTATAGTTTTGGGAAAACAAAATCTACAGTCAAGAATGCTTGCTCCACTGGATATTTTGTTCAAAATGACTACCCTTCAGTTTGATTCCAGTGAAGGTTATAGCAGGTTCAACCGCTGCTTCTAAGTTACTGAATTGATTTCCAAACACCATTTATTTTGGATCAGATATTTGTAAACTAACCTTGATGGTCGGTGACGATTTCACCAGGCTGAAAAATATGCTGTAACGATATGTCTACAATTTTAGACCCCTGAAGAATTTTGACAAAACATGCCACATCCTCTTCATAGAGAGGAAGCCCATCAAGAGCGTGAAGATAGGAAAGAAGTCCAAAAGCGTTCTCAAGAAAGTAAAAGTTGCCTCCAAGAGGCAAAATGTTGTTAAGAAATCCAAGGCCAGCCCAGCGGTTGCCAAGGAGACGGCGACGCGTATGTATAGCGTGTATGCGCAGTGTCGTTGATGTTTGAGGCATAACAAGCATGCAGGACAACTGCTCTAACGTTCAGCCTACTCACCAGTCAAGCACATTGACAAAAGTATTGGGACACCAATGGCCATCTGTATGTGAATTCTGGAAATACTTTCTTCCTGTTTCTTTTCATTTCAGCCCCAATGAGAGAATCACATCGAAATATTAGCTTTTGTAGGCTTAACTATTATGAGACCCACACAAGTCTCAAGAAGCTGGAAGCAGGAGAAAAAAAGGAATTTTGTATTTGAACTTAAGCACATACTGTAAGTTAGGGTTCTTTCCAAAAAGGTATTTCTGTTATTTACACAAAATTGAAAATACAGGCCCAGAAGCTACGTTTTTTTTTCTAATTTTGAAGAAATGACTATCATGTGTTGTCGCAAAAAACAAAACAAAGCAAAGCAAAAAAAAAAAAAACAGACGCAATGCAAACAAACATGAGAATCATCCATATTAGGTCAAAACAGCCATTTTAGGGTCAATTAAGCCATTCAAGCAAATTCTAAAATCCAACCTCTAAAAGCAGATTTTCTCAATAACAAGATTGTTGTAGGCATATTTATTTATCTTTAGTAGACCCACAAAAGTCTCTTGAAACCGTTCCGAAAAATACACAAGGAGTCTTTGAAAAATGCAAGTGTTTGGCCAGTTTAGCCATTCAAACAAATTCTGAACTCTCGAACCCAGTTTCACTAAGCAACATGAAACTAATAATGAATATTTACTGTATGATGACAGAGGAAGTCAGCCATTCAAATTGTCCATTCACCTGATTCATAAAATCCCCCCCAAGCCATTTTAAATTACATAAAGTCTGCCACTTTTGTTTAATTTAGTCATTTTAAGGCCAAATTTCACCATTCAGACTATGCGTTAATGGTGATAGCAATAACAGCTGTCAGAGATGGCCCAATACTTTTACCCATATGTTGAACTCCGTGACGCTCTCTTCATGCTTCGCTGATAACACACAAAGACTCCTGCAGGATTCCTCTCTGGAAATAATCAAATCTATTGTGCTGGAGTATGAATGGACTCTTTGCTGTCCATGTAGTTCTGCATATCTGTGTATCAGTAGTAATTGGAGTCTCAGCGCCAAGTCCTGCAGGATTACAAGATCATGGGAAGTAAGATGTACATTTTTAAATCCCCGCTGCAACGCACACTCACACACACCGGAAAAAGCTCGATACTTTTCTTCCGTGCCAATCAAATGGCGCGGGCATTGTCTCAGAATGTCCTCCACTGGGCCTGGAGTCCCTCAGGGTAAAGGACACCCAGCTGAGGGCGTCCTCCTACAAGCGACGGGGTCTGGGCCCCCACCGCGGGCGACTCAACATCCAGGTGAGCGGCAAAACGCCATCACGACAACGCAGCGGTCACGTCTTGTGTTTTGTTTCGTCGGGCAGTCAGGCATCGAGGACGGCGACATTTATGACGGAGCCTGGTGCGCATATGAGCGCGACGACAAGCAATGGCTCGAGGTGGACGCGCTCAGACTGACGCGCTTCACTGGCGTCATCCTGCAGGGGCGCAATTCCATCTGGAGGTCAGGACTGAACAAGAATAGCTAGCGCCAAGTCATGTATGTTGTCACTGGTCAAACGGTACTTACTGCACACCGGTCAATGTTTTGTTCATGAGAAAAGTCCTTATTTACAAGGTAATACAGTCACGAAACCACAAGATGTTTGTTTTGCTTTTTGCATATGAAAGTAAGTTTTACAAGACAACTTTATTCTTTCAAGAAAACCATTATCCTGTCAGAGCAAAGTTGAGAAACGTAAAGTCATTTAGTGAAAATTCAGTTGTAAGAAAAAGCTAAATGGTGAGTAATGAAGTCTAAAGTATTTTGACATTGAAGCTACAGTTTATTTAGGCATTTATCGTACATGATGAAGTTATGTTTTTTGCAAGAAAAACACTCATTCTGGCAAAAAGTATAAGAAATGGGTCCTTATTATAAGCAAGAGTTATTTCATGAATGATCCTCATCTTTCTAGATAAAACATTTTTTCCAACAAGAAAATTCCAATACTTGTCACCACTGCATTACAAAATTACAGTTGCATTTATTTTAAGAAAAAAAATGATGTAATATTATTAGAAGTCATAAAATTTCCAAAAGAAAATTTTGACTAGTCTTGTTTTTGTTTAGAACAAACTCATACTCTTACAATAGCCTTTTTATTTATATTTTTGAATACACTTTTTAAGTCCCAATTTTAAGAAAATCTGATTTTTAAAAGTCAAAATTAATTGTTTTACTAGATCAAAGTTGCTGTTTTTTTTTTCAACATTTAGCAGAATTAAAATTTCCAATTCAAAGAATATTTGAGAATTAACGTTTTTTTATAGACCAAGTACTGAAAACTGTAAAAGAAAACTTGCAGTTTTAAGGGCCATTCGACCATTTTTCTGACAATCCTTGTTTGTTGTGCAGTTGGGACGTGGTTTACACTTACAAGGTGCAATTTAGTAACGACTCGCAGGTGTGGACACCATGCATGAACGGGACTCAAGAGGCCGTAAGCATCTCTCGCTTCCGCCTTGCCGTGTCTCGTTCCTCCACCGACACTTCTGCCCATACGCGCGCGTGCATGTGCAGGTTTTCCAAGGCAACCGTGACGCCGAGACGCCGGTGCTGGCCCTCTTCGACACGTCCGCGGTGGCGCGCTACATACGAATCAACCCTCAGACGTGGTACCAGAACGGGACGCGGGGAAACATCTGTCTGAGAGCTGAGGTGCTGGGATGCACGCTGCCAGGTGCCAGGAAATATTGCAAGGCAACTTCAAACATATTCGCACATAAAGTAGGCTGAAGTTTGTTAGCCTAAACCTTGTAGCAGCCTCACGATTTGCAATCTTTTCTGCTACCCTTTCTGCTCGAAAGCTACTGTAATGTTCCCGTGTGAACAAGGATGGACTTGGACGTTGGTTCAGTCTGCTCGTTTCTTTTATTGAAAATAATGCCGTAACAGTAACGACTTCAGGTAACACAAGCTGCTATTCTCGTTCATAGGACGCACCTATACTTTTGGCTTTTGTTTTGAGAAAAAAAGTGTGTCTTATGTTTGGGGAATTACGGTATGTATTTTATGAAATAATAGGTTAATTAATTTTGTAATATGAGGATTAATTGCTATTATTTTTAACAAATTTTATATATTTTACATGTGCTTTTAAAGGGTTCATATAATTTTTTTCATCTCACCTCTGGCCCATCAGCTTGCATTTTAAAAATGCAAAGGTGACCCACGTGCTATCAACGTTTGCGCTTCACCTCTGCCCGTGTTGCAGATCCCAATGTAGCGTATCCATGGCAGACGGAAGTCACCAGGGACAAACTGGACTTCAGGCACCACAACTACAAAGAGATGAGGAAGGTGAGTCAGGAGAAGTGCGGCGACATGACACGCTCCTGTTGCCGTCCCACCACAAAACAAATAAAGTCAGATGTTTCAGTGCTGTGGCGCACGAGCGGCGGTCACAGCGCAAACATTCGCACTCTGCTGGCCTGGCTCCTGAGATCAGACCCAATACAAACAAGATGATTTCAACTCAGATTTAATACTGTAATCAAGCACTTTCAAAGGGATTATTATACATTTAGAAAAATATTATTAATAGACACACACGGAGTGGATATGAAAAGTCTGTTCAATTGGCAAATGTTTGTAAAATAAACAAGACCAAAATCAGTCATTTAAAAATGTTTTTCACCATTAATGTGACCTACTTTATAACATCCACAGCTCAAGTCAGTGTTTTGTTTTTGTCTTTTAAGTTGATGAAGGCAGTGAATGAGGCTTGCCCCGACATCACCCGGGTTTACAGCATCGGCAAGAGCTACAACGGGCTGCAGCTGCTCGTTATGGAGATCTCCGACAACCCGGGAACACATGAACTGGGTGAGCGTCAACGTGACCACTGGTATGATTGAACGTGTGGGACCAAATTCTGTGTGGAAAAATTGGGTAGCACCAGCATTATTAGTGCAAAAGTATAGTCCTGAATTTCAAGTGGAAGGTACGCATATGGAATCTTTCCGACTTGAATCTTTCTCAGAAAAGAGTTGTCATAGACATCAAAGACACCTGGGTGTGTGTGTCCGATGTCAAGGGGTCAGAGGTATTTGTCACCCCAGGGAAAATGCTTTTTTTTTGGGGGTCATCCTGTTATATTTATAAAGTGTTTGCACAATTTGCACAGCAGGTGGCAGTAGTGCTGTCAATGTCAGATTGACGATAGGAAGTTAAGTCAACAATGTTAAGCAAATTATTCAGATGATTTATATTTGTTTTGTTCTCCCAATAATTCTATATACGAATTATACTATTTATAGTCGTAGAGCAATTTCTTTTCCTCTTCCTGGAGGGACGTTTTTGGCTTAAAGTCTGTGTTTTCGAAGTGTATTATGACAAGATTGAAGGTGCTCTTGGATGCATTTGATGATCCGTGATGAGGGACAGGAGCCACTTTGTGTTGCGCTAATGCACTCTGAAAGTTTGCCTGTGTGGCTTCTCTGCCGCAATTCCAAACAGGTTGCCTCTGTGTGAAACTTTGTCCGGTTTACCTTCCACTTGTGCAAATGTTGTCTTTGGCCTCCTCTGCTCCGTCCACATACCATCCCATTTCCCGCCTGAACACCGAAAGGCATCATGGGAGTGTGCGTACATTGAAAAAAAAAAAGTGTTTTTTTTTTTTCACTCCATAACCAAGCGCAACAAAACTTCAACACATGGGATAGCTCGAAAAAGCTTGGAGATTATTCTGGAATGTTACTCCTCTAGGGAAATTTGACACTACCATGTGAAAAAGGCATACTTGACTATTTGACAAACATACACTAACACACATGTTTGCTGATGACACTAGGCCCCTTTCACGCAAAGAGCCCATAAAAATGGCAGCAGCACAGCTCCAAAATGGAAGTCATTTTACACAGTTAGAGTGCTACCTGCTAAAACTAACCCATTCAAACAATATTATTACTAAGCTTTACTATTAGTATTAGCACTGTTAAAACCATTCAAGGTTAAATTATAGTTTAGATGTTGACACAAAAAATAGTAAACTCATATATTTTGAAAGAAATGTTTAATATAATGAGAGTAAATTATTTATTTTTCAGGATAAAAAGATTATAACATGATCAGGAAAGTACTTTTCTTTTAAATTTGTGAATAATATGCATATTTTTACGAGGCGAAATAGTCTAGATATCTAGTAGTCCAGATGTTAAAATGTTATCTCAAGAGATCAAAGCTGATTTTTGCAACACAGATGTAAATTTTCCAAGAATAATGACACTTTTGTTTTCAGTAAAACTACGTTGAAATATTACGCTAAACAGTCAAAATTGTCACAATTATAAGAATAAGAATACATTCTCAAGTCTAACTTTAAAATCTGAATTTTGATAATAAAGCCAAAATCCTGAGACAAGTGCCAACCAGTTTTTTCTTCACTGGCCCTAAACCTTTTTCAGTAACTATGACATTAAAGTCTTGAGGTTAAAAAAAGGTCATGGTAAGTCGCCATCTTGAAGTGGGATTTCTCCAATGCGTTGTGTGTGGCAGGAGAACCAGAGTTCCGCTATGTGGCGGGGATGCACGGGAACGAGGCCCTGGGCCGCGAGCTCCTACTCAACCTCATGCAGTTCATGTGTCGCGAGTACAAGCGCGGAAACCAGAGAGTGGTCCAATTGGTCCAGGATACTCGCATCCACCTGCTGCCTTCCATGAACCCTGACGGGTATGAGATGGCCTTCAAAAAGGTTTGCTCCTTCTGGCCTGTTAAGGTGTCATTTAATGAAAAAAACGTTTTTTTTTTTAACATATGAAGTCAAGCTTTACAAAAATCTGGGCATCGTGTCATTAAAGTTGTGCTTTTCCTGAGGAAATGTAAAGGAAATGTGTGTTGTCTGGAGGGAAAGCATTTGATTTGTGTCTTTAAATATAAATAATAGTCTTAGTCCGCTAAAATCTCGCAACAATGAAACTGTATTTTTTCCAGAAAACTGTGAAATAAAACATTTAAAATACAACGTTCCCCGCAGGGCTCGGAATTATCCGGTTGGACCCTGGGCCGGTACAGCTACGAGGGCATCGACATGAACCACAACTTTGCCGACCTCAATTCTGTCATGTGGACCGCCTTGGAGCTGGAGACGAATCGCTCCAAACTCATCAACCATTACTTCCCCATCCCCGAGCAGTACACCTCAGAGGATGCCTTCGTACGTACTTCGTCTCCTTCCCCTTCGCCGTCATCTTGACCTCTCTTAATAACCGTCCGCCCGGCAGGTCGCGTCCGAGACCAGGGCCGTCATCAGCTGGATGCAAAAGATCCCGTTTGTGCTCGGCGCCAACCTTCACGGCGGCGAGCTTGTGGTCACGTATCCGTATGACATGACGCGAGACTGGGCGCCGCGAGAGCGTACGCCCACACCGGACGACAGCTTCTTCCGATGGCTGGCCGCCGCCTATGCCAGCACCAATCAGGTGACCCTTCGTGACTTTTCAAGCAAATTTCCTTCTGCTATGTTCAACTGACTTCAGCTGAATTTTTCTAGGCGCGAAGAGCCTAAAAATGTCTTTATTATCCGTCCTTATTCGTGCATAAGTTATTGTGACTTTTTAAAGTGGGTTTACGAACCAATTGGAACTGACTTTGAAGACATGATTTTCAAGTGCCAAACTGATTCCTGAATTTGTATCACTGTTTTGTGCATCTCATTATTATAGGTACAGTAAGTCTCTCAAATTTAATGTTGGGGCGTAAAGTTTGTGTAAATAATACAAATGGCAGAAAAATGTATGCTAAAGAACAAAACAATGACTTCCTGTGTCTTTTTGGGCATGAGTTCCTGAGATTGTTTTTTATTTGCGGGTCTGCTCATGATAGAGAGGCCTACCACATGTTGTGGCATTTGTGGTTTCAAATTAGCATGAATGGCCAAAATGATACTAAAATGACAGCACGCAGCCAAAATGGTTGTTTTTGGACTTTTAGAAACTTTTTTTTTTTTTTCCTTTGGAGTAGATGGGTTTTAAAGTTAACCATATTTGCAAATTTCTGAAAATCATTACTTAATTAATTATACAATATAGTAACTATAGTTGTACAGTATCCATACTACTACTTGGCACACCTGAGTTCATGCTCCAAATTTTTTTTTGTTATTTGTACAGCATAATGATTAAACTGCTATTTAAGCCTAAATTCGTTTTGGCCTCTTCTGATGAATGCCAAAATGCTCATTTATGCCTCCATTGAATCAAGTGGCTGAAACACTTTATTCATCAAACAGTGTAATCATACTCCTTTATTTCCTTTTTTTATTTGCAAAGGCAAGCTTTTTAGGCTGCTAATTAGTATGGCTTAAACAATTGAGCCTTCTATTGTAGCCAAAAGGGAACTTCGCCAACTTTCCCACACTTGACTAGTCAGCTCCCAAAACGGTATACAAAATGGAATCAAACTCTGCTTTTTGCTACTTGGGTTCCCTTCTGTAAGCCCTTTTGGGAGCTGAATAGGTGGGTCTAAACAAATTGTGCCTTGGTTGTCCCATTTGTGATTTGCTCACTTCCTCTTTACTCGTTGCAGGTGATGTCCAACCCCGACCGGCGGCCGTGCCACAACAAGGACTTTATTCGCTACAACAATATTATTAATGGTGCTGACTGGCACAACGTTCCCGGAAGTAAGAGCAAGAACTCAATTTTTAGCAATACAACGCACGTGTTATTATTTCATATCTGTGCACTTTTGTGAAGGCATGAATGACTTCAGCTACCTGCACACCAACTGCTTTGAGGTGACGGTGGAGCTGTCCTGCGATAAATTTCCTCATGCCAGCGAGCTTCCCATCGAGTGCGAGAACAACCGAGAGTCTCTGCTGGTCTACATGGAGCAGGTTCACAAGCACAGCCTCATCCACAAAGTCAATAAAAGGAGTCCACAAATCTCAAGACAAATTTATGCGATAACCAATACTGGTGATCAATGAGACTGCTCAGCTCAGCAATGATGTGCCACACAATAGAAATGAACATAATGACGAGGAATAATCAAATGTGGAAAATGTCCTTGTCTTCTCACAGGTTTAATGCATGATGAGACCACCTTGCCTAGCGCTTAAGTAAATGGTTAACATGTTCCAGGTACACCGGGGAATCAAAGGCGTGGTCCGTGACAAAGACACAGATGCGGGAATTGCCGATGCCGTCATTCAAGTAGAAGACATCGACCATCACATCCGATCAGGTGCTGTCAATCAAATGTCAATTTAATCCTTCGTTCAACAAAAACCTGTCACCGACGGACGGTCGGCATATTCAAATCTGTCTCGGATCAATTGGCCTTCAAAAGTTTATCTTGGGTTGTTAGCACTACTGGTGTTCTTTCTATTTATTTATTTTTTAATTCAATGCTCTGTTATCTTTAAGTGTAATGTTTTCTCCACGTTTGGCTATTTAAATTCAGTTGGAATATTGTCAAATTGTATTGGAGCAATTATTGTCAAATGTTCACCTTCCATGAAGTGGATTCGCGCCAGAGGAAATGAATAGGTGGATGGCATCTAATTGCGTTGTTTCCGCACAGCCGCCGACGGGGACTACTGGCGCCTGCTGAACCCAGGCGAGTACCGCGTCACGGCCAGCGCCGCCGGCTATCTGTCATCCTCACGCACCTGCCAGGTCATGTACGACTACTTCCCCACCATCTGCGACTTCCGCCTGGCCAAGGAGCCCCGGCCGCGGCGCAAGGAAACGAAGCCGGACAAATTCGGCCGGCTCAGCAAGGAAACGCGTCTCCGTCGACAGCGCAAGCTGCGACTGGCCGCCAGACGTGGAAGAACCATGTGAGGAGGACCACCTCGTTACCTCTGGCCGAAGAACTGTCAGTGGAAGTAAATCTTTATGATATCATTTCATTGTCTTTTACTGTTAGACTCATAGAATATGAACTGAATTTAAAAGAAAGGAAATTATATTTACATGCATCCGTTAATTTGGGGGATGTTTTTTTTGTACTATTTTTATGGTTTAGTTTAGTCACAACAACTAAAAAAATAATTTTTTTAAATTCATGTTTTTTTTACAGCTGAATATATATTTTAAATTAATATGCTTATTTTATTTCATACTTATGGATAAAAAGGCTGGTGTTTACTTTTCCATTCTATTCACTGCTTCAGAGAGAAAAATTATACATTTTTTGGAATTTATTATTTTAGTTCAAAAAACAATTTTATATTTAGAATGTTATGAGTTAGAATCACAAAATAAGGCACCTAGAGTTAGTGTCCATTTTTGTGAATGTTCCGTTAAAATATTATTAAACAACATAATTTAAACAAATAATATGCTGTCGGTTACTTGAGAGGAGGACTGCTTTTGCACGTATTAAATAAGTGAGAACAAGAGAAAGCCTCATTAACACATCACTACATCGTAAGAAATTAGAATGTATCATACAAGTACGATGTGTGGACTCAGACATCCTTCCACAGTTGTCGTTGGTCAATGCATGCAGCAGGGGGCGCTGCATGCACATATCTTCCCGCTGGTCTTTGAAGGTCTTTCAAGGTTACCATGTTTTGATGCTCGAATGTGGGTAATCTTGACGTCATCCCGCAGTTTGGGGGAAAGGGAACACCGGCGGGATGGCGTCAGGTATCATTTCACCATCTCGCAGCAGGACAAAGCATCGAATGATGGTGGTGGGATAAAAGTGAGCGCTTGAAACAAAGGAAAAGGCCCCAGGTTGTTTGTAATCGGGTGTGGGCAAAGTTTAGAGCTCAAAGACCACATTAGAGTTGCAAAACAGACTCATTCTTCTAATTATTTTCACTGGAGGTTCCGTTAATTATATTTAATCAACTATTTAAATCGAATAAACGTGATTTTAATATGTAGCAAATATCAGTTTATTGGATTCAATATGATATTCAACAGACAAGTGATGTGCTGAGGAGAGGGTGGTTTTCCATAAAATACTGTAATATTATTGAACAAAAACAAGGGGAAAAAAGTTAGAAAAAATAAGAATAACGTTGACCTGTGCAATTATTTGTTCGTCAGGGCTCACCCGTCAACCCCAAGTGTGCAGTTGGTGCAGTCTTGCCATCAGTTACACCTTTGTCATTTATTTCTGTATTTTTTTTTTTTTTTTTTACAAACTTTGAGCATGTTTCCCACTGAAAGGTCACTGAACTCCCCTGCAGGCCAGTCCCACAAACTTCTCAAGGTGATATACTTAAGAAGACAGAAAATCTGTTTTGTTATTATTATTTTTTTTTTTTTTTGCAGCAACATTTTTATTCCACTTTGGCTGTTTCCACACTTTTCTTCAAACATGATTTCATTCAAGCCAAACATGGAATAAAATCACAGGGTCTATTATGAGTAGACCTGAAAAAAAAAAAAAAAAACATTCAAGAACACACGATGTGAAATGCACAGTCTGCCATTTTAGGTCCATTTTGACCAATCACACAAAAAAGGTTCAATGGCAATATCTAAACTGAAGGGCAGAGGACTGGTTAGGACATCCACCTCACATCTGAAGGTCGTAGGTTCCATTCCGGCCTCTGGCCTCCGTTGTAAAGTTTGCATTTTCTCCCTGTGCCTGCACGGGTGTTCTCCGGGTACTCCTGTTTCCTCCCACATTCCCCAAAACATGCATGGTAGGTATAGTGTATTGGACACACCAAATTGTCCTTAGGAGTGTGTGTAAATGTGAATGGTGGTTCGACTCTGTCTGCCATGCGATTGGCTGGCAAGCCCATTACCATTGTATGGACAAGCAGTTCAGAAAATGAGTGGATTGATGGATATCTATGCTGAATAGACTCACAAAAAAAGTCAGATGGTGCCATCCCTCAAAAGACAAAGGAAGCCCACCATTTTGATTTGACATGGATAGTCGTTGTGATGGACTCAGTAGAGCTCCTCCACTTTCTGCATTCTGCATGCAACCAGGTGAGTTGTCTCAGGCAGTAAGGATGCCTCCTGAACGCCTCCAGGAGGCGTTCTGGGCACGTTCTACCGAGTGTAGGCCTTGGCAACAAGCCAAGATGTTCCTGGAAAGGAATCCCTACCGGATAAGCCGGACCAAGTGTTTGGGGAAAGAGAAGCATGGGATTTCTCCACACCCTTGCACAAGTTTAAATGAAAGAAAATGGATAGATGTATGATTACAATGAAATAATGAGTGTCAGGACTAGGTGTTGATGGGGGTGGGGGGGTATATTTACTATCCTCTCGACAGCCTGCTTAAATGAGGCAAATACACAGGTAGGTTCTGCGTACAAAGACTTCCCATGAGCTTTTGCTTTCATGCATGCCAACTAGAAAGCAAAAGGGGGACCTGTGGGAGGAGTGAACAAAGTGCTGATTTGAGTGCTTGGAACACGGCGAGCCTTTCACTTTCACTTCTCCATCCACTCGGGCATGCGGTGCAAACGCAAGCGGCAGGTGCTTTGAAAACCACTAGCGGGGAGGCTTGTGGGGAGATAAGCGTTGAGTACTATACACCCACACACAGATCACAACAACACATTTAGAAATAATCCCCAAAGTAAAAAAAAAAAAAAAAAAAAAGTTGATAACAGGCAGACATGCACATAATGTGGACATGTCATGCAATTAAAAGGTTACATGCAAGGTTTCTTCATTGTCATCTGAACATCAAGGAGCAAAATTTCACGGAATTGCTCTAATTGAGATAATTTCATGACAGTTTGCTTAACTGCCACCTTGCGCTGCAGAAATAAACATAAATCAGAATTATCCACATTCCAGAGAAAATGCAGCGTATACTCTGTAACAGTAGAACATATGTACATTTTGTAGACATGCAATACTATTACTTCAATTGCAATCATTCTGTGACTTTGCACAATAAAAAGAATGACAATAAATAATCCACGTCCTAAACCAACATGCTCAATGACAGATGGACACATGCCTGCATTGTGTTGACATGTCCTACAATTAGTGCAGTGCAGTATTTTGTGGTAGCTACCACCTTGCACCACAGAAATGAACATAATGAGCAGAGGTGACCCACAAAGTCAAAAATAATATACTGTATATCTGTCACATACACAATTACTGCAAAATGCGATTGTTCCTCAGCAGTTATCAATAATAGGAAACAATATGACTCAACCTAATCTACGATGACAAGAACAAAATCTGGAGCTCGCCAATTACACTTAATAACATGACATGTAAGAGCACAAGCTATCATGAAGAGACCACAAATAAGTCTTAACAAAGCATGCCTGAAACACAAGGAAGTTGGCCATTTAGGTTTGAAGCAGCCATGTGGGTGTCCATTCAAAGTCTTTTTTTTTTTTTGTTTGGACTTGCCTTCCTAAGAGAGCGTGGCAGCCTGCCGTGAGGCTGTTAAGCAGAACACAGGAAGAAAAGCACAAAAGCCATTTGGAGCTAATTAACTCTGTTTGATTGTCGGCAGGGATGTGTGACGTGATACTTTTTGTTTGGTGTCCATCAGGTTTTAAGCATGGACCCGTGGGGGACTAAATGATCGCCCGAGTAGCACTCATTGGCATGCAAAAGCACGATAATAAGTAAATCCGTCTTCTGTCAACGGCCTCTGTGGGATATTCCATCTCAGGGGAAGCAAAGAGGGAAATTCAGCTACAATTGACCTTTTTTGGGATTACTTTAGGATCCTGTGCCACTACACCGAAAACTTGCCAAGAGTCAACGTCATCCAACTCGCTAATATACGATTTTTAAATCTGATCTCAAGGATGGGCCAAATATTTCAGGAACTTTGTGTATTTTGGGATGCTTTAGTATGTCGCTATGCTCCGCCCACACACAATCGTAAAAAAGATAACTTAACCTTACTTAAACGCTTTACTGGGCACGAAAGACTAGACTATAGGCCGCTGTGCCCAGTAAAGGTTTAAAGTTTTACCCACCAGCGTCAGATGTCTTCAGGACATTGGATTTTAAGGCCAAAACCGCTCTGTTCGTTTTAGACTTGTTCTCGTCCAGAAATAGTTGTTGATAATAGGGTTGTGTTTCAAACCATCCAATGTGCTCCAGATTTAGTCCAAAAATAGTCGTTCATAATTGGATTCATGTTTAACCCGTCTAATATGTTCCAAATTTAGTCCAAAGATAATCACTTAAAATTTGCCAATGTTATTCAATGTGGTCCAAATTTAGTCCAAAAATATTCCTTTGAAACTGGGGTTTATTTAGCCCATTGAATGTAGTTAAAACTTTGCTAAAAAAAAAATAAAAAAAAAAGATTAAATGTGTGTGTTTAGCCGCACATGCAATCCAGTTTTGACTAAAAATGATTGAAAATTAATCTGTGTTTAGCTCATCCAATGAGGTCCAAATTTTAAAAAATTGGACAACTGGAACAGTAATGTGAGGCAAACACGGTCAACAACTTGATTCAAATTATGTGCATTTTCAACAAGATTCAGACATTTTTTAGATTGACACAAGTGACAGCTTTTCTGTTCATTTTCAACCAAACGTTGCTGCAGTTTTTTCTAGCATTAAGCCAAAACTTCTAGGATGTCAGCCTTTCAAAGAACCCTGGATATGTACCCTAAAGTCCATACTACTCATAAAAGACATGTTGACCAAAGTCCATGCTGCTAAGTAAAGGGGAGCTTTGACAGGGGATGCTGTTGTGTACCTTACATCGAAAGGATGTCTCTGTATGACTTCGTTTTTTCAAAAGAAGTCTCGACCTGACCTTTTTCACCTGTGAAGCCCTTAGGTTAAGGGTTAGGGTGAGGGTGAGGGTTAGGGCTAGGGTTAGGGTTAAGGTTAGGGTTATTCAGTGATTCAGGGCTATACAAATAAAATTTGATTGATTGATGAAATGTTTGTGATTGACCAAAATTAGCAGAACATGGCTGCCGCTGTTCGTGTACAGTACAAACCAAAATGGCTGACATCTAGTGTCTCACCAGGGATAGCTTATTGAGACTTTTCCTCCCATCTCCCATGTCTAATCTTAGACATACCGACCAAGTTCCATGCTGTTTTCTGAATTTCTGATTGTTCACCTACATGACTGTAGACTCAGTCAGTGGAAAGTCGGATGATAATGTCTTTCCATGGTGTCACATCCCAGCGGGCCATAATGACCTGTCGTCATCATCACAGATAAAGCATGCCTACGTCCTTCTCTCATCACCGAGGCGAATCACTCTTGGCTTTTCCAGCAGCGGAATCACACGTTGAAATGTCAGCCACTCACTCCCCCACTCCCCTTCGGACCTTCCCTCTTTGTTCCAGGTAGCTGCAGGTGTTCTCCTTCGCTGGTAAAATTGTCAGTGTACTTCTGAAATCTACTTACTGCTCGTACTGTATTTGTGTAGCTTTAAGGGGAAACTAAAACAAAGGTTTTGCTAGATTTTGTTTAGCATTTAGTATTTTAAAATTATGATTTAAAAACTGCATCTGCTCACTTGTGGCTTCACAAATTTTAGATGTGTCAATCTTATGACTTGCAGCTTTAGTTACTAAATAAACTGAGAGCATGAGTGTATGTTTAACAACAACGAACAATCGGGCTAAATCCTTGCATCTCAAGAATCCCCTACAATTTTTTTAAACACTGCAGCATGTTGATATTAAACCTAATTCTGCTATTGCATACTAAACCATAATAATCACCTCCTAACCTATCTTCAGTTGCCTAAAGCAATGCAACAGCACCATCTCCAAGGATCTGTTCACTGCAGTGATTTGCAAAACTGAAGTATTTTCAAGCACATCGGAACATGTTTGTCAAAAATGTTTCACTTTGCAATGGCAGCTCCACGTATTTGGTGGTTGTAAGCTATTGTTGCCTATCTGATGAACATAAATCTCAATGAATGTGAATGAATGAAAGGTTATATCTCCCATTAGGTGATATCAGAAGCTAAAGTATGTCACATTGGTGTTTATTTATTTCTTCATTTTTCACTTTATAACACATTTGTGAAGTGAGAGCTTACCACTCGTCAAATTTGTAAATTGAATCGTAAGTCAAGGTGTATCAAATAAGTTGCCGGAGTAATTGTATTTGCACATAAAATCAACGAAATGAAAATTATTCCCCTCGTTGTTGCAAGTGTGAGTTGGATTATGCACAGTGACAAATTGATATTTGAAGCTAAAGGTGGTACTTATTAATTCCCTCCTACCCTGCCTCCACCCATTTCATTATCTTTTTATGATTTCTATGAATAATTGAAAATTTAATAATGCCACTGTCACTGAGAACATGATCACATCCCCACCTATCCATTCTAAATAAAAATGTTATAATGAGTGTGGACTTGGCACACTTTCTGTTTTATAGCAGTCTGGTACATTCAGATTTCCGCTATTATTTTTCTTTCTTATGTTTGCATTATGCGTGTTGACAACCTCATAAAAATGCATTTATTGAATGCTTTCATGTTATGCTGCTTAACGTGCATTATGAATAAATGATGCGTACATGTTGTATGTATATGTAAAAAATGCAAATATATGTGTTTGTATTAACTGCCCATGATGACTAATCTTCACACGTCTTTAATTTTGCACTACAGGCTGGACGTTTTAGAAGCAGTATCGAACATATCAAAGAACAAAATGTCTGTCTAATTGGGGAGGGGCATCTTATGTTTTTTTTTTGTCTGAACATTTAACAGTTGTGAAATCTTGGAGTTCTGGACAAGATCAGAAAATAAATATTGAGGTATCTCAAGAAGCTATAACTAAATACAAGGAGTTGGCCATCTTAGTTTGAAGCTCAACTCAACTTTATTTATATCTCACTTGAACAGATGTATAAAATGCTGCACATACAAAAAATAAATAATTCAAGTAATATTATCACAAATAATAAGTATCCCATTTGTCATTTTTATGCACAAAGCATTTTGGGGTCATTTTGACCATTTCCAGGCGTCTTTGCAAGGCAGATTGATCTCGGAATTTGCCCGATTGCTTCCAAATGTGAATCTCGTTTACTCGACAGATGGGTGAAGTGCGATGGTAAACAACATCCATCAGAGCGGTGCTCCACGCCCACTGCTTGATTCGGGATAGCGCTCAAAGACTTTCCCATTTAGAAACACACACACGTACACACACGCGCACGCACACACACATGCCCTTTTCGAGCACTCCAGTGCGCAGCTAAATAATTGATTGAGCGCTTTTTCCTGCGGGAGGCGAAGTAGGCCAACATGTCTGCTGGTGCGTTCAAAGACCTCCTCCTTTCTGTCTGCCGGCACATTCGAAATATTGCTGCTTTTCATCAACTTCAGTTAGGTACTGAAAAAGGCCAACTTTTTGCAGAAAACGTTTGACCGATGTGATGCATTTGCAACCGTGTCTTTTTTTTTTTTTTTTTTTAAACTAGCAAAGGCATGTACTATTAAGTCAAGTGATTGTTGTTGCCATTTGAGGAAACCTTGCTGGAAACAAAAATTAGCTAGTAGCTAGCTCGCTTGTCTAATTATCATTGGCGTCAAACTCCAGTCTTTGAGGGCCGGAATCTTGATTCAACCGATTAGGATCATTTTCAACCTCCTACAGAGCTTGCTGATGAGACAATCATTGAATTGGGTGTGTTGAAGAGAGAAAGATCGAAAACATGCAGGGGGATTGGAGTTTGACATCTTTGAGTTAGATGCTCGCCGTCATGCTATGTGAAAAGTATCGACATGAGACTTGTGGGGAGATAGAAGATGACCTTCGAAATTACCTGCTTCTGAGCTTTCCATATGAGAACAGCCCATGAGTAATTACTTGCCACTAGAATTTAGTAGACCCTCAAATTTGCAGATGTCTGACGTACTGTAGTATCGAAGGCATAACAGAAGAAACCCGAGCTGTGTGTAAGCAAGTGATGCTGTGGTAACAAGTCGTTTTCATCATGGTCATCTACACCACACTTGTGTGAAAGGTAAAAATAGTAGAAGTCCACCCAAGAATTGTCAGCATCCAACATATCAGAGATGGAATGATGCCCATATTTAAACAGTTGGCACTGTGATATAAAGCCCCTCTTTTGGTTTAAAAACATCATTGATATTTTATTGGAAGGATGGCTACAAAGTCAAATATTTTGAAAGCTCCTGGCTTGGATCAAATGTGATCAATGTGTCAGAAGCTTGCTGTTGTAGTAATTACGCCATCAGCAAGTGACAAGATGGCAGCTGTCAGCCATTACTGTGGGACAGGGCACAATGAGAGGTGGGAGGGGCTAGAAGGAGGGGGATCATCTTGAGGTTCTATGACAGACAGCATTCATGCTTCATAGGCTTCCTCACATCTGGACTTGAATCGGCTGAATGGATCCTGCCATTAAATCGGCCTCACATTCGTTCTTTCTGTCTTGCGGTAACTCGGGGGAAATCAAAGAGAACTTTTAGAAAAATGTCTTTTTAAATTGGTTGTACGCCACAAGTTTGTGTTTCTTTATCGCGCCTTTCTGTAGGTGTTCTAAACGCAGCAAAATAAGCAGCAAGTGGCGAGGGCAGAAAAAAAAGTAAACTTTGTCCATTTTAATCTCTCCGCAGGTGGGAACCACGGGATGCATTGCGGAGGCTGTTGCAATGAACGCAACGATGAGTACCGCGCAAGACACGAGCTACTGAAAGAAAACAACAGATTTGGTTGGCTTACTATGTGAAGATTCAATACTGTATTAGAACTTGCGAGGTGTAGTAAACATTTTTGACAGTCAAACTCATTCAAAAATACTCATTCAAACGAATACTTGAAAGAATACATGTTCAAATGTACTACTAAATACATTTGTACGTACTTGTTCTGTCCTTCCTAGATGTTAGGATGGCTTCTGTCCAAGTAGACAGACAGTGCAGAGGGATTGAGTGTAACTCTACTTTAATTCAGTGTGTCAGTACTTAATTATATATCCTACTAAATGTACAGAAATTGCATAGATTAAATCAACCATATAACTAAATTACAAACGATATTCCTCTCAATACAACAAGTTAATTAATGAATGCAGACTAGTATGATTATCAATGCAAAACATTTGCATATGCTAACATTTACCAAAAGGAAACACCTAGCACAAACAAATATGCTAATGAGCTAAACACATACAACACTATATAACATGCTGAAGATTAGCTAGCATGTTATCAACAGTCGCAAGTTGGACCAAAAAAAAAAAAAAGACAAATTTTGGGCAGGATACCACGATTGACAACATTCCAACGAAGAAAACACAACTCACAGACACTCGTGGGGTCACATTTCACAAAGAAAAAGAGCAATGAGTACCACTGACAGCAACTGCCCCAACTGACGCCACACCGACCTTCTTCACCACAAAATGCACTATCAATAGTGGCCAGAGGTGACGCCAAAAACAAAGACTAAGCCGAACAAGGCAAAAATCTGTAACTGTCGAAACATAGGATAAATCAGTTCTAAAACAGTACTCTTAGACTAAATGCTAAAAATGTTATTTTCTGGGTGGTATTTTTTGTGCGTGGGTTTTTATCTGGGTTTTCTGTTGTGGGCTTTTATTGGGTTTGATTTGTCTTTTCACGTTCTGGGTTGTTCATGTGTTTAATTGTTTAATTTTTCTCTTTCCCTTGTGTCTGTCACGTCCGGTGTCCCTAATCTATTGTCCCGTGTTGCAGATTAGGAGGTGGAACCGCTGGCCGCACACCTGCTCCCCATTCTAATCAGGGGACTATTTAGGTGTGGCCAGAGGTATGTGTTGCAGCTTTCTTGTGTCTGTACCAGCTCCTAGTTCCTTTGATTTCCAGAATGTTGCCTTAGTGTTTTAGTCACTACTTTTTCCTCCTTGTCTCCATTTTGCCAGTTGGTCAGCATTTTGTTTTGTTATTACTTTGTGTTTTTCTGTAACGGCCTCCTACTTCAAAATGCACTCCTTTTACCATAAATTGATGCATTTATCTTGTTACTTATTTCCTTACCACATTATAGATCTGTCACTTTGAAAAACCCGCCAGTGTCTGTTCTGGCCGTTGAGCATTATACATCTAACAAAAAGCATTAAAAAACATTAGGAAGCTAAAAATTACAATAGATTGTCAAAACATGTAGAGGTTCGAAACACCGTCATGCATTCATTCCTAAATGCTTGCAAACGGGATTTACTTGATTACAAAGTTGACCATCGACATCGAGAGTTCAAATTTTCTCTCTCTACACCCAGAAAGTACCTGCTAGCAGCTCTAAAAGAATGACACTGTATTTTCCTCTCCATCATAAATCTCTCATATTCTTTATTGTGGGGTGGTTCACAAGGTTTTTTGTCTGGCACGCAGCCTTTTAAAACAAACCTCATAAACTAAGTGTTAGCTGTCTGGAGCAGAAATAGTGCCACAATTCTCTCCGTTTATGTTCTGCCTTAACGAATGGCTGAGCAGCAGAAAGAAAATGTAGTTCCATACCAGCCATGTATCTTTAAGACACGATCTCAATCGTTTACAAACTGTGTTCCTGATAATGGCCCATTTTATATATGGATGTATACTGCGTGAATGACTGACGTACTTTATAATTATCAATATTACATTCAATTTGAGTGCAAAAATATTCAATACCGCTATTCAAGGTAAGTGACATCTTAGACAATAGAGTAACTAAACCCACTGCACACTTAGTCACATGCATGCAACTACTGTATGTGACATGTTAGAAGCAATCGCTCCTCTTGCCATTTAGTCAAGATAACTGCCGCCTTGCACAATTGAACTAAACAGCTCGGCTAATGTTCGGCATAAAGAATGCAACATTCGATTCCTAGGTGATGGTAAATTTGATTGTAATCATGGCGCCATTGAATACTGATGAAGCTTACGAATAGACCCAATCATGGAAGATGCATGGAAAACGTGTGGAAGAAGCATTGGACGGTGATTATATGAGTGGAATGATGGATTATCATCATCACCAAGGGACCAGAAATAAACCACCACAATTAAATGTGCAGTGAGGTGATTGGACTACTGCAACCATGTGACGTGCAATACATATGCATGCTTATTATCCTCATTACTAAGTTATATATAGCATTTAACTATGAATAATGTCTTTCAAGCAATTACAGTCATGTGGGCTTTGTTTGATGGGTTTTAATTTATTGCCTTTTTGCTGGCAAGTGGGGACAGGATGTGAATAAAGCCTGGACTAAAATCTATCTATCTATCTATCTATCTATCTATCTATCTATCTATCTATCTATCTATCTATCTATCTATCTATCTATCTATCTATCTATCTATCTATCTATCTATCTATCTATCTATCTATCTATCTATCTATCTATCTATCTATCACAGCTTTAAAAAAAAAATCAGGGTTACAAGATAATTTTATTGATTTCACTTTAAGGCCATAAATATGGCATAGGTTCTTCCTCTTAACTGCAAAATATACATATGTTTTATGTCACTGACCACATGATAGAAATACTTCTACATTAATTAGAAATAATGTTTTAAACTATATTAAGTTTTATTTTAAGTTTATTTTAGTCGACTAAATTAAATGATAGTATCTATGGTATCTCAATATTTTGTTTCTATTTTTTAATTTTTTTTTTAATTCCGCGATTTCTCGCTGTTCTGTCTTCTTAAAGAGCCAAAATGTTGCTTTTTCTTTTTTTTGGGAGTGTGTGGCGACCTCCCCCAAGGAAACTTTTGAGTATTTATAGCCGAGCAAAACATCCCGTTGACTCCTCTGTGATCCCAATGCAGGAACATCAAGAATTCATACTTCCCCTGCCCCATTGCACTATTCATACACATAAATCATGTAGAGGAATACATTATGCAGTATGAGGGTCTGTTCACTGATGAATGATGATGATGATGACAATTTTACTCAGGAAGATCAAAGAGGCACAAGACGTGACTTTCACACAGAATCCTACAAAGGTGGTACTCAATGCAGATCATCTGGAATGTAATCAAGCACTTCCATTTTCCATTTTTGCTATGTCACAGTTTTGCGCTTCACTCACTGATAATTGTTGAAAATTGCAATTATCATACGGTGTGTGGCTATTCAATGACAGCAAGCTGGTCTGAGGGTTTTTGTGAATTAGAACCCTCGAAACAAGTGTATTGCCCATCGACGGTGCCACATGGTGCAGTAGCGCTCTCATAGTCAAAGTCTGCATGGGAGTTATAAACTTTTAAACAACATTTTCTTTTCTAAATCATAATGATTAATGTTATTTACAAACAAAAAAAATCTGCTGTTTGTTTTTTTCATGTTGAAATGCTTACGATATTGGTGCTAGTGTTAAAAAAGATCAACAATTTGGGGTGCATCTATACAATTTTCCTAGATAATAATTTCAATTATTGTCACCGCAGCAAGTGGTTTTCACTTTTCTGGGGGGCGGGGTTTCAAAATATAACTGATAGGCACTGTTTTAGCCCAACAATGAAACAGCGCAAAATGTGGTCGCATATTCTCCTTCACTACTGTGCAAAATGCTGTTTACAATGATTTAACATTACTGTGTTGTCATGTTAACATCTTGTTTTGAATATGTGTGTTCAAATGAATTTTCGCTTTGACTCGTGAGTGAACGATTCACATTTTTAATAAATGTACCAATAATTTAAAAACCGACGATAAAAACAGCTATGAGAGTTTGTTTGAAAGGTGCAAGAAACTTACCTTTTTTCATATAACAATCCAAGAAAACTGCCATTGAGCCAGTCGGAAAACATGCATGACTATTCAGTGATAAAAAAAAAAAGCTTCCTGTGTTTGTCATTTGGAAGCCACTTTGTAACACGATTTACCACGTCAAAGGCAAACGGATGTCAAGTGCAGCTCGAGTATTGTCGAGTGCGTGTGAAAGGCACAAGGGGGTTACCGTGAGGCTCCCTCAGCTAGGTGCAATAACGGCGTCAATCTAAACCTCCATTTCCTGCTGGCAAACATGAGTGCACTCGGCGAGCTGGAGTACGCAAATGAGAAGCTCGACTACAGAATCTGTTAGAACTCATTGACAATGAAACGAGTCAAAACAAATTGCGCCGATGACTGAAGAATTGTGCAGAAAATCTGCGTCCAATTTGGGCTGATATAGAAACATTTCCTTGTCGGAATTTCAAGTATGGGCTTCGCAGTGTGCCAAAAGTGTATGCTTTAAACCAAAATGGCTGACTTCCCGGTCAATTTCAGTTATTTTGTAATGACTTTTTAGTGTGTTGTGATAAACATAGCCAGTCAATTTTGTTTCAGTTGGTGGGAATGGTGCTTGGGGCTAATTTAAATCTTTCTTTTCCTTCAGATGGAACGGCTGACTTACTGTTTTAGTCTAGAAATGAATCCTTAATACTTTTGTATATCCTGCTGTAATAGACACGTGCAAGCCCTGTAATTTGTTCATTCCCTCTTCCATTTTGGACATTTTTCTGAATCCTGTTATGATAGACATCCCACCATTTCATGTCAAACAGGAAAACTGTTAGGGTCAGATTTTTTTCCTTTCCAAGGAGTACAACTTTTGTTGGTCATTATAGGGACCAAATATTTTCACCACGTTTCCAAAAATACCAAGACATCGCAAAATGGTTGTATGAAATCACTTTATTCTCTGAGTGTGCAGTGATTCCATTTTTTTTAGTATCTTTTTTCCTTTTTTTGCATGAAGGTTTCCAGACTAAAATATCTGTCCTCAGAGGGCATGCAAGTGAGGCTAACACAGCGACGCTTTGGGGAAGGCAGGTAAAAACACATAACATCACACATCAAAAACGCTTTATAGTCGCATCATCGCACACCACATAGCATGCAGACATCCAGGAAGAAGAAAGATGGTGATAAACCTTTCAGTAGAAAATACTTTAAATATGCATTTAAAACATGTATATTTAAAAAATGAAAAATTAAAACAATCACCAGCTACCAAGAGGACAGGAACAGGACCAGCTAGAGACAACACAAAAGATTAGCGCGCTAACTTTAGCATCCACGAGTATAGACAACAGAGGTGTACAAACATTGGACGTTTACATTCAAGTTACATCACAGAGTACTTTTAGTATTAAGTGGCTTCTTTTTCTATTAGGCCTACTTATTATGATAATTAATGCGTGGAAAGAAAAAGGCTTTTGTTGAGTGGCAGTGGTCCATTAGCAATACTAACAAACGAGGCTATGAGGGATAAGAGCGTGGCACTCTGTAATTTGTAGAAATTTGTCAGGGGCAGTATTCGTAGCTTGTAAGAATTCGGGTGGGGCTGTAAACGATGATTGTGCAGTATGTCACGGCCCTTGGAGATGTTAGCGAGCTATGCTAATGAGGCTAGTAGAAGAAGGCTAGCGTAGGTACAAGCGACACCTGAGATATGCAGGAAAAAAGTTAAAAAGCATGTTATCTACTACAGCTTTCTACTACTACGATGAACATTATTCTTTGGTCTGACTTGATAACGTCATTTGCAGATGTGCGGTTCTTGTCGCTAAATAGCTGCTAGCATTCTTATTGAAGATTAGCCAGGGCAGTTTACCAGCACAGTGAATTTACTGGACGTGACTCCAGTGCTCAAATTCAAAACAATTCTGTGTTTTTAGCTCATTGAAACTAGCATGAATATGCAACATTCAGTATATACTGAGACACTTAGCTTCTAACGTCTACAATTTGT
Source organism: Hippichthys cyanospilos (assembly GCF_059441005.1). Lineage (NCBI taxonomy): Eukaryota > Metazoa > Chordata > Actinopteri > Syngnathiformes > Syngnathidae > Hippichthys > Hippichthys cyanospilos. Next base: position 6,874,606 of record NC_142381.1, read on the forward strand.
CACACACAAGCCAGATTGTTGCTCAGATTCAACACTGAAAGAAATAATGACACAAAAGCACAGTCAAACTCAAAATGTTTGCTTTTTTGTGACTAATTGCGTAGTAGGTTTGGCTAATAACAAGGCTAACTTAGCGGAATGTCTGTAATAGCTGGAATGTTTCTGAAATACTTTGTGGGATTGATGGAGATGAAACACAAAAACATCTGACAGGATTTTCGAGTGGCTCGGGGACAATGTTCCGGAATGTCGTGAAGCGATAAAGATAAAATATAATGATCAACTTCTAGCACCCATCTGATGTGCAAATTTTTTCCTGACCAATAATAACTTCATCAAGTGAACTCTACACTGGCTTCAAATTTATAAATATGATACTGGGTTATAAGTAAACAAAACTGAATAACAAACTTGGCAGTATTTTCAGGAATATCTCAAGACGCTGAGGAACATCCACAGCTGATGACCCTCTAATGTTGTTTACCATTTTCCATTTTCTAATGAACAATAATGTTCAAACACATTTAAACCATTTCTGTTATATTTATATATTTTTGATGCTCCCATCCAAAAATAAATGTTTTTTTTGTAAACAACAACAAGGCTAACTGGATATTTAACACACTCCAACTTGTGCAACGTTTGTTATATTTTCCAGTGATTAATAACGTTACGATGAATATGCTACACGGGCTTTAAACAACCTACGTGTGTCTGTGTCGTTGCATTTTTGTACTATGAAAACAAAAAGTTAAGCAACACAAACATGGAAAGATGCAAAAGAGATCTATCATTGCTAATTGCAAGGACAAGGCAACTGATGACAGCACACTTGTTTGACCTTAAAAAAACAGTTGTGTTTGCTTTACAGAACTCATCAATGTATAATGTTGATTTTTTTTCGAATGACAAAAACAGCGTAGCCTACGTTTTTGGCCAAACATATAACATTGAACATTGTGTTTGCAGATTTCACCACCTAGCAAAAACAGACACGGGAGGTGTGGTTGTTGAATGACACTGTATATTCGGCAGTTGTAACCTTTTGATGTTTATGAAGCATCTTTTATTTTGTATATTTATTGTTTATGATCAAAAGCAAAACATTAGCAAAAACTTGGGAGCCACAAAACGACGACGACAGTCGTTTACTGCTCAGAGACGAATTTTGGGTCATTTTGAGGATTTTCTCAAAGCCCCTCTCACCCTGATGTGGAAGAACATTTGACAGTCAACAAACCGGATTTAAAAAAAAAAAAAAAAAAAATCAATTATTGCCTCAAATATTTCGCTCGGCGGCGACAATCAAACACGTCACATCACAACATCTCACTGCATGCCAAGAAAAGAAAAGAAAAATCAATAACAATCACTTCTTGATTACCTCACAGGGATGAGCAGTTTTTTTCCGCACATGTATCAAATATTAACATAATAGAACAAAAAAAATATTTGGACATTGTCTTCAAAGTTACAAATATGGCTTGTACTCATCTATCCATCTTGTTATATGTCATATACATATTTTATATATTTATATAGAATTATTTGTAGGCAATTTACAAATCAAAGTGGGCATGATGGGGGTGATTATGATGATGTTTGTTTTTGGGGATAAATACGTGATTGACGTGACATGACATTAGCCATTTTGTGACCAACATAACGCCACGTCGCAGCAGTGGAAGAAGAGCAGAGTGTGAGGAGGAGGTGGGAGGAAGGGTGGAGGAGGTGGTCATCTGCAAAGCTGCGTTACTTCTTGTTGAACATATCCATGAGCGGTGCCGGGATAAATTTCATCACCGTGTCCACGATGCTCTCCTCCTCCTCCTCTTCGCCGCAGCCGGTGGGCACCGCTTTCTTGGGGCGTGTCAGGCTGCCCTCCGAGGCCTGCTCCATGGCGGCAGCTGCCTCCGCCTCCTTCTCCTCCTTCTTCTTGATGCCGTACTGCACAGATACAGCGAGAGGGATGTTTGTCATTGCGTTGCGATTGGCTGGCAACCGGTTTGGGTGTACTCAAAAACAGCTGGGATAGACTCCAGCATGCTCAAGTCCCTTGTGAGGAAAAACAGACAAGAATAGTGAGCAGATGGTTAACTCGCAAACATGTTGTTTGTGAAAACAGGCCGCGTTAGTAGGTTAGTAGTCACCCTCCATGTTATTATCTATGTTGCTCCTATGGTAACATGGCACAAAAACTTGTATTTTAACAAGTTTTTTAGCAGTTGGCCCCTGACTAATAGATGCAGCAGGCCATTGAGGCGCACATTGCAGAGGGCCAGTTGGTCAACGGGCGGCACGACGCTTGATCTGGAGGCAGAGACGCGGAAAATGGGATGAACTCCTCCGTGACCTCATTGCAGCTTCCCTGTAATGGGATTCCGAGGCCAATAAATATCCTTGAGGAAGACCACCGGTGCGGCGTTCTGCTGCGTAGATGAGCGGCGGCGCATTTTGTGTGTTTTTACAGACGGACCGCGGGGTCGTCCGGGGATCGCTTAGACTAAAATCATTGCCGGCGAAAACAGCTCGTCAGCATTTCTTCTCCGCCATTTGCTTGCAATTCATTGGAGTCCCCCAAGGCAACCCTCTGCAATCTCAATACAGTGCATAAATATATATATTTTTTCTCTTTGCTACATGGAGTTTAAATTACACCACTAATAGGTTGGTGGACTCACCAAATCCCTAGTTATTTGTATTTTATGGCATCCTCCCTGGTTATTATATTTTATGATATGTCAACACCACTAGGACCTTGTTAGCCTGTTGTTAGTGATCTTCTCTTGCAGTGTTTGACAACGTTTATTGAGCAGAGCTACGGTTGACTAATTTCACATATTCTCCGGCGTAAAGAGTCATAAGGCCACGCAAATGGTGAATCCCACTTCTGACACTAATGCCGCACTTCATCAAATCGCTGTGTCCTCTGTATGCGACTTCCAATTCGACAGCCTATCCGAAATCTTTTCGTGCGTTCTTCTTTTGTGCTTGCGGAAGGCAAAAGCGACTTGCGTCACCTATGCGTGAATTTGCAATCAACTGTTCCAGAGAGACAAGTATTTTGATACTGTAACAATTCTCCCATCGGAGTTAAGTGTCTTTCTTCCAGGTGCCCTAATGGTGAATCTGATATCTATGTCAGACTTGCCACTCCATTACTCCAGAGACCAACCTTTGGCTTTCCTGTAGTAAATTCACTATTAGAGTGAAAGATTTTACATTAGGGCGCTTTAACAGTGAATCCCACCTCCGACCCAACTGTCAGATTTCAAATTCCATTCTTCCTATAGTTGTGCTCCATTTTGCAAATTCCTCATAAGTGTCAAGCTTCTTTGTTGAGGGCACGCTTAACGTCAATGTCACTTGTGACACCGAAATCACAATTATTGACCTCCCATTTTGCCAAAATACACATGATTCTCATGGGGATAAGTGGTTAAGATAATGGATGAATGGATGGATGGATTTGTGTTCCTTATTGCAAACGCAAATTTGCTCATATATTCCCCCCCCAAAAGTCACTTAACAAGCAGTGGTGACTTTGAGGATTCTTTTTGTGGGTATCAGCTAGTCTGCCTTTTGCCGCCATGTTTGCGCTCTTTGTTGCCTGCCATCTGTCTCGTTCGGCAGCCTTTTAGAGTTATTCAAAGAGCCTGAAGAGACGATGGCTATGCTCGGTCGAGCCCCAGACGTCATCTTTGGGGCTGTTTCTTTCTCTCGCCTCTTACAAAACTCAACAAGGGGAACGAATGTTTAAAAAGTCTGCTACAAAGTCAAGCATTGGGTATATTGAGATAACTGCTACACCTCTGTGTGTTACTCATATGAAAAATAACAAGTAATACCGACTTCAGAGTAGCGAATGGTATGAAATGGTGTAGTCAGCTATGACACTATTTGCTGAAATGAGAAAAAGTGAGCATTCACCAGCCATTATGGCTTCATGCATTCAGTTTATGCGGTGTGGGTAGCAAATCTTGAATGGGATTTTCAGTCTTCGTGGACCCTCCTGCAAATAGCAGGGCTTCACACAGTGGTGCAACCACATTATTTGAGTGGAACATTTTCATTTCTTCTTGGAAAATATAAATCAAGTTTTACATGTGGTGGAAAATGTTCTGAAATGTTTGAACTAAATGTGAGTGTTTCCAATACTGTATTGTTACACATGAGCCTGGCATTTGAACTGGGGTGTGGACTTTTTATACCCACTGTATCTACCAGACAAAAACCAATCAACAATATTATTTTGCACTTTTTAGTTAGCTATTTTTGAGTGTTTTTACATGCAAGAGTGGTACAGGTTCTGCATTCCATACCTTGTCCCTGATGCCCTGTCGGATGTTTTCCCTCTCAGCCTCCATTCTGGCATACTTGGCCTTTCGCTCTTCCTCTTGTTGCCTCAGCGCCTCTTGCCTCTCCTCTTCCTTCTTCTGGGCGTCAGGGTCTTTCTCTTCCTCGCCGCCCAGCATTTTGCCCATGTCTTTGGTGGCCCCTGCAAAAGTGTAAGAGAGACAAAATGTGTTATTTTAAATCATTAAGCTCAGCAGTGTATAATTTTACCCCGAGGTCTTGTTTTATTTTACTACCATTGTTCAAGGCCACTTTTGTCAGTGTACAAGTATAAAATAAAAACGGATGTGATTTTCAGGCATTTCAGTTGGCCCAAATTGGTCATGATGGAGCCAGAAGGTAGAATTTCACATCATTATTGTTACAGTACTTTTAAAGAGCCAACGTTGAAACTTACAAAATCTTACATTTTCATACAACACAGCTAAATTGGTTCATAAAAAGTAGGAAGATGGACACAGACTGCCAGCATAGAGCACAGATGGTTAAGCGTCCTTAAAGTCAGACACGAAAGGCCGTCACTTGAAACCAAAGCTTAAGTGCCCGACAGCAGAGGTGAGCGGATGTGGTGAAAGTGGCAGCGCTAAATTATTACTCATTCGCTTGATCGCCGTTTTGTCTCCCGGAGGGGATTAGCATCCCTTCATGCAAAGCGTCCACTTGGACCTCAGGTTAGGACACGAGGACAAAGAGGCTGAAAGTGACTCTGATAATTGGGCTGATGAGACCAATTGTGAGGCTCGTCTCATCGTCAGATCTCCATTCTTGGCTCTTTAGATGTGCTAAACATGTAATAATAGTGTCGACCGGTGACATCACACGAACTGCAGTTGCCACCAAATTGATTTTGGGCAGAGGTCACAGTTTTTATTTAAATCCTCCCAAGGCTTATAGTTCTGCATATAGCAGGTTTGTGTTGCTTTTTATTTTATTTTATGTTTTTATATTTTGACTAAGGCCCATTCCAGCCGGTTTTGGCCACGTCGTTTGACGCACAGTAGACATGATACCTTACACGCTTTAGAAAGGCTGCTAAAAAGCTGCAATGCTGCAGTATAAATCCTCAGTAAGAAATATGGTATACAAACAAAAACAGTATGGTGCAGTGACCAACATAGAAAGATGATATATCACGACTCACAGGGATATATCTCTCTTACTCTGACACTAAAATGTGTTCTTCTTTGTGTGTTTTCATCAAATCTTCTCTGTTCTATCTGCATGTGTGCACCACACATCCCCCTTGGAAGCCAAGGCACACACAACAGAAGCGGCGCATATTGCTTCCGGGCAAGTGGAATTAGATTATTCCGTGTGTTTGGGATGTGTTGTATTTGAAAGAAATGTATTTCATATTCAGACAAGGTTCTTGTGTTATATTTTTGACAATAATATTTGATGTTATGTGTGAGTATATTATACTATGACGTCTACGATAAGTTTGTGTTTTGGAAAGGTATTTCTTTAAAATCAAACACATTTTTACCCAAATTGTGAAAAGGTGTGATGGGAGCATCAAGGTCTAGTACTAGTAATTGGCAAGTACTCAAAAGTGTTTTTACTGTACATGTAATGAAAATAAGTGACACTGTGCTTCCCGATTAAAATAAATAAATAAATATATATATATATATAATATATATATATATATAAATAAATTTGCAGTGATACCTAAAATTGATCAATTCGAACCCAGAAGCTTTGACTGTGAGGCAGGCATGCTCTTCAAGTCAGCTTGTAAAAAGGACAATAACTCCTAAATGTTGAAAATTGTATCTGCCAGAAGCACTTAAAAGCAACATTTGCTGGAAAATGAAGGTGTAAGTTGAAATCTCATCCCCATCCCCACCCCCCAGACTAATCCAGATGGTCTGCATGTGTGTTCTCGCATGTGTACGCTGTCACTGCGGCTACCCTTTCCAGTCCAGCGGTTCCACAACGGCACCTCGCCAACCTTCCACCTGCACTCTCTACTTACTTTCAACGCACCGGAAAAAAATTGATTTTAACCAGAAGCGAACCTCGCCATCTCACGGGAGAAAATCTACTGAAGAAAGAAAGAAAATTGCTCGGCAAGCCCCACATTCGCCACTGGAGGAAATACCGGACGTGGCCATCTGCTTGAGGCGGGAAAATTGATGAGACGGCGGCGACCTGGAGGTTCCCAGCTGCCGTTTGGAAGGCGAAGTGTTGACAGGCCGGGACAAGCACCCGTCCATCGTCAAACAGGCGGGGTGACGGCTAATTAATGAACTCCGACGATGTCCGTGTCGTCAGGGGCTTTGATCACGTCAAGGACTTTGTCACGTTTGCAAATAACGCGTAAGGACGAGACACGGGAGTTCTCCATCTGTTTTCCAAAGCTCTTATCTTCATTGGGTCACGGACGAACAGGAGAATCTGGGGGGAATCCACCCACCAATTTTATTTTGCCCGGCTGTGTAAGATATTTGAATCTGACCAAGGCTCATTTGGCAAATTCTTGGCAGGTTTGTCACTGTAAAAGGCCTGCTGCTTCTACCTAAAATGACTGACTAAAGATTAATTTGTCATGATGGATCCTCTATATGATCATGAAATTTTGAATTGGACCGTGTGTGAGCCCTGGAATTTCTCTTAAATGCCTTCTTCTAACCAACATGGCCGACTTATTCTTGAGCTTCTGCCAAGCATTCTTGGGCCTTTTTTATACATCTGGTTGTGACAAACATTTTCACTGTAAGTTTTCAGATCCCCTCAACAACGATCTGCTGAATTTGGCTTTGTATATTCGTTCACTTACCCCCACCCCCCAACGGCAATTTGTAGGTGGATATTTTTATATGCAAGTGTACAAAATGTTTAGAATTTCATAATGCCAGGAAGAGGCCATGCTGCTTCCTACTTCACTCGGGGCTAAAATTAAATTCGCTGAAGAGGGCTGAAAACTTTTGCCTAATGTTGCTTCTTGCTGCTCAAGGGGATTTCTCAAAACTTTTCATTTGCAGATTTTATGAGTCTCGTAGTAGAACTTTCGCTTTACATTTCAGCAGGCAATAACAATCCACCGCGGTGACATTTTCTCGTCAACTAATTAGCGCCGCCAATCACTGTGAAATGTCATTTAATGCCAGCGTGGGCTCGGAAATGTCTACTGTAAGAGTGAGACATTTCATCCTAATGCTAATCTATTATACCAATAAATATGTAAAAATGTGTTTTCTCACTGCCTCAAGGAGTGCCTCCTTCAACAGAGGCAAAAAAAAAGCATAAAAAATAAGGTGTACACACAAGCATCGCAGTTCATAGACAACCACCACGTTTGCACACAATTGTCATGCCCATTTGAACTCTGTTGCTAACCAGAACAGCAGTATCCACCAGCCCACCAATCTTGTCCCATCAGGAAAAAAACGTGCACTTAATTAAATCCAACAACGCCATCATTTACATAACAGTTCATCTAATTTGAACTGTGCGGCTAACCAAAGTAGCCGCAGTTATTCAGGCCCATGTTACATAATGAGTCCTACGATGAGTCCTCTATTCACTAAAGAATTTCAACAAAGGGAGCGCTGTCTTCTTTTATATTTCAAGTGCCATGAAAAGTGTCTCTTCCGAAGCTCCGCTCTGCTAATCCGAAGGCTAATTAGCTTGTGGCGACAAAGTTTCTGTGTGGCAGCGCAGAGAAGGACGTCCTTCTCCAAAGAATCCCGGCCCATCCCCTCCATGCCGCCAACGGGGGAATTGAGGAAGCGGATCGAAGGAACGGGGAGGTGGTTGAACCCCCGCGGTAGCGTTAGTTGGAAAGCTCTCGGAAAAACACATTAAGGGGTCCAATGCTTCGTCACTTGGGCTCTATTAGCACTATTAGTTCCATGGAGTATCGCACATAGATCATACCTTAAAGCAGCGGTTATCAAACTGGGGCAAGGTAGCTCATTAGCTCTGGGGGTCTAAAAAATAAGTAATAAATTATGTGGTATTATACTACAGCATATTTTATACTGTGCAATGACCCAATTAAAAAGTTACTAAACCAATTACTCCTTCCCAGCTTTGTTTTGGGCTCTGACATATGTGATTTTCATATTTGTTTCATACCAATACAAAAAACTGACACACTGTCATGAACATAATAGTTGTCTATGTTATATTCCATTTAATAAAGTAGAATACTTTATAGTGCTATTTTCTTCGAATAATAAATATAATTACAAAGGGATCTTTCAAAATATTCTCCAGTTTGAAGAATCACTGAAAAAAGTTAAGAGCACTTGCCTTAAAGGGCAAAAAATCCAGTTCTGATTCCTGACAGTAGCCCCTTTCACACTGCCTTTCAATGTTGTGCCACTTTTTTGTATAAACAACATTGAGACAAAAATATTGACTCACAAATAGTGTTCTGTACCTCCTGAGTTAGTGTGTTGACACTATAGGGATTGAATGTCTTCAGATGTTTGTAGTCAACTACGATTGGATGAAAGGCGAGTCAAAGTATGAATTTTATGACTAGTGTCAATCAGGAAAATCGAAGCTAGCAACGGGACTAACTGAAACTCTCATCCACAACACGTTTATATTTGTCCTTGTCCATCCACATGAATGTACAAAAGTCTGTGTTGCTTAGTTGGCCAGACATATTGCTGTCTATTGTTGTAGACCCAGACAGCAGGTGGATGAGTAAAAAGTACCCTGTAAAATTAATGTTTGGAAGATGTGGTTTACAAGCTTTACTACGAAAGCATTGACGTTTATAGTCTCCTCATTAGTCACACCCTGGGCGCAGGTTTCTGCCGTCACTTCCAAATCCAGTGCGGAAGATGCAACTTAGCCATGTGTAAGGAAATAAAATTATGCTAGGATGCGGTTGTGAAGTTTCATACTTGACATTCACTTGTCCTGCCCTGTTGTGTTGAAAACAGGAGTCAAGTCATCTCTGACTGGTGTGAATGCAACACAGTCATGACAATATCCTGCTTTCTTGGGTAGGATGTTAAAGGCACAGGGTTCTCTGATAAGGCGATTTTATGGTGCCGCTGCGCTAAATAGGATAATGTTGAAGGTTGATGAAGGTTTTTAGTGACAAGCTCTCGATGGTTGGGCTTAGTGAGCGATAAACGGGGTTAGGGAAAATTCCCGAAGGATACTTTGATGTCTTTCCTCCGCGTGGCAACAGTTGCAGATCAAGGTCATTGTAACCTCTCGTACTGACATGGGGGTTGCCATGACAACCACTGTAGGTAGCAGTGAAACAACATATAGAGCCAGTATTTGAATGTCAGCAAAAAGCAGGAAGAAACTTACCAAAGCAAGACCGATAAGTTAAAATGGAAGTAACAATAGTTATGGCTGATATGAGGTCTTTCTTGTCATTTTCAAGATTCAAAAGCAGTCACGACTCAGTTTGCGAACATCACACTGCCAAACTCAGAAAACAGGAGGATGGGATGCTTGTCAATAATAGTAGCAAACCTTCAGCTGTGTTATGGAGATTGCTGCAAGGGTTTTATAGGATCTGACTGTTTCGGGAACCTTGAAGGTGTTAGTTTGTTGTGGTGCCATTGTGAGACGTAGCATTTATTCTGCAGTCAGGCAGACGGGAAGAGAAACACAATTTGAATGGTTTCCTTCACACTTTAACCATTCATTTTTATAGTAAAAAGGTTATCCATCATAGGTGGCTTGTATGTCTTTTTATCATGTGAGTCAGACACTACAGGAAAGGGAATTATGAGTAAGCAAAAGAGAGCCTTAAATACAATGTTTGTCCGGACGGAAGAGCGATAAGATGACCCCGTTATGATGGTGTAAATTAGACCGGATTTTATGTCATCAATGCACAATAACACTGTGTTAAAAGCGCGCAGGTTTGTTTCGCATGGGAATTCATCGTGAACAACAAAGATAGAAGGATGCATTCTTTACATTTCTTATATCATAAAGATCGTTCCGATTGTTTTTTATTTTTCAAACAATGACAAATTGTGACTACTGGCGCCTATGGAATGCAAGTTTATTACTTCTCACGCATGCCCAGATGGTACTTAATTAGAAACTGTTTTTGCAGTGTATTTCTGCCAATTTCCCAGTGTGATGTGCCGACATGGGGGGTATGGAGTATGCTTGATTTGTTGCACAGTGAATGGAAAACTTTCCCACTTTGAGCAAGGCTAAAAGCGTAAAATGGTCTGAAAAGTCAAATAAAATGGAGAATTAAGTCCCTGGTCCTTCTATGACTGCTGTAAAATGAGCGCTGGACATTTCAGCTTTCAATGGTCTTTTGGCGGTCAACTGGGGAGTCATTTGATCCGAAAGCGGGATATTGCTTTCTCTGCTTAGTTGAAAGCACAGCAGTACCAGAAAGCACCCGCAAAGAAGTGTGGATGGTCATGGATCGTCGGCTCACTCTCCAGGATTAGACTTTACATAACGTGAACTGTGAGGATATACGCACTGGATCGCGTGTACGTGTGTGTGGCTGATCCAGCCAAATAAGAACAAAATGTACTTCATTGCCATCTATGTTGTTGCGCATGTTTGTGTGTGTTATGACTGTGAATGATGATGAGAGTGCAGGTTTCCTGGGTGAGCGACCACATGAGGACATCTCTCTGGAGGACGGACTAAAGAAGATGGGCCTTGGATGAGGACGTGATTTAGGCTTAAAGTGACAGTATGGCTCTGTGTCGTCCAATTAGAAAAGTGAAAGGTTAAAACTTCCTACAAGGGAGGTTTCAGTTATCTTACAGGATTTGAGTGGAAAATTTGGACATTTGCCATGCAAGAATGGAAGTCTAAATTTTAAAAGCCTGAGCCAGGTGACATTGAATTGTGAAGGATCAGAAATCTAACCAAATATTTGTATACTTGAAGACAGGAAACCTTAACATTTGATGGAGTTAAGTTTTTTGCACAGCAATAAAAAATAATCTAATTTGGTACTGCTTCTGAAAGCTTAAAAAGTAATGTTACAATAATACATAAATAATCAAAGCAAATGAAGCTGTCGAGCCGCAATGTTCCTTTTTGGGCAACTCTTTCAAAGTCAGATGAAGGTCGAAGCCGTTTGGTGCTTCTCAAAGAGGCGCGTGGGTGCGATTCGACTCCCACGCTGAGTTTTTGTGAGCCTCAGACCTTGAAAAGATGCGGAGGGGGGAAAAATAAAATAAAATCAAGTGAAATCAGCTCTGAGTCACTTTTTTTCTATCATGCTGAGCTGTCTGTGCTGGAAGCTTTTTGGAACTTGCTCCTCCTCACAGCGAGCTAACAGCTAACAAGTCTTTAGCTCAAATAAGACCAAGGCAGAAAAAGCAGTTGCTGTGCTAATGAGCTCTTTTTTGGGGGAGAATCGACATGTGCCAAAGTTTCTTCAAGGACTTCTTTCCCCACTCTGGATTACTTGACGAGGTGCAGGTTATTTCTACTGTGCAAGGTGATGGTTATCATGAATAACTGGTGAGAAACTACGCACATGCCCGTGTGACCCAGTGTTCCATGGACTTTTTTAACTGGATTATTCCGAGTCGTACTGTTTTTCTCAATTGTGCAAAAAGTGCCAGTTTGAATGAATAACTACCATGTAATGATTACTCTACTGTTATTGCATGACTTGTCTACTTACACACAAGTAGGTGATATAAGGTGCAGGGAATTTCAAAGTTTTTCTTCATTTGTTATATTTTTTGTATTTTCCAAGGGGGCACTTTGAGAATAATAACGTGCAATTTGCACTTTGACGTAAGCTTTTATAAGCTCTAAGTTAGTCAGGAAACATAACATGAAAGTACTTGTTCAAAGTCTGATCAGCAATAAACTCTTCGTTTGTTATTGAAGATGATTTTTTTTTTTTTACATGTAAAACTAGAAGCGTGAAAAAGCCATGACTCAATTGTACACTTAATGAATGTTTTATGATTATTTCTTATCATAAAATGTGTTTCCATTTACATTATTTCCCCAGGGAAATATTTTCTGTTTCAAGCTGTATTTGATTGGAGATGTTTCATCACATTTTATGCCATCAAGTTAAAATGGCATGCAATAAAAGAAACAAAAGCATATCTTATACCAGTACAGGGAGACGAAATCCGAGAATAAAACTAATTTTCTTTCATTTCTCCAGCTAGTAAACAGAACATTCAGTCAGCTAACTATTGTGAAAGAAAGAAGGGGACAAGCAACACACAACCTCAAAATATCTCACAGGATTTCAGGGGAAAGAAAGACAAGCATAACTCTGGTGTTTCCTACCACTAGAATTACGAGACACCAATGGCACACACACATACAAACAAAGTCACAGACTGCATTTATCACCATGGAGGTCGCGTCAACCACAAGGCCGATCGCACACATACAAACGAAAGCACTGAATGTTGCGCTTCACAAGCCACCAGCAGTTTAATGGCTACTGGAAGAAAACGTCCATCACATTTATTAACCCAAAGACTTTGTGACTTGGCATCAAACTGAGCCAAGACAAGTAAAGAATAGAGTCCTTTTTATTAATATCTTTTAAAAACATTTTTCCCACAATGACATCAAAGTGTTAGTTCAAGAAAAATCACAATTTATCTGGCAAAAGAGTAATTTAGTATAAACAGGCATATACAATTACCGTAGTCATATTTGCTTGAGAAAAATTGATACTTATAAGAACAGTAATTTTTGGGAGAGGAAAAAAAAAGCAATTTTTGAAGAATAATAGAGGAAGTCAAGTCAAGATTTATGTTTATGTTGTTTGGGGCCCCACGAGTCTAACATTGGCACTCTAATTAAAATTCTATTTGTGGACTATATGTGCCTTGTTAGTTTAATTGTATCCAACTGTAGTCAACCTGTTCCCTTGTCAGCTAATCAGTTCCCTGCACCACTTGTGTCTTTCCCAGGTATTCGTTGCTGTCTCTCTTCAGTTTCGATTGTATTAGTTTCCTCGTGCCTTTCAGGTCATTGTTGTTGATACTGTGAAGTTTTTGTGAGTTGCAGTCCTCCTTTCCCGAGTCCTGTGCCTGTTTCTTCTAATAGTAGGTTATTCCCAGTTTGTTATTTAAGAGTTTGATATTTTAACAGAGAGTCTGATTTAAACAGTGCAGTTTAGAGATGGTTACTGTAATTCTTCATCCTTGAGCTATTTTGACTGCTGGAAACCGTCTTCATTTGTATGAAAATTGAATAATACATCTTCTTTAACACACTGTTGGACATCCAATATAAGATTTCTGCAGTACTCCTTCTGTTCTTGTATTGAACCTCATTAGATTGCCCAATATAGTACGAGTTAAGTGTGACAAGCGCTACCCGTTTTGGAGCGTGCTCTTAACATCCCACAAGAGCTTTTTTTTTTCAGCTTATCAGTTGGACGCACACAGTAGCTGGCGGCCATGGGATTTTCCATTTTGTACCACGAGGTTCCGGTAAATCTGACTTAGAATAAGTCAAATAAGAATACAAAACAAGCAACAGGAAACAAACGTTAAAATAGTCGCCGATGACTGGACAGCAAACGGCAGGTACACCGCAGCCTGTCATTTCTACTCTCGTTGCCTCATAGCTCAGTGGGCCGAACCAAAGCGCGGCAAGGCGGATGAGCTTGGAAAGACAATTACCTTAAGAAGGGGGGGGGGGGTTGCCTGAAGGAGCACGCTGTTAACACACCACCTGCTACCCCATCATAATGGACTGCTGCAAATACCGACCACTGTATGCATGACCACTTTTATTTCTGTTTAAAGAGAGAAACTAGACTAAATAGACTCACAAAAATATTTGCTTCCAGCCACAAGATGGTCGTATAGTATATATATCATATAAATATATTTATGTGGACCCACAGTATAGCTACATCAGTAAAAGATGCCTACAGTTGTTATAAAAACTTGTTAACTTGTATAAAAAAAACTAAGCTCTCAAGGTTAGTTCTCATAGTTTCTTTGTGATTCAGTTTCCACATTTATTTACCAATGCTTGCTGTTGTTATGTTGGGTTTTTGTGAATAAAGATTACGGTACGTTTCCAGCGCCATGTCCTGTTTGCTTCTGGAGCCGGATTCAACTCCTCAACAGGGTAGTGCCAAAAGAAAGATAAGAGTCTTTATTTTTCATAAATTAGATGGATGGATTGATTCCTGGCAGTATACATTGGGCCAATTATTAAACAGAATTACCACAGTCACAATTTCTTGAGAGTTTATTAGGTTTGTATGCAGTAGGCCCAAATAGTTCACAGAGTAAATTTGTGTGCTTTTGAGGCGAGAATAATGCCACAAAAAGCAAGTAGTTGGGAAGATCCCATTAACTGTCCCACAGAAAATAGCATCCTGGAATAAAAATAGATATATCTATGTGCCCTACCGTGAATAATGCCATAAAAGACAGCTGGATAATAGAACGAAATGACTGAACGTCACACCAGATAGCTCCATTTCAAATGTTTATTTCTGTTAGAAATCTCATTTCTAATAAATGTGAAATATTGCAGAAATAGCACGCATGCTCAGGCTTAGAGGATAATGTCTGTCACCTTTTGTGGAAACGATGGTGGAAAGGAAGCAGAAGCTAAGCTAGCTACACGCTTAGCTTCTCTCATCGCATTATGCTCACACTTTGATCCCTAACACCCCAATATGAGCACACACATGCACATACACACACACCCTTGTCCCCCCGCAGTTATGCCTTTGACTCCAATTCCCGCAGCAGCCTCTCTATGCTAATGCCGACGGCTCCCTTTCAATCCATCTTTGGAGAGGCTCGGTCGGCGAATTAACTCGGCGGATGTGTGGCTTCCCGCCACGCATAATCACCTGGGCTTCATCCTCAACCTCCTGCCCTGCCCCTCCCCTGGGGCACCCATCCATCGCGCAGGATAAATGTGATTTTAAAGATAATGGCGGCCGCGTTAACCAATCATGTGACTGACAACAAGAGGCTAGCCTGCGCTTTCCTGTTTTACATTTGGAGCGTTTCTATCGAGAGAGGTAGTAAACATAATGCATTTACGATTGATGGGCTTTGCTATCATGGCGAAAAGCTGGCAATAAATCTGATTTTATGGAAGTAATATGCTGCAAGTTCTTTTGTTGTTTAAATGGCCCCCAAATCTTATGGGAAGTCAGATTTTTTTCATGAAGAAAACACAATCTTATAAAAGTATTTTGTCTAAAGGAAAATAAAATATTATTTTATCATTTTTGTTAATAAAAAAGGCGTAATCTGATGGGGAAAAAGATCTGAAGGGATACCTCCATAATGTCTGGAATTTCATTTCCCAGCAGCCAATAAGTTCAAATTGTAATCAAAGTGTATGAAAAATAAAAGCTTAGTAGATAATGCACCATTGAAAGATTAATGTGCATTATCTAATGTGCATTATTTTTGGGGGAAAAAAAAAGGTTTTGACCTTTTTTTTCCCCCAAAACTAATGATTTCAACTTTTAAACAACATTTAAATTGTTGTAACATCCTCAATTTTAGAGCTACCTCTATTATTAGTAGTATTATATCATTAGATAAGAAATTTAGTTTAGAAGTAGAATGAATATATGAGTAACTCAATTCGCATTTTGGAGACATAAGCCTGATTATGTGAAAACACATCACAGATAATATTGTAATAATTGTGATTGAAAAATAATGAGTTAAAGGAATTAATTCTAAGTATAGGGGGAGGCGAGGGGCGTGAGACCTTGGAAAAAGTACGATTTTTGATTTTCGCTCTTGCGATGATCTAAGTGAAGATTTTTCTTCTGGGTAAAATGTTGAGGAAACGAATAATTAACTTTGAATGCTTTTTACATGAGATTACAGGAATCAACGCGAAATTCTGGTGTTCGTTTGTAGCCGTGTACAACTGAAGAGTGTGATACTGATAGCTCTCTCTAACGTTGCTCTCATGTTGCTCTGGTAACTACCAAATAGCTCTCATTTTGTGGGCGTACCTAATGTTGTGAATTATGAAAGCCGTGTGAAAGAAGTCGTAGAAAGGAGACAAATATTTACACGGTGGCGTCCTTGTAATAAAAATGCGCGATGAAAGAAAAGTAAGAGCGTCACCATGTCACCTGCGCGTGCGTTGTGATTTATTCTGCCGTGGAAGCGGTGGTGACAGTTATTAGGAGGAATAACTCTTTTCTGCAGCCTCCATTTTAATGATGTAACGGAGTGTAATAAAACGGTGAGCGCCGGCTCGCTTTCGTTCTTATTATCAAACACGCAGCGGTGTGTCGCTATTGATTTTTTGCTTTGTTTTTTGTGTACGCGTGTATGTGCATAAGCCTAATCAGCATCCTCCACCACGGCATTTGCAATGACCTCTGACCTCTCTGCTTTGTTACTGACTTATTTTTGTTTGTCGCCCAGGCAACGGACTCTACATATGCATTTCTGTTTTTAATCATTATTGGCGATTTCAAATGCTTGATGTGGAAAGCACAGACTTCCATTACTGCTTTTTGTTCACATCTATTGGTATTAGTATACGGGAGTATAGTATTCTGTTTGTACTTTTTTCATTATTGATCACCTGGCACTACTGGTTGTTAATCCTGCAGGTGTATATTTCGCTTTGTATTGATATTGTATGTGATGTGTGTAATGATTTTTGCAACTTGTAACACCAGTGTTATGCTTTCTTTTCAAATTCAATTTGATATAGATATTAGTATTTGTTTCCCATGTCCCGCTTTTATGAAAGATACTTATTTCTACATTCATGGTTTCTTTGTTGCACCACACTATGCTGTTGACTATAATTGCTGTTAGTTACATCACATCTGGGGTATTTCGGTCTTGGTGATAATTACTGATAATATACTACTGCTGATGTCCATTCCACAAGTGCTTTTTCTGTGCTTTGCTTCCTTTGATTTTATTTGTCCTTGGTGTTACTGGTTAACGCGTTTGAGATATTTACCTCAAATAAATATAACACATTCTCTGATGGTGACAGCACAATCTATTTTTCACCTTAACACATTTTCAACACATTCGTTTCTACTTTGGCATAATGGAAGCATTCGCAACAACAATTCAAGTGAACTTTCAGCACCAAACATGCTGTTTATTCCACTTTTCAGGCTTTGCTGGTCTATGAATAAATGATGAGGGTTGGATATTTAAAACAAAAAAAAAAGTTGTTTTCTATGTTTGAATGCGACGGAGCCCAGAGAAAAATCCCAGCATGCCATTCCCTCTGTGGTTTCTCATGGTCCACATTCCAAGCAGGGTTGATGGTGAAATATTTCTAAAAGTTCTCTGATGTTCACGAGTCGACCAGAAAACCCCCTTCACCACTTTGAAGCTCACACAAAAGCGTCTTTTCAGAAGGTCAAGAAGGAAAGCGAGAATCCAGCTCAGTGTCTTCTGACATGTGTGAAATGCTGCGATGAACAAAAAAAAACAAAACTGGGAACACTCTGCAATTTTTGAGCAATGTTAACCACTAGATAATGATTACATAATATTTGTTTATTTTAGTCAAATTGATGGTTTCTATTTCTATGAATATTTCAATAAGATTTTTCCACTCCTGTCTAATTATGAATATTTGGTGGGATATTTTTGTATTTGTACATTTTAGTGAAACTATCAGCTTCATTTCTTTGTCTCTCAGACTGTCATCTTACCTACCGTTTTTTTTATTATGCTAATAATAACAAAACGCCCTCTCTAGACTGAGGATGACTTGTGTGCAGTATGTCCTGACGCGACCTCTGCCTCATTATCGGCTCTGCTCTCTTCAATCAGGCCAAGTTGGCAAGCACACACATTCAACGGTAGGCAAGTATAAAAGGAGGCTGTCAAGGCAAGGTCAGCCAGGACGCCGCCAGGTATTATTAGACCCGCATCCCACGCTGAGCTTTTAATGGTGGGAATCTAGGTCCTCTCAAGAGCATCGCTAATGGAAATGTACGCAAAACATTTACAATCACAACAAAGGGGGAGATCAGTGAAGAGGCATTCTGGAAGGGGAACGAATCAAAGACAGATTAATTTGATAATTGTCATAAGTAACAGATACATTAATAATAAAACAAAGTAATTTCATGTATTAAATGGCATTCTTTCAAAAGAAGTGGTTGTAGAAGAGTGTAATGGAGATCACGTCCTGAAAAATGTTAGTCCAAGTCAGGGCTGGGCAATTGTTGACCCACACTCAGAGTGGCCCTCAATTATTTCTGAAAATTAAAATGTTTTGTACAGCTCAACAGTCTTAAATTGTAGTAAGAGTGATCACTATTAAATGGCAGACATCACTCACCAGAGACTCCAACCGCATGACTGTAGTTGTGCGTCCCATATAAAGACAGAGTGCATTAGGTCAAGAAAAAGTTGTTTTTTAGGAAACAAAATGTATGTTCAATGAACTTAAATGCATACTAGTCTGAAGTTTGTTTAGAGATCCTATCACAAATGAAGGATTTCACCCTCAGTAGCCATCAAACTCAACATTTTGTGAACGCCAAGTACACAGATGTTCAGCGCTTACTAGTGTTATGAGTGATGCACTGAATTTTTGGCAAACGACAATCTTTGGTCAGAAATGGTAAAAAAAAAAAAAAAAACATAACAATAATAATAACAATACAACAATAACAATAAAAACACAACAATAACAATAATGACAATAACCCTATATGGCACACAGGAAAAGGAGGTGTGCATTGCTTGGTAGGCAACTATTGTTGTAAAGCATTTCAGCGGGTTGAGTAAAGAGCACTGCAGAGTTTCCACTTCTTTCCTAAGGATACGGACAAGCCGGAAAAAATAAAAATAAAACAACAACCTACCAAGGGAGACAAACAACATCGTGTCGGCCAACGGCATGTTGCGAACACCAAAATAAACATACCAAATGGACAAAAAATGCAATCGCTGTAGTTGTTCGTAACTGTGTTAGTCGAGTGGCTGCTGAGTCCTCTCAACTCCGTTTTTATCGCTGTCACATCAGAGCGGCCAACATCAACACACCACCAATACAGAAAAATCATATTCAGTCACTATTAAGAACACTGAGAAACCGCTAGTCAATCACAATAACGGCTTCTTATCAATCTATAAAAGGTTTATCAAAAACAATAATGGAATGCGGCTATTCTGACATTTTACTTAATTACAAAAACAGTCCATCAAGTCATTTATGTTGGCAATACCTATTCTAACAACCAGGCTTCCTTCCGTCTTCCATTCTAGTGGTTGGTATGCCAATAAATCAAAAAAAGGAATAAACTTGGCTTTGTTATATATAACTATCACAAATTTAACATAAAAAATTGGAGCACCTTAAAAGGAGTCCCCTCCAAATACCCTTTAAAACGTATATAGTATGATCTTATTTCATTTTTATTAATTCTTTACAGATCCATGCAAGACACTGCTTGTGACTTTAAAGTTGATTGGATGCCACAAGGCAATGTGTGAAAATAAGAAAATCTTTTTTTCTTTCCTCGACATTTTCATTTTTGGCCAGGTGTGTCTCATCTTTGGTGTCTGCCAACATACTCATTTCGATGCATCCCTTAATTATGGTGGCATGTGGTTCCTAACCTTGTTGGAGGTACTGAACCCCACTAGTTTCACATGCACATTCAGCAAATGCTTCTTTAGGAAAAAAAATACATTTTTTTTTTCAAATTCAAGACATAGGAACAGGCAAACTCCATACAGGAAGGCCAAAGTGAGTGTTCACAGAACAAAATCAATACAGTGCATGATCTCACAACATATCGGCGGATGCTCCACCGAATCCTTAAGATTCAATCGAACCCAGGGTAAGAACAACTGGTTTAAGTGGAAAATCAATGAATACTAATTCAAATCCGAATGGAATCTTTCATCAATATTAGTCAAGTCCAAAGTTAGAGTAGAATTGCCGACTTCAGTCCTGTCACACTTGCTTTTCTCTGGTCGACAGAAAGTACAGTCATTTCACATCACAGCTTGGTGTACTAAAGTCCTCTCTGAGGCTATCCATGACTTTAAGGATTAAAGTAAACAATTGTTATCCTCTAGAGAAGTCAAGTGATGGATGAAGCAATAGTTGTGGGAGAAATGATACTGTAATCATCGCAAGAGATTACCGTGGTAACACAACAGCGCTTTGTTCTCCACTGAGCAACAGATGTCTGACTAACACTTTTAACAGCGTGTCGCTGCAAAAACAAATGTAATTTGACATCAAAGTAAGAATAACACCTGCAAAAAACTGACTTCTTTGTAAACTGCCTTTTTAGCTGTTTTGTTTTTTGTTTATTGAGTGTGCTGTACAGTAATCTGATCAGGGTCAGACTGTTATGGTCCATTCGTGTGTTATTTTGAACAGACAGGGGGTAATATAGTCAGGGTGCTATTTCTATTGTTTCTTTAGATACTAAGTTAATATGACTTGGTGACACCCTTAGTAACAAAGATAGGGAGTCAGTGGTCTGCCTAAAGCATCAGTAATATTTTAATAAAACCAAGTTACAAGCTGGGTCAAATATCATTGATTTTCTGCAGAATTTAAAACAAACTATGCATATTGCAGCCTGACCCAGCGGGAATTTGCCAGAATGTGTCGATTACTCACTCTGGGACTGATTAGGATATACTCCCCTGCTATTTTGCGGGGGATAGCAAGCGAGCCCTGGCGTGAATGGCAAAAAGCCATAATTGGGACCGCCTTAAAAACTGTACTGTTGGGTTCCTTTGAATATACTTCAAACACGTTTAGTGTAAATTTAGACAGGGCTTTGGCATCAGGATTATTGTAATAACATTGTTTCTGTCTATTGTATGCAGTAGAAATAGAAGACTATAAATACAATGTATCCCTATGGGACTGTTATTTACATATTAGCGCAGATGAGTGCTTTACACAAACACAGTTGGAGTTGTACCGAGCCTAAGGCCCACTTGTGCTTTCTAACACATCACATGATCCCGCCCACAGCTGCCAGCATTCGTTGTCCAGCTCAAGTTGCCCAGAACGATGTGTTTAGGAGCTCAGAGATACAGTACGTTCAAACTAACGCAGCTCAAATATGCTGTGTGTGTTTATTCGCCCGGACGTGAATGCTTGTGTCGGAAAATGAAGCCTGGTGGTTGGCAGACAGAGGCAGGTGACCCCCGAGAACAGCGAGCGTGCCAGCTTTTTAGCAGGCTAACTCCGACCTGGAGGGTGTCGCTCAACTGATGCCACTCTGGATTTACTTCAAACAAAATGTACAGATGCTTGCCTACATGTGTCTTTTTTTTAATTTGCTCCCCTCCGGACTCACACAAGGAACTGACTAATCAACACTTCTCAGCTCAACTATTAGCATGACATTGTCACTGAATTGTAAATGAGCCTCGTTCTTGTTCATCACACTTTTTGACTAAGTGACAACTCTTTGAGATGCATTTTTAATGATGCATTTGTTTCTTTTCAATTGCAGATTATGCATAGATAAATAGGTATGATGGATATCTATAGATTTATAGATGAAGTGGTTAAAGTAGGGCTTTGTGATTATTGCCTAAATCAAATCTCTTTTTTAAGGTTTTTGATTTTATCAAAGTATTTAATCAAAATATATTTGAAAATGTATTAATAAATAATTTATGGGGAAAAAAGGCATCACATGTGCTCAACAGGATTCACTGCTATTGACGAATATAGACATCAAATATGATTTTTTTTTCCCTCTGGGCTGGTAATGTAGTTAACTGTACATGAAAAATGATTTCATCATCAAATTGAGTATGAACAAAATAGTAGCTTGATGCAGCTGAAAAATTGCTGGATGAATTTAGTGTCCCTTTAACCTAACAATAAGTCAGTATTGTCCATAACGATGGTAAACACATGTTGTAAAATCGACCATTTGTGCAAAACTTTGACTTCTCAAATTTTCAAATGTTGGTTTTCAAAATGACAAATTAATTGAAATTGTATGGTTATTGCCCTACCCTAGATCAGAGAAGAATGATTGAATGTATGCTGGGTAACCTGACTGGTTTGGCAGGGTTTATTTAAGAATGGATGTTTAAGTTGGTGACATAAATAAACCTGTTGTACTGTATATATTTTGGAACATGAATGCCTCTGATTAGATGTAGGTTGATAACAAGGTTAGTAGAATAGAAGCATTAGTCAGACAAACAGTTGAGATTAATATTCAGTTGTAAATGTATTAGTTGTATAAGGCAAGCTGTATTTGAATTCATGGGCGTGCTGTTTGAATGACAGCTGGTAAGATGAATCCTATGCACATATAAGCAGCAGCCAGAGCTTCATGATAGCGAATAACGCGTCTGGATTTAAGAGCGCCTTTTTGCAACTTGACATACTTTACAGTCAGTGTGTTAAGCGACTGTCGTCTTCACAATGGTCGCCCATTCAGCTTGCTCGCTGCCATTGTGACTTGGTAGATGAGCTCCGATAAGACACCTCTCTCTGGCTTTGTTTCATCGTACAAAAAAGTGCCACTGATGTTGGAAGCATGCGGCGGCCATGATAACAGAGCAGACCGCGCTCGCTCATAATCAGTCTAGCGCAGAATGGGCGCTTCTGTCTCTGCCTGTCGTTTTTACACCATGGGGGCCAAAAGTAGCGATGATGCGGATTGATTGTATTGATTGCATGACATAACTATGTTCTGCGCCTGTTCATGATTAGAGTGAGCCATGGGGTTTGACTTTGAGGATTTCCATTTACTTGATTAATCAATGTGTTAATAATCTGGAAACTCTATTCTAAAAATACTTGAGAGTCGCTTCCCTATTTTGCGCAAGGTGGCAATGACCTTTAACATTGTGCACCTGTTTTGTGTGGATTAATTTGAGTGCTTCTGGTTATTGATTGGACTTCTGGACCTGTTTCATTTGTTTTAATTGAGCCTTGCTTTCTTCAAGATAGAAAGAAAGCATAGAGGTTCCCTGGTTGCCATTTGCAATCTAGTAACTCAAATGTGCTATCAGAAGTTCATCAAACAGAATGCTGGATGTGAAATGAAGCCTTGGATTCGTCACCTATTTAAAAAAAAAAAAAAACTTTCTTCCTTCTTCTCAGTTGCTTTAATGTGCCGAGGCTCATTGCACATTCCGTCTGATGTGCTGATGAGATGTTGCCGGCGTTGTTGAGGTGTTTGCACAAGTGAGAAGGATGCTTATTTTAATCCTCACGCTTATGTGCAGCGAATTTGCCACAGACGCATTTAGCTTTGCCACCCCACCCAAAATGGAGGTGTTTGCCATTCGCCTCACATCTGCAAACTAATTAGAGCTCCATTGTGTCAGCTGGCAACATTTCCGTGTCCGAGACGCTCTCTTTTGCAGGGCTTGGCACCTCGTGTAGGACGTATCATCCTCTGCTTTCTAAGCTGGACGTCAGCAATTGAGCTTTAGGTTTTGTTTGCGCCTGTCTACATGCTGTATGCACACACTGGAACAAAGAGGCGGTTTGTTATATTATATGGATTAGGACAAGTGCCCAGGAAACAAACAGTGATAGAAATGTTGTGCCCCCACCCCCATCCCTTCCCCCTTTGCAACATCTTTCTGAGAACTTTCTACAAGAGCATGTTTGTGGGAATTGGCAATCTTGACAGGAACCAAGTGGTCAATTAATGGATCAATGAGAGTTCTGCCAACCATCTAAGATTGATTGTGGATTAATTCAAAGAGATGAGGCCTTCCCATTGCTTTCCCACAGTTAAAATGTTGCTGCTGTCTAGTTGTGTCTTGATTAAACCAAGAACTGAGTCAGTCTTAGAAAAACTTAATAAGAAGAAGTAGTTCATAGCTCAAACCCCAGTTTATCAGGAGGTATGTGTGTAATGTATCATGATTTGTTGCTTTGATGAAATTTTAGAAATACAATCAAGAAATCTGATTTTCTTGGTCATTTCTATTTTGAGGATTCAGAACAACATCAACAGAATGGAACACCATTTTCGGACCTAAGCAACAAAACACAACAATAGCCCCCTGTGAGATTCCAAATATTAACTGACAAAAATCAGAAATCCCTTCATAAAAATGTGTTACTGAATAATTGCTTATGACAGGATTGTGTTCTTACCCGTTTAATGTGATTCCATTTTGGACATCATTGGACAACTTCTCACCATCGGGCATGTAAGATGCTTTTGTTATTTCACAACATCTCTCTTTTTCCCTTTGGAATCCATGGCTTATCAAACACTTCAAGTTTTTTTCTTTTTTCAACAGCCACCAAAACAAATGCATGTTCAGACTATAACACAACTCTTTGTTGACAGAAATGTTGACATTTCATATATTCTTAAACGATCCGGAGCCACAGGTTGCTGACCCTCGGTCTATAGCAATTGACAAATTGACCGCGCTAGTGAGATGGATAAACATGGATGAAATACGTAATTATTATTAATACCTTGTTTAGACTCACCCTAACATTGTAAAGATTTTGGAGATTGATTTCCCTTTTAGGGTTAGGGTTTGTGTGTGTGTGTGTGTGTGGGGGGGGGGGGGGGGGTACTTTACCTGATGACATTATGCATAATCAAGTGTATGAAAATATCTCAGGAGGCTACATCGTCAAAGCGAAATATGCAAATCACAGTTGTTTCGAGGTGTGTCTCCCTATTAATGTTTGACTACCCTACTTTCCAAACACAACTCTTCGAAAGCAAATCGCCACCTATGTAAAAGCTGTGAGAGTGCATGCGTTTGTTCCGAAAGTGCCATCAGAGCCGTGAAAAAAAAAAAAAAAAAAAAAAAAAACATTGGAGCTGGACGTGGACAGCACACAACTTTGAAGGCTTGAATTCAGCCTCAGGACTGAGTGAGTCATCTCCCCGGAGCAATCACCTGAGCTCAGACACTTGCAGGGAAGGGAGACAGACGGGCAAACTCCTGCCCAGAATAATAAATGCTCCACTAAAACAGAAATGTAAAACGCTCAGTGGGTAAAACAAGCCCAACATTTCTCCTGAGAGTAAAGCGGACCTTTGATAAGTAACAGAGAGGCGGGATGGAATCGAACTTCAAGGGAGTGACTGCCATGGCAACCAAGATTTAGGCCAGGGAAACCATCAAACTGTGTCAGAATAGAGAGTGAACATCTGTTGAAACCAGCAAGAGTGCCAGCAAATATATGCTTATTAATTTGGATCGCGGCTACCTCGAGCATCCTGGATTGGATTTCATTCATTAACAAAAAGGGATCTTGCCCTGACATACAAGAATAATCCCTGAATACTGTATTGGGGGGAAAAAAATGCATCACTCCTTATAGTCTTTGATGAAGAAAATGGGTCATTCGGCAGCTTTATGGTTGTCAGTTCGATCTCCAGTAGCCCAATAACCATTTTGAAATATCCTAAAGCGAGCTACTCATCCAACACAGCTCTGTCAGCATTTGAAGATCTTTGTAGGTTAGACTATTAGTTTACATGATGTGATGTTTTTGGAACATTTGAAAGCTATTGCTTTGAGGAGATGAGTATCTACTAGAAATGAAGGATGACAATGAGAAACTGGAGATTCAGAACCTCAAGGAAACATTGACCAGAGGTGACCGTTTTACTCTTCTTTTTGGTGTGTCTATCATCATCGGTCTGTGATTTATTTCAAGCCGAAAATCGATTTAACTGAATAAGGTGACAAACCATTACAACGAAATCTACATTTTTGTTGGTCTTTTGGACGTTTTTAAAATGTTTTTGTCAGCAGTGCACCAGTAAAACCTAAGCTCGCCACCAACAATCCATCAGTATTGACAGACTGCTCACCTCTGACTTTGACAGTCACGAGTGCTCAGGGTAAGGTAGGGTTTTGTTCCCTGGGGTTTCTAACAAACCCTGGAGCGGTACTTGCTCCACGTCTGTCGCCGCAAACCCAAAGGTCATCCAGACCAATGACGATTAGAAACAAATGGTTTGCTTTCTTTAGCTGCAGGCATGCTGTGCTAGCCTTCTGTTTGGTGTGAGTGTGAAGGAAAGGAGAGGAAGGTGGAAGCTACGGAAGCTCATGAGGGAATATTGATTTTATTATTATTATTATTATTAAAATTGTCCCTAACAAAAATTTCTAACAAATCGAAAAGCTCTGTATATTGCCCAGGCCTAACTGGTACAAGAGTGGAATGTATTGAAAATAAATGAAGAGTTAATCCTCCACGGAGACCTCATTTTCACAAGACAGATGGTTGCTGGAATCATCACCATTCTACCAGCAGCCCTGTGGACCCTGGACCTCCTGCATGGACCACCTTCCCTCCACCACATGGTCCACACGCACTTGGCCTCCAAAGCAACAGTACGGTTCCGCCGTGAGAAACAAGTAACATCACGACACCATTTTCGGCATGACTTGGCCCTGCAGGGATGGGAACCCACACAATCATCTCTTCGGGATAGTCGGCATATGACGAGCAGCAGGACACAGGGAGGATTTAGACTCGGGAAGAACAACGTGTTCATTCCCTGATACAACATTCATGCTAGACCTCAACCCAGAAATAGTGATCAAAATCCTGACCTCGGACCTTCGCATACAGTCTTCCTGCAGGGGTTGAAATCAGATGCTGCGAAGCCAAGTGAAGACTATTAACACCTTTTATGAGCGGGACTGTGAACAGCAGTCATCCCAAATTGACCTCACAGTTATGCACTTTATACCACATTCATAAACTTAATATTTGCTTTCATAAGGGGGCATTATATAGAAAAATGATGCTTCAATCGTTCGCATACACATAGTGGAATGTGTGCCTTCTCATAATGCGAGAGGTTTGCTGTCTCTATCATTAAATGTGTCTTGAAGCTTGCCACTAATATTTGGCCCAACTCATTTAAATAATAACTCTTTCACCCGGAACTTGGCGGTTTCTTGGGCCAAGATCTGGCAGGGAATCAAGCCTAGTCAAACTCCGGTTAGGGAATTCTCTCAAACAGATGGGTGATGAATTGCAAAGCTTTTCTGCACTGCCTTGTCATGTATGTGTATCCTTGGACCTTTACAGTATATGCCACTCAAGAAAACTTACAGGTCATGGCAACCACACAATGCAAGTCTGTCAAACTAAACCTCCCTGGCACATCAATGTAGTTAAATGTATGTTTGCACCCTACACTTGTAAAAATGTTCATGCAGTAACCTACCGAAGACTTCTTCCACAGCGTGTCAACTTGCTTTAACGACTAGTAAACTTAAAGGGCCCATATCATGATATTTTAAACTTTCCGCAGTATATTTTTTTATTTATTGATTTCTTCATGTTTAAAGAAGAACGTGAGTAACTGTGAAGAAAGAAACTAGGTGTGTGTGTAAATACGTGTGTGCATGTGCATGCATATAGGATGCAACCTTTATCAATATGAAAATAGGTGTTGACTGTTGATTTAGTGCGTTTGCAAGCCTCTTCAGATAGCAAAAGGACAAAAGTCTGACTGCGTCACAGGCATGGTTACAGAACAAAATTGATCTTGGATACCAAGACAACCACTGTATAGGGTTTTTGGGTAAATTATGAAAGAACCTCAAGACTAAATTACAGATAAACGTATTTTATCTTGCTCTCGTTATATCAGGTTTCAGTATTTTTTGCACTTGCTATTATCTGACAGAAAGGAATGGCATATATTCCCAGCAGGGGTTTGTTGACCCCAAAACAACCTGTTTCAATTAGAATTGTTATTTCCTGTAAATAGTCCTCTGCGCCATGATGTTCTGTTCACAGTTTTTAATCACAAGTCCAAGAAGAGGCCGAACAGCAGAGGCTTCAAACAGGATGTTGTCATAGAGAAATGTCCAGTGAGCTGAGAGTGTCATTAGCGGGTTGCAAAAATAGACTTGAAGGATAACAAAAACACATGGAAGTGAAAATCCTTGGAAATTGGGCCAGTAGATCAAGGGCATTCAAACATTTAGAGAATGTCGAATGAAATTCTCCCGTAAATGTATTTATTTCTACGAGTGTATGGAGGAGAAAGGCTTAAAATGACGCAGTGCAGTGGTACGCTGCTGCAAACCACAAGCATATATTGTGATCCAAATACCTCTCTGAAAGCAATCGGTGACTATCTTTGTCAAGGTAGAACGTTACCAATGCGGTAAACGACTGTTATCAGTCACAGCCCAGCGAGCGGGCAGAAGGCTTTTTTCCGCCAGAGCCATATTTGCCAGGCCGACACCGCCTAAGAGATAAAAAGATCACAGCGGCTCGGGTTCAGCTTGAGCGATGGCATAGATGAAAGCGCGAAAGTCCATCATCCCTCCTAAGAGCCACAAACAAGACCCCGAAGGTGAGGGAGGCGACGATCGCATCGTTTGTTTCTCGGGGACTGCGAGGGAGACACGATGCATCGTCGCGAACGGCGCGCATATCGAGGGGAGCGGCCATTTTGGCTGGCTTTCAAGAACACGCTGCTGGGCTTGGCTGCCGAGTTTGAGCCCTCGCCAGGGAAAAGACATCCAGTTCTTGTCGCTGTGCCAAATGAGGGGAAACTGGTCACGTCATCGCAGGTTATTTTAGGCAACAGTGACCATTACCAACCTAAAACTGAAAACCCTCAAGAGTTATTTGGAATTATATCTGTCCGAAATAGACTGCATCTGTAGTAAACTACAAACCTACCCTAACCCTAACCCTAATCCATAATTTGGCACAGCACACCACTCTTGAGTTTAATGTTTTCTGTAGATGGTCTTTCATCCCGAGACAATTTATGATATGTCAAAGCAAGAACGCAGCTAACTTTGAACGATATTCAGTCCAGCCCGAGAGGTCACACAGTAAACTGCGGTTTGGGCCGCAGAGCCCATCGCCCATATATGTTTTTCCAATCCGTTCATCCCGGCTGTTTAACGCCAAATCTCTCAACGCAGGCGTAGCTGCATAATGCAGGTGCAAATATTCAGCGCAAACACAATGACTCATCCCGGCAGAGCCGCCGCAGAGGTGGCGGGCGTCTGTGCTGAGATGAATGAGCGTCTGTCAATCTGTGCAGCCGTCACCACCGTCGTGCAGTGCTTGTCACCGCTGTGTTTGTCTGTAGCGAGGCCCTTGCCCAAATACTCGCTCCTTGATTGACGCTCTGGTATCAAGCACAATTATTTAGAAGAAGTGAAATCGTGACCTGCTCCTGGAGGCGTTTATGTGTTCTCTTTCTCACAAAGACTAAGCAAAAGATGAGTAATACTAGCATTTATACAAATGTATCTTTGTTGGGCAATATAGGTTGTTCCCCCAACTAATTACTCGCTGATTGACTAGGCATTTCACATATTTTGTTTGGATTTAGTGACTGCCTAATGCTTTGTTCAAGACAACACTAAGACCAATGGTTTTTTTCTATTTCCGTAGATAGGTACACACGCGCTCAGCATTAAACTGAGAATATTTTCATTTCAGTCCCAGGGCAAATCTTACTCATAGTAATTTGCAAATTTGACAGCCCGTGCTGCACCTTTCTGAGTGTTCCACTAGACCTGGGACGTTTTGTAATGCACACCTCCAGCACACCTGACAATTTGCTGACAGAAAGTAGATGAGACTTGATGGGACCTGATAAGAGTTCTGAATTGTGCAGCTGGTGTAACATAATTTTGGTGGATTTACTGTGGACATTACTGTAAAGCCAACTGCAAATTATGCTCTGTAAAATAGATGATGGTGACATTTCCCCCTATGAATTGCAGCGACAAGGCGCACAGCACCAAGATTCTTGAGCTGACCAGCTTGAACCCGCTCTAGCAGTCACTCACTCGCCTGTCCAGCCCCTGGAGGCTACCTGAGTTGATTCTGTCAGTAGTATA
Source organism: Hippichthys cyanospilos (assembly GCF_059441005.1). Lineage (NCBI taxonomy): Eukaryota > Metazoa > Chordata > Actinopteri > Syngnathiformes > Syngnathidae > Hippichthys > Hippichthys cyanospilos. The sequence continues at coordinate 6,904,704 of NC_142381.1, forward strand.
TGCTCACCTCAAAAATGAAGCTATGGAAATGTAAGTACACACGGACTTCTATAGTGTAACTACGAAGCGCTCATTAAATCAGTTCTGCTTGTTACTTGGATTGTCTGTGGTAATGCTAGAGCTAATACATGCAAATGAGCACAGACCCTGAGAACATTTATCAGACCCAAAACCCACACGAAGGCCTCCCCCTCAAAGTATATAATAACAATACAGATAAGCTTGTCTTCATTAAAAAATAAATGATACTCACTTTTTTCCTCATAAAACAAAGGCCAGAAAGAAGAAAGAAAACCAAGCACTGATGTGATAACCAATCCCTTCAGTTGTCTTGCCAGTTTTATTGTACAACTGAATGCCTTGTGTTATAGATTATACATTTGTTATAGCACCTTCGTGTGATGCTCCATCATTTGTCTTACAGGTAAATATATGTGGTCCCTAGACAGCAACTATCGAGGTTAGTAAGTCAATGTTTTTTTTGCATGGTTTTTCATAATTGATGACTATTAAGTAGATAGCTAGTTTGAGATTAAACACCAACAGGGTAAAACAGCATGAAGCCACTTTTTAGATTAATTGTATAATATTTGCTGAAATGAAAAGCTGAAATGTAAATTCACTTCATACAAAGCTTGTCACGTTTCGCTAGCAAGTCCAAGCAAAAAAGTTGCCTGAATGATTTGTATCTTAAAAAAAACAGTTAGGTCATTCATTTCCCAAGGCACCACATTACTTGCATATGTATTCTGTCAGAAGAAAATAACTGTACTTTTCATGCCGAGCACAGCACATTAGAATCTAGTGGGACTTCTACGGTAGAGTAGCTGTAATTGTGTTTCCCAGTGCAGCTTGGGAGACGTATGTTGGGTGTTAACTTCACACCCATGTCACGGTTATCGCAGAAGACCCTTGCAAACAGCCGCTGTCCCACCTAAGCTGCACTGCGACAGCCATTAAGTGATTATTCGGGCGGAGAAAATCTACTGGGGATTCCGTAACTGTTAATTTCACGGTTGCGATGCATTCTTACAATGAGGAAGTATAATAAGAGTTCTTTTGTGTGTGTATCGAAAATCGTGGTACAAGTAATGGGGGAAAAAAAAACAAGGCTGCTCGCTGATGTGATTAAAGTGTGAATGTCGGAAGGCATCTTCGCCAGCGTTGCTGCAGTTGGAAGGACGCCAGCTGCTGTTATTGTTTTAGAATATCCTCATCAATCTTGTGCTTGCACGAGCAAAGTAACATTTTCAACTTTCAATTTGCAAAAAAAACTGCGACAAAGTGCTTTTATTTAGAGAATGTCAGCATACCAAATGGGATCATGCATCAATAACACCTAGGAGAAAAACAAAACATTCACTCACGGGGTGAGTGTCGTGTACATCTCTTTAACTCTTGATTATTTCTAGGTTTTTTTTTTATGCAACTTCATATATGATAACTGGAAGTGCTATACTGTCACTCATATTTCACAAAGTTTTTTTTTTTTTTTAAACATAGCTGACATTAATTACTGCTGAGAGGACTGGATGAAAATGACTCCTAAAGTGTGTGCAAATCTATTAAGCAACTACGAGAAATGTCTGATCGATATTGCGTTTGCGGTGTATGATTGAGAATCATAATCAGCGTTTTTATTTATCTCTGAGGACGGCCAAATTGATATCGTAGTTACTCAGGGCTCAGGTAATGACCAATCACAGCTCAGCATGACTAAAGTGAGAGAACAGGTGAGCTGAGATTGATTGTTAAATGAGTAATTGTGATGTCCTTGTTCAGTCAACTACAAGTGGCAAAATGGCCACCCCTGAGATAGATGAAAATGGGTGGATTTGGCTGTTTCCTCAAATTCCACAAGTCATTTGAACGCCACATTTAGACTTGTGTGTGCAAATATGTGTGTGCGAATATATTATTGTCAAAAAAATTATTGACTTCCCTTAGTTTAAAGCATTTCTTAGACAAGTGACATTTTGCAAAGTGCGAGTCAATTTTATCTGCTGCATAATGAGAGCGTTTTAAACTTCATCTTGGAGAGGTGTTTACGATGCGGTCATGTTTTCCGTCAGATTCTCATTCATCACCTTTCTTTTTGAAAAAGAAGAAGACGAGGCCACGGAGCAATCTCGCGGCCCCCGGGGCAAGATGAAAGATGACACGTACATTATCAATTACCGGTAATCCATCATCTTCACACCGGTAGTTCCTAAGGGCAGGTGGAGCAGAACTTGTCACTCAAGAGGAACGCAATGTTGTTTATAAGATTGTAAAATTTGCATCACAGTTCATTGTTTTTGTTTTTTTTTTTGCTTCAGCTGAAAATGGCAACCTACCATCTGTTTTTTTTGCCACTTAATTGGTGTTTTAATGCCAACGGATCTTTTAGTCATGTCAGGTTAGGTAGCGCAAATACTTAATGGCTCATAACTGTCAAGTATGGCTATTGTTTTTTTTTGCCAGTTAACATTTAGAGCTCTTGTTTGTTTGCAGGGTTTAGCAAATTCTTTATTTGCCTTTTTATTCATCTTAATTTTTAATATAAATGATAAATGTGACTGAGTGGAATAAATGTACTTCTACAGTACTTATTAACGTTAACAACTAATGATGATTTTATTGATCTGTCGATTATTCTTTTGTTTAATCACTGACTCATTTTAAAAACGTTATTTCGGAGTTGCACGTTGGAAGACTGGGTTGCACGTCTGCTTCATCGTTCAGAGGTCCCATGTTCAATTCCAGCTTGCCCCGCCCTTCTTGTGTGGCGTTTGCATGTTCGATAATGCATGGATGGATGTAAAGATCAAGCAATTGGGAAAAAAAAACACACATGAGATATTTGTTGCTGAGAGCATGTAATTCTGCACATTTAGACTATTTTAAGTTGAACATGATCGCTAAATTAATGATCAGGATAGTTGTGAATAACTTCATTTGATATTTGATGATGGATTTATGTGTCAGGGGTCAGTAAATTGATAATTTTTGCTCCCAAACATATAGGGCCAAAATCATTCCCATCTTGACGCTTCGGCTTCTATTTCGATAAGAGCAAGTTGCATAGAAAAATGCTGCAACAATGAGCAGTTGAATATGTGCATTCAAAAGTTTAAAGAAGTTCAAATCAAGGTTCACCAGGAAAGGTAAGAGTACATTTGAGCTTCCTCCTGAAATTTCACCCAAAAGCCCAGCATCCCTTTTCATTTTTTGAAGACACACTCTCCATTTAATGCCCCAACCAGCTCCTGAGTATTGCGGATAATTGGAAAGTTTACCCACGTGTGAGGAAGCAGCAAGGAACCGGGGATACGCTCCCAGCTGAGCGTCTGATGATGTAACAGTAATTAAAGTGCAATTAATTTATTGGTAGGCTTCTGCTTTTAAATTTCCACCTCACAGCCAAACATTAAAAGGATAGAACCTTGCTTTTTTGTCGACCGCGGTGGTGTGGGCGTGGGAAGGCGATTTCAATACCGTGTATCAATTCATCGGGATTAGACAGCCTCCGTTCGTCCGAAGTGAATTAAAACAGAGCTCCCCCATGTTGGCGCCCGCAAACGGGATTCTTGCGAGCCGGTAGAAGTGTGAAAAATCTCATTTGAATGTCGGCCTGGCTGGGCTTGGCCACCCATGCGCAAAAGTCTCTCTCGATGAAAGGCGGCGGGAAGCGTGTGTTATTTAAAGCCTGTGTCGTGTTATCTCAGGAAGGTATAGGCGCCTTCTTGGGGCGCCGCTTGGCCGAGACGGTGGAAAATTGCTTGGGAGAGTGTGAGCACGTGCTGAAGGGGATTAATAACACACGGGGTGCCTCATTCCCCACCTTGTGTGCAAATATCCTCTGAATGAAATATCACAAGAAGTCAGAGCGTTTGTCTGTGCAGAGATGACTTCATGCTCTTATGAAACAGGGCCAGAAGGAGCAAAAGGAAAGATTCGCCGCATAGTCAAGTCACAGTTTGTTCTCCTGTTGTAGTATGTATTTTTTCAACGGCGTTCACACACTCATCTTTTTAGGTCAGTTTTTTTAGGTCAAAGTTAGCAATTTGGTGTTAGTTAGAAATTAACATAATTGACGACTATGAGGTAGATAGCTAGTAAGCTAGCTTGTGCAACTGCTGACTAGCAACTGATGACTAGCAGCTGTCCTTTGCTTGTCACATACTCAAAAAATGAATCGCTTGCAAGTGTTCGTGTGTATGTGTGTGTGTTTCACACTGCCTTAGCAGTTGCTTTCATGTAATAATTGAAAAATGAAATGTTTTATTAGCACTCTCATTCACCATGAACATCAAGAGAGTCATAAGAGAGTGCTTAAGGTGTGTTTTATAGTTTTTGACATCGTACTGTATTACTATTATTACGCTGGTTGAAATTGAGGGAACAGCTCACAGCTGCACACTCGCTTGTTGACTGCACAATTCTTTTCTCTATCTAAATCTATATAAACGTGTGCAGAAACTCAAACAGCATGTGTCAATGTTTGCTTGTTTGAGTAAGCTGTTGTGGCTGTGGTCCGCATCACCCAGCATGCCGCTGCTCTTGATTACCGCGCTGTGTGTTGCTCTATATAGGTCCTTTTTCCAACAGTTTGCCAGCCTTCAAATATATATATATATATATATATATATATATATATATATATATATATATATATATATATATATATATATATATATATATATACACACACACACACACACACACAATGATGGTTTGTTAACAACAAAAATCGTATCTTGAAAAACTCCTAAATGCAGTCATTTCTGTTCCAAGGCACCAATCATTAACACTATGTGTTGTATTAATTGCTTTTTAGACGGACTATAACTTAGGAAATCTAACACATGGGTGGAAGGGATTTTTATTATAAACATTACTTATACAAGTTAATGAAGGTAACACCTTTAATTCTGGAAGAAATGATTTCACTTGTCGTTGTTTACAATGGAATCTTTTTGTTTTTAATTATTAGGATTGAGTATGGATTGTGTTCACTGTAGTGTGCTGTCGATGATGTGTTTTTTTTTTTTACACATCTTTCCTTTTTCCTTACATGCACAAGCAGGCACACTCTTGCACCATTTTCCCTGGTGCCTCTCTGATTGAGGGTTTCTCGCTTTGCCCTTCAGATCTACAGTAATGGCGGCTGAGGGAGGAAGGGAGGCATGAAGTTAGGGGGAGTTGGGAGGGATGGTGCCGGGTGGGGAGAACGGTCCAGAGAAGTACGGGAGGGGGGTAACACCAGCGGGAAGGATGGATGGCACGTGATGAGTTGGCGGAGAAGGCCGGAATGAGCGACAGAGGAAGTCAGAGGAGACAAAACATCCTCCGTTAACAGCTTATAAAGAACCAATTTGTTTCGTTTCATCTTCCGCCCCTTCCTCCCAGGCCCGAAGAGGGAGAAGGAGCTCAGATTGCAGAGGTTACCGATGTTGGCGGCTTTTTACGAGTAGTTTTGATGTGACAGGTGATAAATCTTCACCAGCGACGACGCCACGGGAACCATGAACACTCTCACAGACACACACACCAGGATACACGGTCCAAACCATACGCAAACATCATTCTTCCTGACTTGCAGATTGAATCTATTTGTCATTTGTCCACTTTTCTCAAAATGAGCTATTTGGCCAAAGGCTTTACAAGTGTGAGTCTGAGGAGGTCCACCACGTAAGCACATTAGATCGAATACAGTTCCAATCTACATTCATGTTTTATGCATGCAGTAGAGACAGTGTGTTTACAACAGTGATGGGTGTTTACTGCCGTTCTTGCTTCATTAATACCAGGCTTTAAGATCAGGATTCTGGAGCTGATCATCGATCAGCAAGTTAGATCAACGGCAACCAATCACAAGATTGACCAGTCTATCCAACCTATTTAAACAATTTGTATATTTAGTCTTTGTTTGGTCAGTCGACAGTTTGTGTTCATACATGACCAAAAATTTGAGTGTAATTGGCGCCTGTTGAAAGCTACTGTGAAAAATAAATACTGGTGTCAGACCCTGATAATTTCAGTCTTTGTTAAGGCTTTGTTGTTGTTTTTTAATCGCGTTATCCTCATTTTTAATCTCTAATTTTATGCTTTTTGTATGTTGATTAGATCAGTTTTTAGAAATTGACTGTTTTTATAGCTTATACAAGAAAAAAAAAAGGTCTGTTACATACACCCGGAAGTAGACATTTATTGGCTGTCATTGTTTTTGGCATAACCTGATAGGCTAAAACAAAAAAGACCCAGTTGCAGCTTTGGCTAGGTACATTATACACTGCAAGTGACCCAATTCAGATTTTTTGCCCCTATCTAGACCTGTATCTGAGCTTTTGATGCTAGTGTACATTATATGCATACCACAGAAGCAACTTCATAAATGCAAAACAACCAGCAGTGATTGAAGCCATAGCTAACGATTGCAACAAAGAAGTTTTTTGCCAAACTAAACCCAAATCTGAGCATACTTAAAACTTTGTCAAATAGGATGGACAATGTTTTAATTTCATGTTAAATTCTTTTTTTTTTTTTTGCAATTGACAAAGAAAATCCGGTGTAATCTGTGGGTGATAATCAATCGAGTGGATGCTGTAAGTACACTGCCGTTGTAGAGAAAAATTGTAAAACTGCTTAGTGGCCTCCGAGCTAATTCTAAAGGGAGACAAACTGGCAACCGAACCATTATCCGGTTTGTGGAAGGCATTTTGTCACGGTATGTATTATGTATTATTCCATATACATTACTGCATTTAAGAGACGATTCAGGCCTTCACCTAGACGTCTAATAAATCCGTGAGAGAGTTTACAACGGAGATGATTTGACATTCCATTCCAGCACCGAGAGTCGCAGCACTGCAGTCGTCACCAACAAGATTGAGCGGCTGTTGCTTCACGTGCATGCCCGGACTCCTGATGCTCTGCCCAACCCCCCCTTCGCGGCACTTCTAGGACCCGCGCAGCAACACAGAAGCAGGAGACAAACTTGGCGGTAATGCGAGTGCCGGGCTCGGGTGCGAGCAGATGGAGTGTGACCGTGCGCCGGTAGCTCATATGAAGAGGCCGACATAATTGCCTGCAGCTAATCCGCCACACACTCCATCGCGGATAGTTAGACACAAAGGGGGCCAACTTCTTGTTACAGAGTTCATTTGCTCTTTAACTTTAGACACACATATGAAAATAGTGACGTTACACTCTGTACATGACTAATCACACTGTCATCAATCTAAATCTAAATGCTGGTAACAAAAGTGACTACATACTCTTTGTGAAAATTTTGTCTCTTCTGTGTAATATGACTTGTTTTTGTTACAAAGTGTAAAATGGGAAAAAGGAATAAGTGTGTTAAGTTTGATGTAGTTGCGCCAACATGGCCTCATACTAGTCACATGAAGTTGAAAATGGCATATGGAAAGGAAGGATCTGAAAAATTAATTTTGGCCAAACATGATGACGGTCAATGCGAGCAACGAATAACCGGTGCCTTATTTTCCCCCAGTATTTTTGGAGGGAGGGAAGAATGTGTCTGGGCTTTCAGAAGTGTCATGTTAATTTTTCACTTCACATTTTTTCAACGCATTTCGATGGATGTCAGTTATAAACGTGGTTTTCCAATTTGTGAGCCAGTACGTATTTCATTCATATTTTAAATGCCATTTTTTGTAAATGTATGTATCTGGTTAGGAAGTTTGTGTTCCTATGCCCCCCCACCCCACCCCAATGCCACACATTTCTCTCTGAGTAGCTCTTCATTCACTGTGTGATGATGGCTAATATTCACCTTTTCCCTAAAGGCTTACCTATAATTGTGTACTACTTCAAGTGAATACACTGTTAGTCAAGTCTAAGGATGCTCACGCTCAAACACTCTCCAGGGTGCACAAAGGGCTTCGCCATTTACATGTTCACACATGAAATCCATCCATGATATTCATACATGATCGCCAGTTGTCCGCCGTATGATAATGAGTCGTCCGGGGGAGCGATTGCATCACGTGTTCTCAAATGAGAAGATGGCAGATTAGAAGGCATCTTTATGAGGAGCAGCCTGTTTCATTTTCTCTGCGTTATTATTCATGGAATTTATAAATTGCTAGCTTGATGGGTTTCCCACTCACAAAAATAACCACGTTTTACAGGCGATATTTTCTCTTAATTCATCCCCCAAAGCCTGTTTCATTTAGCAATGCTGAATTTGGAATATGTGTCTAATTTATCATAAATACACACACTAAATTCTTTAGAAGCCAAACACAAAAACTTGTAAAGATTCTGCCATTTAGGTTCGATGGTGCCATTTTGCACCTCTGAGATGTTTTTCCAATAAAAACACATTTTAGAAATTTTGGTAACTTAGAAGTTACAGTGACAAAAACTACAGCGATGAGACTTGGGCAAAATACTAAAGAAATTAATAAAAGTAAATGAACATCTCAAAATACACTTGAATACAACCAAAAATATCTGGAAAAAGGGCCTGAAAAAGGACATGAAGTTTGCCATTTTGATTGGACCATGCTAATTTACTCACATATTATTCATATACTGCAGTCATACAAAGATAAACTGATCTGACAGATTTTCTTTACTACACTCTAAAAACACGTGGGTGAAACATAATCCAACTATGGGTCAAAAAAGGACTGACCCAATGTTTAAGTCAATTCAACTCAACTTTCTTGTTTTTTATTTCCACAAAACAACCCAGCTTTTGAGGTTGTCTTGGTAAAGAAGACACATAATTGGGATTGTTTTAAGTAAAACAACCCAGAAAGTTGGATGAAATGAACCCAAATATTGGGTCGATCCTTTTTTGACCCGTGACTGGGTTATTATTAAACAAATTATTTTTATAGAGAGCAAATTTGACCGTGTACGCCAAACAGATAGACAACAGAAAATTATTGAACGTTTGCATAATTTCTGTGGCTGGAGCATGGAAGCTAAAAAGGATGGTTTACTACAAAAAACAAAACTCCAAACTCAGCTAGTTTTTGCATGTCTCTCATGTGTAGACACTTAAAAAATTCTCAAATGGTCGTTTTGCTTTGAAGATGGACTTTTCTTGGTGTGCTTAAAAGAAGAACTTGTTTGAGAATTTTTGACAAGTTCCTAGCAAATTTGAAGCACTAGACGCAAGATTATAAGACATCTTTCATGATTTCTTGAGTGCATACTGTTAAACAGCAAAGTCTAAACGAATGATAGCGTTCCTACTGGCAGACATATAAAGAAGCAATAAATCCACTGCTGATGCCATGATTTGTTTCCAAACTCTTTCTACCTGCATCTAGCCCTCACATCGAGTGTTCCGCACGTGGGCGATGTCAATGCATATAAGTGAGCGGCAACATCCCGAAAGGCACGAATGTTTGACAGGAAAATCCTTTTCGCAAACATTTGCTGACTCATGCTGCATGTGTGCTACTATAGAAAAAAAACGCCAAATCTTACCTCCCAATGCTTGTTTCATAACGAAATTCATGCTGATGGCTTTTTATTCCCCGCCTGGTTGGAGCAATGTCACATTCAAAGGTTGCAGACGAGTAGAAGTCACGAGATCTAAAAACAAACAGATGAATGAAATGAATGGATTGTTTTGTGATTCATCACAATGGCGCAGCACAATTGAACTCCATCGAGGCCAACGGTTCACACACAGCAACGCACTACCGCGCAAGCCGAACACGCACCAGCACACAACGTGTGCCAAATCTGCAGTCACCGTGCTCGCACGATGACATCAGACCGGCACACCGACTCACACACAACCTGCATACACCATCGCACAATCTGCCCACAGAAACTAGGACACACAACTTTTTTGTTGCACGCACACAAAATATACACACCTTCAGCCTGGACACAATTTACACGTAACAACAGTTCAGTTTACACTCAATGAACAACCAACAAATAACAAACATACACCAGCACACAAGTACTACAAAATATCTATACAACCAGCTTACAAATTTGACATACTCACTCAAAATGAGCACACAATATTTTAATTTTTCCGAATCTAAATACACAACAGAACCTGCCCTCAAACAATTTGCAAACAAATAATATAAAATCTTCACACAGTCTCCTCACCTACATTTACACAAAACCTTTACACAATTCAAAAGAACAAAATTCACACATAACTTCCACAAACAACTAGTATGCATTTTCACACATCACCAACACACAATCAGTATACTTCAGGTATACAACTAATAAAAATCATGATATCCGTGCACAACTTTCACACATTTGAGACGTTTAACACACATGAGCATACAATTGGTGCACTTTTACCTCACATCCACGGCACATTATATCCTCATATAGACACACAACACCCCGGCAATTTTGTATAATAAGTCACACAAATAAGTCACACAATTCAAAAACAAATCATAGAGCATTCACACCATTCCAGAAATAACACCCAAGCTTCACACAACTGACCAACAAAAGGTTATAACACACACGCTGCTTACTAATGTAACATATTTTCCCAATGAATAACACAACATTCACACAATTTAATTCAATACGAAACCCAGTCTTTACGTAACTTACTAAGAAATATCTCACAACGCACAAACATAATTCAACAAAACTCACACAGCAGTTGCACACACAATACAATCATTACACACTTTACATTCGCATTACACGTCTCACATTTTACACAACTCATAAAAAGATAACAAATAACCTTGACACAACGTCCTAACAAATAGCTCACAATCTACAAGCAATTTACTGACAAAATAAAACAAACTCATCACGTGATATACTGACAGGTATCACTTAACCTTCACAAGATTAACAAAAGAAGTCAGACAACCGTTACACACACTTATGCAGCTTACTGACTAAATGCATTAAACATTAACATAAAAATAACACAACAAATAACACTTGCCACGCACAATTCAAAACAACAAAAATCACACAATTTCACTCAACACATAATGAGTTTACGTCCTCCATGACACTAGCACAAAATCAGTACACCACCAGCACGCAGTTTACGCTCAAAAGACATCTACACACACCAACACAGTCAGTACACTATTGCCACACACCTCCGCAATGTCCAAACAAATTTTACACACCTAGTGTATAATGTAGAAAAAATTTACACACGGTCTTCCCCAAATTTACTAATAACGATCAAAAACACATCATCACGCAACTACTAAACACAAGCAGATCAGTAGTGCGTGCACAAGAGCCACAAACACACAAGCAGCACCCTCCTAACAGCTAACTTGCAATTACAGTATTAACAAATAACACTCTATCATTACACAATTTACACACAATCAAAGGCAGTGCGCTTGGTGCGTGTTTTCCCCTTACTGGCGGTTTGTGACCTCTGCCTGTGTGTGAGCGCGTGTGGGTGCGCAGGTCACCCACCAACAGACTTAAAAGGGGGCAAAAGTGTACAGAGTGAGTCTGTGTGCGCGTGCGCGTGCCGAGCTCATGCGGTCAAAGTTTCCATCACGTTCGTAAAAGCGGTTCGTGCACGCCACTCCCCCTCCTACCCTGGGTTGGGCGCGTGTCCGTAGCAACGTGCACGCGGAAAAACACCGCCGCCTGCGTGCGTGCGTGCATGCGTTCCCTTCCTCTGTCTCGAAGGCGCTTTCAGCACCGCCGCGAGTGGACAGCTCCCACTCGCACGTCGCCCACGCAACATCAGCGTCGCCGTCGGACGACGTTTGTATTTACCTGCTATCCGCTCGGAGGAAAAGGAAGAAGTTGTCCTAGCAGCTGCTCGCTCGCATCGTCTGCACGAGAAGAAGAAGAAGGCAGAGGAAGAGTAGGAAGATGAGGAGGAGGACGTCCTTGCTGCTGCCTGCACGAGTGGAGAGCGAGGAGGGGGAGGAAGCGAGGAGGAGGAGGAGGAGGTGGTGTATAGCGGAGGATGAGGCTCACACCGTGACAGGATGGGGAGAGTGAAGCAGAGGAGGGGAAACGTCCCGCTAACGACCCCGCTTCTCTTTCACCGCCCCCCACCCCCACAACCCAACCTCTGTCCACGCCCCCTCCCAACATGGCCGGACAGAGCCATCAAATCGAACGTTGAAGGTTTTGATCAAATGCACACGATAGCGTTTCATTGATGTGCATGTTAGTTAGTTAGTTAGTTAGTTAGTTAGTTAGTGCTTGTACATACTAGTTAGTTTATCAATCATTGCCTTTACTAATTAGACATTTTTCGAATGATTTATTTTTTGATTTGTTTTTTAAATATTCTATAATGTGCTAGTTTTTGTGATTCAGTTACAGTTTGTTTGTTTTTTGTGATTCACTTGTAATTGGTTGGTTTTTAATTTAGTTGGCTGTTTGGTTAGATAGTAGGTTGGTCGTCGGTTGGTAGTTAGTTGTTTGGTTGTAAGTAGACGGTGCTGTGGTTTGCACGTCTGCCTTAAAGGTCAAGGACCCGAGTTCAAATCCATCTCGCTCCAGCCTTCCTGTGGGGAGTTTGCGTGTTGGATTGACGGTTATTTGGCTATGTACTGTAGGTAGTTAGTTTGAGAGCTCTATGTTTTGTTAGTTTTTCTAATGAATGAGTTGAATATTATGTTATTGGGTTAAATCATGTAATATTCTAGATTAATTTTTTTAGCTATTTATTTCATTATTCCTTATTTAGCTTGATGGTTTATGTTTAATTGGTTAGTCGGGTTGGTAGCCAGTTGGTTATTGGGTGAATTTGCTACTTGGTTGGTCAATATATCAGTTGAAAATGTAGATACTTTATAAATGTTTTATTTGCTTGGTTTTTATATGCTGATTTTGTTTCCTAATTAATTAGTGGTCTTTGAATTTGTTATTTGGTTGGTTTTTTTTCTTGGCCTAAATGAATGTTTTTTTTGTTTTGTTTTTTAGTTTAATCAGCTAAAATAAAAGCTTGAATTTGATTCTTTTGTAGTTGTTTTTTAGTTTAATCTGCTGGACACATACATTGGAAACATTTACCAACTATCTTAAGTGTTTGTTTGAACAAAGTCATATGATCCAGAGCAGCTTCAAGTGTGTTTTCCAGCAGCAACAAAATCGAGTGAAAATCCCCTAAATAACAGCATGGCAGCTTCATGCAGGAAGCTCCAATTACTTTATTATGTGGTATACACTGAAACGAGCATGCCACCATCGCGTAAGCAAAGACGCTGTTTGCATCCTGTAATTGCACAGTTTCATGTTATTCTGCAATATGTTAGCTTGAGCCGCGCTGACTCTTGTTTGATCCCTCCTCTGCCGTTGTCCTCCACTGATGAGGGGGCGGCAGTCAATACTAATTCACATTAAGTGATTTTCAAAGGGCTTGCAGGCACGCCAGGCGCATGGTGGCATGCCTGATGATCAATCGTATTGATAAAAAGCTTTCCACGGCGGCAGCTTTGCCCTTTGCCGTCGACTGAAAATGACATCACACTAGCTCGAAACTCCAGATTGGTTGTTACCCGAGCTCCCAGCGACTGTGATGTCATTTTCAGGGACGGTCATTGACAAAACGTCTCTCCCCTGAGATGAGGGAAAAATGGTGAATTTTGCTGCTGAACTCATCTTCCACAAATACAACATTAATCCGAATCTCATGCTCACATAAATGGTGGTGCATGGTGCATATTATTGGAAAGAAAACTTTTGCATTGATTTCTTCTTTGTTAGTGGTTATCAACATGCCAAACTGGAGCTTGGGAGTTCACAAAATCATCCGGTATTTAGAGAGGTTAACAAATGGACTCATCAAATCATTCAATAGGCCTCAAAGATAATAAGACCAGCACATTTACTGTCAATGCATTTTTTAAATAGAACCTACACGTGTGTGACACACACACACACACACACACACACACACACACACACACACGCAAGCATGCACACACGCCCGCGCGCACACACACAAACACACACACACACAGAGTTGTGAGCTTGTTGGCCATGCTGCAGGTTAAACAATTTGTCCTCAGGGGAAATTTGAGGGCTGAGCAGACATGAACAAAACCATAGGGGACCAGCATCACATTGATGGCTTCACTGACACAGAACAACACACATGCACAAGCAAAAACACACACACAAACGCAAAGAGACACACACACTCACACAGCCCAAATGAATCCAAAGGGATCAATGACCTTAAGTCAATATTCAGTGAAGAGAAGGCTAGCAAGTAACTAGTGATCAGTTGACTTGTTTTTTAATTGACACACATTCAGCCATCAGTGCTCTAAGTAGTGCTTTGGTGCACCAAAGCGGTCTGCCCAAAGGCCTCGTTTGTGTCGACTGGCAGCAGCCCTTTCAAGCTTTCAGCTAAGAGGTCAGTACCTATTATGCTCTATTATGAAAAGTAAACGTTTTGGAGCTTTTAACCATATTCTAACTTTGATTTCTCACCATGAACACTGGCAAAGTGTTATTTTCCTTCATTGATGCATTTGTAAGCATTCGTTGCATATCACGCACTCTCACACCAGTCCTGCAGAAGCAGGATAAATATGACTTGAAGAACTCTTACGACGACAGAATTTCTTTCTTAAAAGTTACTCACACATTCAGCTTAAATTCTCTCACTCGCTTTCATACACACAAACAACTACTACAAATAGATTTTAGCGTACGTTTTTTTTTAATTGGTGTTTTCCTGTGAGACATTGTGGTGTTCATATTTTTTTGATAAGGAAGCCACTAAAGGTGCTGAGTCGACTCTGATCAAAGATGCTCTTGTTGGCCCACAGGGTGACCCATAGCTTGTCTCCCTCTTCCAGTACTAACGGCATCCCGTTGGTGGCGCTGCTGAACGTGCCCTTGGTGTCATAGATGGCGAACATGTTGATGCCGTTCTTTATCACAGCCGCGTTTAATTGGCCCGAATTGCCCACGTTGCCGTTGAAGAGGATGTAGTAGAGACCCTTAACGGGAGCCGTGAAGATGCCTATGGAGGGGAAGTGCGAAGTTTTAGCACTAGGAGTGGAAATATCAATAAAAGGCTGCGGGCCAATACAGTTCAGCCACGGGCTGCCTTTGGCCCCCATGCCGGACGTTGCGCTTGTCTCGTCTCGAACGTAATCCGCAAAGACAAACGCAGGTTTCCCGGAGCAAGATGAAATTTGGTTCGATTCAAAACATCCTCACCTGTGTTGGAGTCGTAGCCATTCCCCACGTTGGTGATCACATTTTTGAACAACAGGGTGGTGTCAGTGTTGAATGGACCCAGGTGGGTCCACTCCGTTGATGTAACCAGCGCCGCCGCAAAGGCCACCGGTGGTTTTGCTGCACACACATCACAACGAAGAGCTTCACGGTCTCTGGGACGGTTTTCGCCTCATCAACTGACCTGATGTGTCATTTCGTCAACTGACCTGCTTCAGCTGCGTCCCTCTCCAGTTTGTCCACATGTGCCACCAAGTGGCGCAGGAGAACATCTTTGTCCTGCTCTGAACCGTGTTCATCAATGAAAAACGGTTGAGCCCGAAGACCGCTTACAGTGCACAAAATTAGCAACGTTGCCGCAGTGAACGCCATGGCTAAAATGACCACCGAGCAAGTTTTTTGCCCTCAGATCAACCATTTTTTCCTGAACTTTGCCCTCACTGTCCCTGCAAAGTTTGTTCAACTTGAAAAGCAGACTTTGTTCACAAACATTTAAACACATGTGCAAACTCCACCAAAACACACCTAACACATAGAGACACATGGATGGATGGATGGATGGATGGATGGATGGATGGATGGATGGATGGATGGATGGATGGATGGATGGATGGCGTTAAAAACGCCACCGTCATGAAATCCATAATACGTCTTGGGGCAATCATTCTAATATTTTCAAAGGTTGATGTGAGTAAGGGGAGATGCCATCATAATTTTGATGAGAATTAATCACAGGCAATGCTTATTTTACTATATTACGTGTTTGCATATCACATGCTGGCATGCGAGGAGCAACATATTACATTAATGCTTGCGACAAACGAGCCATTTGGAACCCTTTTAATTAAAGAACCCCAAGGAAGCATAAACCCTTTGGATATCTAAAATGAAGATCACTTTCTATTATGCTGCAGGCACCTGTTGAGCAGCTTTCCAGATATTGTATCTAGCCATTGAATTTGCCACAAGAAAGGCAAATAATCTTAGTAAAATTAAGTTTAGAATGACATAACGCAATCAGAAGCGAACGTTCGATATTAATTCCATGAGATCTGGCTACGTGCTATATCTTCAAGGAGCATCTTCACAAATATCTTCAAGTGCCACATCCAATACGGCTGTGACGTGGACGTAGTCAAGATGCCGTCTATTTATATGTACCATGAGTGTCAACATACACCCCTTAAGTCTGGGCTCAGGCAATGGGTCTGTCTGTATGCGAACATGCTAATGTGGCTAAGATTAGCAGAAACTCCCTTTACGTCACCTCTGATATGTGCACTGCGTATTAGGAGACAGGATTGAGACAGGATCTAATTTTCCATTTGGTTTCTAGTAAAGAGAACAAAAAGAAATCATAAAAATAACAAGCCAGTTATGTGACAGATCTGTTGCTGGTATTCCAGGAGTAATCGAGATTTTGGGTTGAGATAGTGTGTCGTCAACAACTGCGTTAGCGCCCTGCCGGGGGAGATGAGGCAAATCCATTCCATTCATTCATTCATTGTGACGGAGGCGTAATTGAGTCCGCCTGCTGGTGGATAGAAGACGCCTGACGCCCGCAGACGTGGCTGTGCTACTTCATTACAACCACGTCTTGGGGAACATGAACATTTGCATGATAATAAGCAGATTTTGTAGATGACCTCTGGACGCCTTACTATTTACAGCGTGAAGTAAAAATACCTTAATAATTGTGTTCGACTTTTGCTAGTATTGTAAATATCCAGTTTATTTTAGATATAGTGTTTACAGCAGCTAACATGATTTAAACCAGCTATTTTGAAATGGAAAGCTACTTCTTTGATGCAGAGTAATAATACGAAGGGCGAGCAGCTACCGGTTTGATACACACTTCGGAAACGACGAATTGGCTCAAAGTATTGTCATAATGTTATTGTTGTGGGTTAATTCATATTAAATTCTTTTATATGAAGACACGGATCACGTTAATGATTTCTTACAATATTTAAGAGAGAACTATAGTTTTATGTAAACTAATTGCAATATGTAATGTACATGTAATGACTATATTTTTTTTTGGTAAAATTCTTAGAAAGGGGTTAATTCTGACAATGTTTTATCACTTGTAAGCTAGTTGAAAAACAGGCCTGCGTGTTACACATGAGAGGTAACTGGAGCTAAAATGGTTGCCACCTCATCATCATCACTGACCATCACCCTGGGAGCAAAATTTACTTCCTTATTGCACTTCTTGTCAAATGTGAAGTTCTGGTGAGTTCTCCGCTCCTGCCCTTGTTTTTGCCCTCCTCCTCCACCTTGTCCTCCTTCTGCAAGGACAAAAGCTGTCAGCTGTACAGGGGACATCTATTGTAGAAGCTGCTCATTAAAAACCAGAATAAGAAGGTTTCCTTTCTTGAAGCAACTCAGAGAAAGAAGACAAAGCTTCAAACTGCTAATGAAGCTGACGGCACAGACACCTCTTCTTCTACTTTTATATAGACTAACTTAAAATAATTACAGCACAGTATACTTTTATTTGTATGTATCATTCACGCAGCTAAAACACTTGTGGAAGCATTTGCTATCATACAGTAACTTATAGTCAGATTTTTCATCAAAAACAAAACTATGGTAATTGATTTTTGTGAACATGAAAAACAATTTAGAAACATAAATTAACCTTATGTAGGTGTTTTTGTAAACATGTAAGTAACATCTAGCAAACATCCAAAAACAGGGATGTGCAAACATTTTCCTCTGAGGGCTGCATATTAAGAAATAGAAAGATGCACGGGCTACTTAAAAAAAAAAAAAAATCAAGCAAGCGAGCAAGCAAAACATATTACCAAAAAAATGTAACTCATTAGCCAAGGCTTTCTGTCAAAGGTGCTGAGGTGATGATATTTTCTTTCATACTTCTAATGCTGCCAACCATCAAACATTTTTCTCATTTTTTAAAATAGCACTGCAGACCATGTCAAAGTATATTTTTTAGTTTAAGCAGCATGCCACTAAAATGTGAATGGTCGGTCGCAATTTACTGATCTAAGACATTTAAAGATTTAAGAATAAAATAGCTCAAGCAGCGTAGGTTTATAACCAACATCAAAGTCTTTTAATGACCAATAGTTATCTCCATTAACCAAACATTTTCATTGGGCAAAACACAGGACAAGACTAGAGTGCAAGTTCTTCCAAACATCAAGAACGATTTAGAGGCTTAGAATACTTTTTTTGTAGTACACATCAATAACAATTGAGAATATTCAATAAAACTCGCCTATTTGTTTTGAAAACCTCAGGTTGTGTAAGGAAAAAATAAATCTTCAAACAGCCCAATAAAAAAAATATAAAACAACAAAGACAAACCTGTCTTTAAATATGCCTTCATTGTGTATTCGTTTCATTTGTTCTCTGTATTCAATTACCTTATATGGATTTTAAATTGTGAATACAATAAAATAAATTATTATTTTGTATGGCCGTTTTGAAAATTTGGTTTAAAAATCAAATCTTGCTTCGGAACACAAAGGTTTTATAATAACAATAATGCTCTGTTTTGAACCCCCCTCCCGTTCCCCCAAAAAGCCACACAGGCTGCGTTCAAGTGTTCTATTAATACAAAATGAGGGCCCGCCGCTGTGTTCCAGATTGATCGTTTTAATTAAACTGGCACAGGGACAAACGGGCCCGCATGAATCACTCATGAGCCGACTTGTTATTTAGCACCAAGGGGGATTTTTAAAACCAAAAATGAAAAAAAAACCACATTATTTTATAACCTCTCGTGTGCCAATGGCGCCACTTACAATGAACTAGCAATAAGAATCTTTTGTGAACGTACACGAAAGGTTTGACCAATCCCTGACCTTTTGGAGGGGCTATTTAAATTGTAGCCTCTCAAATTTGTAAAAAAAATATAAACATATATATGTATATATCCATTCTCTGTAAGAGCTTACTTTGGTTAGGGTTGTAGCAACGGAAGAAAACTGCCAACTCCACATAGGAAATCCAAATTCGAACCCATGACCTCTGAAATGTGATGCAGGTTTGTCAGCCACGATGACTCCATATCGCTCTTTGGCACAGGAGCACTTAGGGGAAAGAACATGCAGGAGGATGTCGATGGCAAACCTAGCACGGTTTGTGCATCACGATGAAGAGTAGCAAGAGGATTGCGTTGTGCAGGGAAAATAAAAAATCATCCGTGTTTTTTTCCAACAGTGCTGATGGGGCCAAATATTACTGCAAGGCAAAAGCAGCAATCTATTGCAAAAAGTGAGCGCGCGGGTTGGAAATGACAGCCCGTGATTGCGGCACTGTTTGCGTGTAGCTGCCTCGTCGCTTGACAACAAATCATTCTGAGGATCACGACAGTGGCAGCAATAAATCTCTGCAATAAAAAAGCTCTTCTTGAATTTAAAGCCTGGCCTCCAACCTTTTCCTGGAAATCAATAAAAATGCAACCCAAGGTGGGGCTTACGGGCTTGCCAACTGGTTTTACGTCCAGATATTTTTGCATTAATTATAAAAATGTATTGCGACTGGATGGATTCGACGGATAGCTCGCTGGTTTCATGTTGCTTACGCCTTCCAACCAAAGCTGTATTTAGCCTCTATTAATGCGCTACGCTCTCTCATTTCATCAGTCTGATAAATTAACTTTTCATTAGAGTTTGTGTTACTTTGAAGTTCCGACGCACTCCCAAATGTATTAAATGTTTTTAATGAGACTTGCCGTGAAAACAACAACACAGAGGGTTCAAACTATTTTTGAATCTAAACTACTCACATCATACGTGACTTGTGCTAAATCATGCATTATGTAATAATTAGTGCATTTTATAGAGCAAGGGGTTGTATCTCATTTTTGGACAGAGGATTTAGCAAAAATCAATCCGATTTTTTTTTTTTTTTAATATAGTAAGGACTGAAGCTCACACCAACAATTGAGTCATCTCAGCTGAATTTTTAGGAATAACAGAGAGCCAAGGTCTCAAAACGAATACACTGATAATTTTACTACGCAATAAACCAAAAGACAAGACGGCCGATGCTTTGGACAATGAATCCGCCCTCAACGCATTTTGGATGAAGGCTCTGTTCTGTTCTGAGTCAGTTATAATGAACATCTCACCATAATTCGATTATAATGACATCACAAGGTCTCCTTTTTCCTCAATAATGTGTCTTCATTTTGCTGTATCGATATCATAGTTGGTCTTTGGTCATTCCATCTTGGACATTTGTAGTTATTGGTATCTGGTTGGTTTCGGCTGTACTAGCTACTGTACAAGAAGCGGCCCAAAAGCGCTGCCAAAATGCAATTTCGAACATGTGTATTGCACAAAGATAAGGACGTAATGGGGCATTATCTTAGACCTTGAACATAATGGAGCGTTTGCTTGCCCTTGACCATAAACAACCTCATTATGGTGTGTCCTGGGTTGCAATCTTCAAGGGCCATCTGGCAGTTACGTATTGTGTAAGAGGAGAGCATTTTCTTCCGTTCATAGTGTTTCATACATGAAGGATGACGCTTAACATACTTGCATAGCCTTTACGTATTTTATATTACCAATACTTATTGTTTTTAATAATCAAATACAGACTCATAATTATATTCATTGATTGTGCACCAAAAACAGACATCACAATAAGAATGTTTTTTTTTTTTTCCTAAAAACAAAACAATGAGCATCTATGGTAAGGTGGGAGTCCCCGCCCCCGTCCCCCACTGGAAAAAAATCACCAACTAGAGTAAGGTTTTTTTAACTGAAAAAAATGACATATAGCTAGGTGTATATACTAAGGTTAGTATACTAAGGTGTTTTTTTTTTTTAAACATGTAAAGTGAAGGCATTTGGTAGACCATGTAATATAAACGTTTTTTTTTTTTGTTATTAATGACCAGGTATGGCAAAGCATGTTTTTTTTTCTAAATTTTTCTAAAACAAAACAAAACAAACAATAATCATGTATTATACTGGAGACCTTGTTTCATAGAGTAAGGTGTAAAGTACGTATATAATAGTAAGGGACTTTATTACCAATCATTTATTATTTATCATTAATTATTAGACCATTTATTAGTAAGGTACCAGATTTTACTTTTCTATTAAATCCGTTACAAAATTGTTAATATGTTGAACATTTTTACAACAGATTCAAAATGTTGTGAATGGCTTTGTTCAAAATCAGGTTTGAAAGTAAAGGAAAACGAACACAAGCGCTTAGTAGTTGATAGAGATTGATTTTTTTTTTTTTCCAGATCTATTTTGGAGTAGGTATGGGGCTGGGTGAACTTTGGATAACCTACAAAATAATCACTAATATCGCTCTAAATAAATCTCTAATAACTACTATGTACTATTACCACACTATATGTTTCAAAGGAAGAAAAAATGCAAGACCATTTTTCCCTTTTTTTGCAAAGGATGGGTGACTAGCTTCATGCAAGCATGTCTTTGTGGTTATGTTTCCCCCACTACACTAGCAAGCAGTTGCCTTATGCCCTGTCATCTTCTTACAGCATCTCAACTTTAGCAGTGTTGACATCAAAGAGTCAGAGGCGGCGGCAGCATGGAGGCACCCGCATTGTCACCGTGGCATTTCTCAATGTCAGCATGCCAAATGTCAGCTTTCTATAACCTTTACACCATACGGTGAATCATGCGCTGAGAACTTGACCTCCTTGCTATGGTCATTTTTACTGCACAATCTGTATAGTATAGTTGTGTACCTTCGACGAGGTAGATTATGGCATCTTTGAGGATGTGTTCATGTCACTTTGAGGATTTGGTGAAGGACCTGTTATCATGGTACAGTATTTAAAGTTTTCACAAGTTAAATATGTGCATATAAATTATGACATTTTACCTTTGGCACATTAACTACTTAATTTCTTCTTAAATAATAGTTTTTTTGGGTCGCAGCATTTCTAACCAATAAGTGAAGTGTCTAGCTTAACCCCTGGGGGAAATTTTGAACTAACTTGAGCGTTTTGATTTGTGATATCAAAGGAAAAGCACACAAAAAACTCAAAAATATTCAAAAATATTCCATAGATTGTCAAAACATGATGACTTTCAATATACCACTCTGCCTAATAAATGAAACATTCTTGTTTACTTGGATAACAATGAAAAATCTCTTCTCCCTGACTCCAGTGTAAAACCGGATTTAAAAATTGGCTTGAGTGCTCGCATAATGGGGGCTACTCTGCATGGGGGCGGTGTAGAGACGGTACAGGGAACTTCCTGGTCGCTATGATGTCATAGTGCCTATCGCAAGTCCTTTTTATCTGCTAGGACAGGGCTGGTGCATCGAGAATTAATCTTGTGTCTTTGAGGATTTGTTCATGGCACATTCCGGGTATATATTGTACGTGTTCATGGCGCATTTCTCGGGATTTGTTTGTGACATGTCTTTTTTAAGACCTGTTCAATATGACACTTTGCTTCTTGTTCTCAGCTACGCCAGTGCTTTTCAATTCACATCAGAGACCAATAAGCAGAGGGTGTCATTTTAATGTCATGTACATTTTTTTAAAAAGACATACACACACTCTCACACATCATCAGGCATCACTTACTGCGTGTGTCTGTGTAATGGCCTCATGGGCTTGACCTTTCAGAATCTGCAGGAGTCATGACAGGTGACAAAATGATGATGACGATGAAAATGGGATGCTCCTCACAGGGCCGTGTTACTAGTAGTACTTGTTGCCAGGGATGGAAAGCCAGGTCCAGAAACTGAAAACCCTGCAAAAGTTTTGCTTTAGCCACAAGCGCATCTATTGTGTGTCTGAGTGCCAGTACATCTGCAAAGGTGAACTTTTTTTTGTATTTTATGAATTATTGACAGGGAGAATGTCTGAACCAAGACTCCTATTCGACTCAATTAAAGATTATTATCTAACACATTTTTTTACACACATTCTGATCAAGTGTGTTAGTGAATGATAATATCGAACATATGGAGGATAAGGGGTCTCGTGGAGCATTTTTTTAATTTTCTGCAAGTCTCCATGGTGAAAAATGTCATTGATTGTTTACCATCCTCATCTCAGAATGACTTTTTCTCATTCTGCTGCTTTATTTTCCTAAATCACAAGTATTTATTCCTGTAATATCACGCGATTAGGTATGCTGGTTGAAAAAAATGAAAAACAGGCTGGATTGTGGCTCTCAAATCAGCCCGTCCTAGTACTTAAAAAAAAAAAAAAAAAAAAAAAAACAGCCACACTTTACCCACAATAAAGCAAAAGTATGTAATTCTGGTTTCTCAAGAGCTTTATATTGCCTGTTTTGATGTCTTCCTCCAACACATCCGATTCAATGATCAGGATCATTATCAGGCTTGCGCAGAGCTTGTTGATGATCTGAGCATTTGAATCAGCATGTGTTGGAAAAGGGAGGCATCAAAAAAGGCAAAAATAGGGCTCTTCAGAAACTGGCGTTCCCTATCCCTATTTTAAAGTAACGGGAAGGATTAATTATTTGTTTTTTTTCCCTGGTGTGCTGATGAGGGGGCTGCACGCTGATGTTTTGATGCTTGGTGGCGGGCGACATATGATCCTCCTCTGGCACTTGCCGACTGACCTTTAAAAAAACAATCGCTAACCACATTAGCGCCGCATTAGCCTCCCACAGCCAGCTCGTGGGAGCTCAGAGAGGAAAATGCGTGGGGGTTTCTCCACATTAGGCCAGGATCCTTATTGATTTGGAATGCCATGCATCCCCTCCTTACAGCACTTATTCAATACAAATGTAACAAAAATATATATAGAGTACAACATATGTTTAATTCATTACGTGACCATGCTTCAAACTCAAAACTCATATGGCAAATCATCTGCCAATAATCCGTTCCAGCCCCCAAGACAAAACGACAACAACAAAAAGTGTTTGTGTTTTGCAGCCGTGTGACTTACGAAAGCCACACGGCTGCAAATGTGAATGTAATGTTTCTCTCCGTTGCTAACGAAGGGGCTTTGACCATCGTTGTGACTGATAACGCTTACAATATCCTTGCAGGTAGACAGACATGTTTCATGCTTTGCCCATACTCTCAATTTAGTTGCTCACTTGAAAACGTTTGTTTTCATATCTTTTTTATCATAAATGTTCTGAGAAATAGTTTTAAAAATTATTTCAACAACACTTTTTTTTTTTTTTTTTTACATAAAATGCTGGTAATGAAATTCCTGTGAAATAACTTATCTTTGTCTATCTTTTTTATGATACAGATCCACTTTGTTTTAATCTCATATTATTTTATACTATAAAAGCTACAACGTTTGTAGCTAGCTTAAAAAATTAGCAGTTGTCCACATGCGTTTTTTGTGTGAAAAGGCATGTTCGTTACAAACCAAAACTTAATAAAAAAATAAAAAAACAAAAACAAAGGCATTTTGTTTTCTTTTGATACTCTGGTTTGCAAATCAAACTGAAGTAGAGATTTTTACCTTGGGTGCTGCTGTATTGGTTAGCAACCCAATTTAAATAAAAACCTTGTGTGCCTGTGTGTGCGTGTGTGCACGCGTGTGCATGCATGTGTGCGTGTGGGTGCGTGTGCGAGACCACTAGCTCGTCAAATCATCTACAATGCTCAGACTTTTCCCCGCGTGAGGACAAACTACCACACAGCTGACGGAACGTTATTGATTTTCTCAACACTGGCGTTAGCTGGCTAATGGGGTGAGAAGGCCAGAAGGAGGAGAGGTGGTCAACCAGAAGCACAAGTGATTGGTCCGCAACCGTGTGGGGTCTCCAGGGGCAACAGGGAGGTTGTGTTCAAGGTGAATGGGGGACAGGAATGACAAGGAGGAGAAAGGCTTTCAAGCAAAATAGAGTTTCAACATGTTTTTTCAAGCAAGGTTTCAAAGTACGGTTTGAAGACAAAGTAGGGATTCAAGCCAGGGTTATGAGTTTCAAACTGAGGCTAGTTTCAAGCCAGGTTTGGACTTTGAAAGTAGGGTTTAGAGGACAGGTTAGGATTTTAAAGTTGTGTTTTGTTGAAAGTCAAAGTTTTGAATTTATACACTGAAACACTGTGTTTTAATCATCTTCTCTTCATTTTGATTGCTTCTGTGTGCTGTCATTTCATGCAAAGACTGACTTGAGCATAGTTGCCTTCAGTATATTCACTCACACAAGTGCATAGGCTCAAACACAAACACACGTGCAGACAGCATCGGCACACACACATAGAGCAAGTCCAAATGTCATCCGTGTTAATGAGAGAGGCTTTGGCCAAATGCAGGCCACGGGAGAAGCGCATGCACCACTCAACAAAAAAAGGTCACACTGGCCACAATATTAGGTACACCTGCTAACGAGGTGCAAGACAAGCTGAACGCTCGCACCCACACTACTGACCTTTGGAATACTTCTTAATGATGTTTGGCTCATGTGTGTGTGTGTGTGTTTTGTTTTTTTTTTTGTCCCGTTGATGCACAGACCGAAGTCAAGTTCCAATAGGAATAAATTTGTGCCTTGGCTTATACTGTATTCATTATCCACACTATGTCCAATAAGTATGATGTGTTTAATATGGATAGAATTCATGCAGTGACAATAAATGAGACCTCAAATAAAAATTTGTCATCACTAAGTGCCAATGAGAAACACATTTCTACCATCAGTCGTAAGTCTCAATCAACGGAATTTTGCCATTGATGTTAAACAACAAGCTCTTGTTTTGGGAAAAAAAAAATCAACAGGTAAAGAAGAGAAACAAGAGGCACCTGTTGATGTCAATAGTTTTACTGGGATAAAATTGTATTAAAACAAAAAAATATATATCTTACTTTGACATTGCCCGAAAAAGATCCCGTTGCGGCAAGTCACTCTTTCACTTCTCCCTTCAGCCAAACGAATGTGAAGAAATTTGAAATGAATCCAAAGCTTTGACATACGACACAGCCTCACGTTTGCAATGCAGTCGCGGGATGGCCGAGCGCCAAAGACAAGCCATCCCAAGCTCCTTGGTGATATGTCACCAGTATGCGGATGTGTAAAATCCATAGGATACAGTGCAAATAGCTTGAAGAAGGCCTTTGAAGTGCTTATAGAATCAACGCCCCCCAGACATAGCGCCAGCTAACTAAACATATGCATGCATGTTGAACAAGGAGACTCGAATGTATGAATAATGGATGCACGCCAAATGCGACACGTGCAGAACAATAGCAAATTGTTGACCATTGTCACATTATAATGCACAACTACGATTACAACCAATACTCATAATAATAAAAATACTACTGCTGTACACGAGATTGCGTCCACAAGAATGAGACAAGGTGAGATAAAACAATGACGAGAAAAATCTTGCTATTTCAAAGTTTTCTTTTCATTGAGCGGATTGCAAAAATTTTACAGGTTGCCCTTGAAAGAACATCGCTGGGATGTGACACGATGTGTTACATTGAAGCCTCTTCCTCAGTAGTGCACGTCTGGCATGGTTACGCGGATTTGTTTTATGTTTTTAAATTATTTACCAAATCCATTTTGATGCATTTTATATTGATCTTGAATGGGACACTTGAATCTTTTATGAATCAATTTTTGGAGCACACCTCTAGTAAGAAGGGAGGA
This sequence comes from Hippichthys cyanospilos, assembly GCF_059441005.1. Taxonomy (NCBI): domain Eukaryota; kingdom Metazoa; phylum Chordata; class Actinopteri; order Syngnathiformes; family Syngnathidae; genus Hippichthys; species Hippichthys cyanospilos. The sequence continues at coordinate 6,931,436 of NC_142381.1, forward strand.
AAATAACAATTATATGCCCAGCATCAGCCCCAAAAGAACACAATAACGGTTTGCAACCACTACTCCAACAACAACTATTTTTACTACTGATACTTATATTTGAAGCCATGACAACCACAGTTACCATTATTGCTATTACTAATAACTACTAATACAATGTTGACTACTATTACAATTACTAATACTATTACAATATTTACTACTAAATGGTGGCCACCACTAACACTATTACTTTAACAACTACTACCACAAAAAAAAAAAAAACAACAAAAAATTGTGGTGCAGAAACCACAATGCTTTGGCCAATAAGTTCACATCATTGCCTTCAAAGTGGCGCTAACTGCTGACCTGAAGAAGACCAATCGCTACCACAAATCTTTTGCTTCTTTAGTTTCAGGCTAATAAAGCAAGCAAGCAAATAATTTTAATTATGTGGTTTGTGCTTTCTCATTTTGTCTATTTATTTCAGCATCCTACTCTGGCACTCTTTTTTCTTTTTCAAATAATTTCTTCATATGTCAATGTACAAAGTAACAAATTAAGTGCAACTGATTCGCTAACAATTGAAAGTTGAGAGTTTGTGGTGTTTCGAATGAATGATAGCCGTAATGCTTTTGAACTCAGAGAAATCAAATGACGAACGACATCAATGAGGTTTCCTCAATCCGAATCTGATGGCTATAACTAGACTAAACTACTAAGAGTACACAATAACTACCACTACGATCACTGCTACTACAAAAATATAACTACTACCGCTGCTACTATAGAATACTAAAAACATCAATTTAAATAACATAGAACACTCGTATCTGCTATAGAAAGACTATGAATAAATATTCAAATAAAAAATAGAAATACTGATGAAGGAAAAAAAATGTTCACAGGTGCACATACAAAATGACAATACGTATGAAGACAACACAAAGAAAGAAATATAAAATGTCTTCTTCAACTGAGCCTGCCCACAAAAATGACAGCTGGTTAAAAAGCGCAGTAACAGGCTTCTAAATTGGGAGCCCTCTCCATGTCTAATTTGACTCTGTGGAAGCCTGGGGCGCCCATGACCATGTGACCATGCCCATGAATTGACCATCACCATAATCCAATCATCTGTTTTACCCCTCATGCCTTTCATTTGCTCGAAATAATAATATGCTGATTCCATTTCCCAAGCGTGGAGGTCAACACCTACCTTGCCTGCCCTTTTCCAAATGCGTTTGCGCATAAAGAAGCATTTTAATGCTCAATTACATTATTTCATGTGCCATGCGTTCTATTTCAAGAGTCTTTTCTTGCCTGTGTTTGACGGATCGTCGGAAAGTGGAGGGGGGTAGTAGAAAGGAACGAGTGGGTGTGCAACCGCACTGCATCACACCGAGAGACGCTAACACATTCTCAATGTGAAGCAAAATGACAAAAAAAAAATCTCTTTTTTTAAGGCTTAAGATGCAGTGTGCGTAATGGTTGCGTAATCGTCCTTGGTCATCCGACAAAACAATAAAAGAAAATGTACAATTGTTACAAATTTTTGCAAGAAGCTAACTTTGAATGATTTTCTTGAGTTGTCAATGTAAGTATGTATTTAAATTTGAAATGATCATAATGATAAATAGTATCATTTTACTTCAGTATTTTCAAGTGTAAGGGTAATATTTATAATATTAACATAATTTCAAGTTGAAATTGACATTTAAAATATGGTGACATCTTATGAGTTACAGACAAAAGGTAAAAAAAAGAAAAACAATGCTGAGCATATGCCGATCATCAACGCAGGGTAGGCGCCAAATCAAATTTGGCCTCGGACGCCAGATTGGCTAGTGTTGCTAATGGGACCACCCACTAGCAGGCTTGTTAATTTAGTATTTAATAAAATAAATCTTTGCTTAGCCACCATTTAGGTTTCTGTTTTGAGGTCCCCCATGGTGTTTTTTTTCCCCTGCTTCAGTGGCACTCTGCATGCATGGGATGCCCAATTGCAATAATCGCAGCTTTAAAGCATACAAAAAGAAAAGCCCGGTGACTGGGATGCCCTCTGCGGTGTCTGCCGGAGACTAATTAGTCTCCTCGGTTAACGGGATCAGCAGGTGTCTTGGGAAAAAAAGCCCCACCTGAGGACATCAATGTCAGTCTCGCGGCCTCCCCGTGACCGTCCGCGCTGGCGCTTGCCGCGATTTCGGCGCCTAATCTGCGGCCAAATGAGCGCCGCTCATTAGCTCGCCTCACGTTAAGGCTAATTAGCTCGCGGAGGTCGGTTCACCTCTCGAGGCTGGAAAACAATGCTTTGAACGCCCACACTCACGAGCCTGTACAAAAACGCTTGTGGGAGTGCAAGGAAAAAGTCATCAGGAAACATTTGCAGCAGTTTCTTGACTCACACCCAGTTACCAGAGGTGGAAAAAGTAGCCACACACTCAACTCATCCAACCATCATCTGTAGCCACTTATCCTTATAAGGGTCGGAGGCTTGCTGGTGCCTATCTCAGCTGGCTTTGGGTAGTAGGCGGGAACAACCATTCACGCACCCAATCACACGTAGAGACAATTTAGTGAGACCAATACACCCGCCATGCATGTTTTTTTGGAATGTGGGAGGAGGCCGGAGTGACCGGAGAGAACACACACAGGCCCGGGGAGAACATGCAAACTCCACATAGGAAGGTCGGAGACAGCAGGAATTGAACTCTGGTCCCTTAACTCCTTTAACAACATTTTGTACATGTACAATAACTCAAACGGAATAAATAAATACAACTCATATATATATATATATATATATATATATATATATATACATTCATTACCGTGTATAAAGATAAAGACCACTTAATGGCAGACGTACAGCTCGTTATCTAGGTCTCTGTATGACTCCTGTAACATTGCCACAACAGATTGTACATCCCATTGGCTGGATTCTGTGTGAGAAAAATAAAAGCTGCTAAAATGTGGACTGGTTACAGCTATGCCATTGCAATTTTGCAGGGTCTCTGCATGAAAGAGATAGACTGGACAAAAAATGATCTGTCTGCTCTTTCCTGCAGATGCCCTGCAAAATGAACTAATCAGAAGAGCTAGCATTAACCTCTTTTTTGCTGGGGTCTGTGTAAAAATTATAGACCGCTACCTATGGCACAGTAAAATCCCTAAATCTGGCATTCACTTACTTTGCTGTGTTGTGTATGAAAAAAGACATGAGAGCAGCTTTTTAAAGGCATTTATTGATTAAATACACAGTTATGTTTGGACAAAAGCTTCTGTGTTGTTGTTTTTTTGAAAAGAACATCAGAAATTAAGGACCCACTCATGACTACATGCCCGCCCCTCCAAAAGGTTGGGTCGCCATGGAAAGCACTTTCATTACACAGCCGCAATAAATAACATAAAAAGTAGGCAGAGGGGAGAGTGGGGGGGTGGAGTGACGTGGTTTTTTTTTTTTTTTTTTGGGGGGGGGGGGGGGGGGGGGTTAGGAGGGCGAACGCTGAGAAGGCAATTTGTGACCTGAGGACCTGACTAGAAACGCACATGAAAAGCCATATTGCACATTTGTCCTTCACTCATAAAACCTGAAGAAAAAAACTACGCATTGTTTTGTTTTCACACCAACATGAACATCAGGAATTAGAGTGTGACAAAATAATTGAAACAAAAAAAAATCATAAAACAAAAATGCCTGTCGAAGTCTGAGCGAGAACGACCCCAAAAGCTGATTATGCAACAGTGCTTGATTGACAGGCCCTCTTTAGCTGTTTTCATTGAGACTCAAAATCTGGAAATTCTGCTGGGTTCTGCGATAAAAGTTAGACTATAAAAAATGAATCTTATGTTACGATTATAATTGTGCAACATTATCTTCCTTGAAAAATTGTCACATTAGATATCATGTCTCTCCAACAGACATTGCAAAAATGTTACAATGGTGCCATAACATAAGAGATGGGACATATCTCCTTCACAGGGCTCAGTGTCAAAAGGTAAAGACCTTTTAAAAGCTGGATCTTGCAATAGCATGTCAATTGCTGCATTTTTGTGGGGTCTATGTGTAAGAGAACATAGATCTTAGGAAATGTTAACATCAGGACGGTAACAAACTAGAGAACATTTTCCTTTACGGCGATTCTGCAATGAAAGTCAAAGCTACTTGGATATTCGATTTTCTGTCAAGTCTCGGATGCGGCAAAACGGCAGGGTTTCTGAATGAAAAAGAAAACTGCCACATCACAACCTTAAAAGATCTGGCATGGATGCCCTTGGCGGGTTTTGTAGTAAAAGGTGAAGATTGAATAAATGGCAGAGCCTCTGTTATGGTTCTGAGGATGACATTTTTGCTTTCATACTGAGACCCAGTACAATCTTTGTTATGCCATAACAGAAAATACACCATTTGTTCCCTTCATTAGGCTCATTAAATGAATGTCAAATTCTGTCGACTATCTCTTTTGCTAGGTGACCATAAGAAATCCTGCAAAATCTAATCCCCTCTTGCAGGTGTTTGTGTCAAAGGGTAAAGACCGATACGCCAAACCTCTGCTCCTGCCATTTTTGCAAGGTCTCCGGATGAATGTGCTGCGGATGGCCTGTCAATCAACCGGTGAAGCTAAACGCCAAGCCAGTAGGGAGCAAATTTTCTTTTGCGGGAGGGAAAGGGGGGTGAGGTATGGGATACACATTCCAACAGGGGTTAGCACCAGAGAAAGCACCAGATGAACACGTAGTTGTTTGTTTGCGAGAAGAAAAATTACAACAACAACAACAAAAATGCATGTGCCATTTTGTCAGTGAAAAGAACAATTAACTAGACAGACTGATTTGGAGCACCTTGTTTCACGTTTCAGAGTCCAACTCCGCTGCTTGGCTGTCACTATGGTCTCTAAACGCAAACTTAAAAAAAAAACAGCATCTCCATCCTTAAAGCTAAAATGGAGTTGTTCTTAGTTAGCATTTCTTAGGATTAATTTCCAGTTATTTGATTAGAAAATACCTGACAGTCAAGAACAATCTGGAGACTGATTTCAGCTAGGCTGTGTTGAGAGGGTTAAAAGTGTCGCTAAATGGACTTCTGCTGCAAAAGACGTGAGAGAGGATTCAATTAGCAGGCCTTCAAGGGCTATTTCACATCGAGACCCCGCAACATTGCTCTATCAGAGCCGTAACGCAGTATCTGGTATTTGTCCTTTTAAAACGGCTCAATGTTAAAAAGGACATTTTGTAAACCTGGGTCTTAATGAAGCTATTTTACAGGGCATTTGTGTCAAAAAATACTAAGGGAGGCCTGTCGATCAAGCAAACCTAGCAAAACAGTGTTTTAAGACTCAGATCTGAGGCAGCAAAAAATCTGGCATGCATCCTCTTCGTCTGGCTCTATAGCAAAAGATGAAGCCAGTCAATTTTGATTTCACAGAGATCAAGCAAAAGTTTGAATCAACAGATTCTGGAGCAAATGGTGAACATCTAACAAAAAAAAAAAAACGTCTGGCCTTTTGTTGGCAGTTGTTGATCACGCATGCATTTCCTGGTGGTGGGCTATGACAAAAAAGTCTGATACACGCTAGAATCTTTTTCCACAACTTTTAAGCCAGCATTTAGTTCCTTTGTTTGTTTTTCTGAGCAAAGATATAGAAAGGTAAATGCCAAATCTTCAGTTATGGCTTTTAATCTCCCTTTTAATTGGTTCAATGTCAAAGAAAAAAAAAAAATATTGCAAGACCTTGAGTTGCGGCTTTTGATAATAGCATTTCTACCCTTAGCTGAGCCAATAGAAAAAAGGAGGATGACAAATGCCAGAATTGATGCCTTCATTTGCACTTTTCATAGCGCCTCTACAAAACAGCCATATCAGTCATATGAGGAGAGCCGGATTTCAAAACCTTTGCTGTGTTAGAAGACAGCAAAGGACAGGATTTTCTCAGCCAGATTTGATGCAGCATCTTTGCTGGATCATTAGGTAAGAGGAGTTTTAAAAAAACTGAAATTTAGCACTCTTGCTTGCTTGCTTAAAAAGATAAAAATTCAGTCTTAATTTGAGTGAGAGAATTGTTGCTCATATTCATCAGGGGACTGAGGAAACGTGGTGGGAGCTTTTATGCTGCAGACCTGCTTCACAAAAAAACAAAATAATCATCAAAAAAGATATATTTCAGATATAGATAGCACTTCTGGACTCACTCTGTTTTGAACAGTCTAAAAGTCTCTCTTACTCTCCGCTGCTCGCTCCCTATAAGCACGTTGTATGTACAATATATAGAACATAAATTACTACACAAAGTCTATTCACAATGGACAATCATCAATAGCAAATTAGATGGAAAACAGGGCAGGGTCTAGGCGAAAGACACATTCAGACATTTTACTCCAAAGCCAGCTTAAGATGGATACGCGTAGAAAATCTTTGTCCCCCCCCCTTACCCCGAAACAAAAGAAGTCAATATAAAACTTTTCATCCTCCGTTGACGAAAGACGGTCATGTAAAACCCCACCCGCCCGACATCTCGTTTGCATGTAAACAGAGCACCAGTGTAGTGTCTTTTTAAGTTTGTCTCTTCTTAAACTGTACAAAAGTATAAATATATGATTTATCTCCATTTGTTTTTTTGTCTCTCTCCTCATATCTTGGATGTAGCGCACAAAAAGAAAAAAAAAAGGAACAACAGCCAGTGTTGTGGTATATCCCCGAGCTGCTGGCTTTTTGTGTCGAGTGTGGTTTTGTTGTGGCGTTTGCTTGTTTGTTCGCTGCTGCTGGTTGATCGTCTTTGCATACGTTGGTTAAGAACAGCACGCCGGGACAGGAACGACAAGACCATTTAAAGAAAAAAAAAAAAAGTGTCCGTTTGAGCTACAGCAGATCCATCTTGGGTCTGTAATGGAGTAGGAGGGGCGATTTCTGGGAGCAAACAAAATAACAGTTAGCAGGTGTTCCCAATTGAAATGAATTGAACTGCTACTAATCCATTCCAAGTTGCAAAACAAGTCGATTGTGACATGAATACATTTATGAAATGAATTTATTTACATTTCATGTATTTGCCATGCCAGATTAATCATGATTGTGAACTGGACCAGATGATGATGCATTCTGTTATTAGGGTCCGAGCGGCTACTTCTGTGTTATGTTAGCAGAAACCACCATATATTATTATTATTACTATTATTATTACTATCCTCTCCTAAAAAAAAAAAAAAAAAAATCACAGTTGTCAAACAATATAAACAAAATGGCTCTGTAGCGCCACCAAGAGTGGAAAATTAAAAAAAATAAAATTAATGGTACATATGACCGTGGCCTATTGGTAGGCATGTGCGGCACCCCAAAAAGCAAAAATGAATGCCCGTTTTGCAGACAAACCAACAAGGAGGGAAAGGGGGTGGGGCTCTGACAAATGTGGGACCAGCAAAGAAATGTAAGTTGCAAGTTGAAGGTTTTCTTATCTTTAGATCAGTATGTTATTCAAAATAACAAGCAACTCAGCAAGCAATTTATGGGGGCCAGTGTTCATATGTGCTTTATGTATTTTTTTAATGTGTGTCTTATAAAAAAAAAAAAAGACTGAAATCAAAACATAACTTTTGTTCCCCTCAACATTCTTCAAAAGCAAAAGCCAACACTGAATGATCGTCCTGGGTGAGTCACCTCATTGTTAAGAACAAGAAGACATTCCAAGAAGGAGAAATTGTGTCTATAAAAAAAAAAAAAAAAACCTCTCAGTAGCGACCAGTTGGAACGCTAATGAAAAATCTTCTGTTATACATTGCACCAAGATATATTTTTAGCCTTTCCCGAAGGACCTAACTTATCAAAGTAGTTGTATTCTGAACTGCAATTATAGATGCTTGCAACCACTATCGTATTGTGTTTTATAGTATTGATGGGTTCTATAACAAACAGTTGTATTGAGACATAGATTAAGTGGGATAAATCCCCACTTAGAGCCCAACTAATTTAGAATGCCACAAGATGATTACCTTAAATCTCCATCTTGTTACGACGACAAACTTCAACGTGTGGTCCTTGCCAAGAATTTCCTCATTGCATAAAATGTCCAACTGTGTGCAAGGGAAAAAGAAAAACAATTCTTATCCAAATCACAATTCTAAAAGACGAGGTACGAGTTATAAAAAGACCTTTTCCAAACACATTTGAATATATATATATTTTTTTTTGTCATGATTTGTGTGTGTTTTCATTATTTTGAAGAGGAATTCAATCCACAGCACACTGACTATATTGTGTTGGTGAAATATGAAATTTAACATCTCCGAAGTCTTTTGGGGTTATTTGAAATGAAGGCTCAAATATTAGTTCACAGTATGATACATACTGCAAAATACAAGTTGTTGCATTTGTTTTTGAATGTAATAGTAAAACTATTAAGAAAAAAATATCATTATAAATATGTTATGTCATTAGTTTTACCTCATTAAAGGAGGTCAGATTGAGCTTTTTGGCGATGAACTTCTTGAGGTGTAAGACGGTGGCCTGCGCCGAGCAGCGGATCCACTTGCGCTTGAGGCCTCTGAGTTTGCTGCTGTTGCACTCCAGGCAAATGCTCACCTGCCAGAGCACGCCAGGAATTATGTCACAAGTACTGTAACGCGATTGCCGTTTGCCCACTATTCATTATCAACACTGGCATTCAAGAAAAAAAAGTGGCAATTGGAAATAACCAACAAAAATGGTCATTTGGCGGTCACACTCGGTCGAAACTAAATCCGTACCTGCTCGTCGCTACGGTGATAGTCGTTGTCTTCTTCTGTTTTCTCCTCTCCTGCTTCTTTATTGGCTGTGTCCTCAGATTTAGTGTCTCCTGTTTTGAAATAAAAAAGGGAAAAACTCATTTGTTTTGTTTTATTCAATTTGATTCAGGTTGTTAATGAGAAGCGCACAAAATATGATCCGTCGCATCCCTTTGGATATGTCATCATAAAGTAACCCCCCCCAAAAAAAGACTCTAAAAGCCAAGCCCAAAATATCCACAGGACGCCTGCCAAATTTTTACCAACTGAAAAAGTCCACCCTTTCACTTCACAACTTAAAAAATTGTAAATGTGTCTATCGTGGACCCACACAAAAAAAGTATCTTAGAAGTCATGCTCCAAACATTTAAAAAGGAGTCACACTATAACACAATTTAGCAATAGGTTGTTTCGTATTCTAGGTCATTTGTTCTTACTTTGAAAAGTGACAACACTAAAACACATTAGATTTCCTGAGACCTACAGAAAACCTGCTAAAGTCTCACATACTGCCGGAAATTTGAGAAACAGACCATCCATCGGTAGACTTTTTTGTGCAGGTTATCTCACCAGTATCACATTTATTGTATATAATAGAAAAATCCCAGAGAGAATGACCCAAGTGTGATGTGCGAGTGTTTGTCGGTGCGAGTGAGCACCGTGCAGTCTCCACGGTGACTGTTTCTAGAGTCAACCTGCTTGATTGCGGATCAAGAGGCTCTCACTCTTGTTTTCGTTGCAGCAGTGAAATCACCTTCAGACGACCTCACAGCCGCTCTACCCCAGTTTAAGGAGGTGACGTCAGGTCATGTATCGATTGCTTCGGTCTGCACTGCGCTACACTCGTTTGCATAGCATGAATATGCTGTTTTGACCTCTATCAAACTCCTTAAAACAATACTGACTCCCTAGGCTAGGAATGTCAAACATACGGCCTGCAGCCAGCCAGCATTAGTTTGTTGAAGTGAAACAGACTGATAATCTCGTATCAAAAAGACAAAGCCAAGAATTGACCACCCTTACTTTGTTTTAATGAACAAAGTGTGGATGACCTGCAAAAATAATTGCTACCGGCTTTACTTTGTTTTATTTAACTGCATCAGTGCCCTCTATCAAACTAACAGAAACGAGAACACAGTCTTGATTTTGTTGTAATAAACTGAGCAACAACAACGTCTATCAAAATGTTAAGGGTGGGAGCAGACCCCCTTTCTTTGTTTAAATCTAACCGCATGTTGATGACTTCCTGCAATGCAGCAAAAATACAAGATCTCTTGCCTAGCAAAAAAAAAAAAAAAAGAAAGAATGGACCAGCTTTACTTTGATTAACCAAATGTTGCCCATTTTTGCCCAGCTGTGAAAACAAGAACTAAACACATTGCTTTGTTTTCATGAACCTCTGGCAAAGTGGCACAAATAAAAGCTGGTGATAATAAAAGAAGACATGTTCAATGCAAGCATCACTCTCAAGAGAACTTGTAGAGCGCTCCACTGTGAGCAATAGTTGAATTAGATTCATTTCCACCAGCTGTTTTTTTTAAGCCTGGAGGAATTTTATGTTCTTCTTTTGAGGGCTTTTGGTGGTACTGTGTAGGAGCATGGTGTGAGTCTTTAATTATGTGCAGTGCTGCGCTTCTGGGCTGTCGCCTGCAGTTAGCATGGTGTTATGTTTGCCGACCGTTCTCTTTTCTGGACAGTCCTCAAATAAGAGTTAATGAGGAACATCATTTCTCCCACAACAGACATTCAGACTGAAGACAAAGAAAAGAATCTTGTAAGGTGGGAAAACCTATTGAGATATGTGACAAAATACTTCAAAATTAACACTACAAGATACCATCTTATTTTAATTTACTGAACCATATCTCGATCAAGAAAGGGAAATGACCACCTTAGATTTAATGAACAATGTTGACTGAGGCGCGCAGAACCCTTACTTTGTTTTAACGGATGACCTCCTAAATTTGTTCTGGTAAAAAAACACTGACTACTTTTCCTTTGCTTTAATGAATAGAGTAGAAAACATCCAAGAAAAAGGTGTGTGTGTGTGTGTGTGTGTGTGTGTGGGGGGGGGGGGGGGGGGGGGGGGGTGCAGAGTTTGATTGTCATTACTTGGATTTCAGAACCACGCATCCTTGGGACAAACCAACATTTGTATTAGCAAACCCGAGATTGATGACCTCAAGCGAAGTAGAGAACACAAAAGCTGATTACCCGTAACCTTCTTTTAATTTATTTTCAAGTGATAACAAGAGCTGGCTGCCCTTACTTTGTTTTGATTGAGTGTTGCCAACTCGAACTAGTCCCCCTTACTTTGTTTTGACAAATGAAGAGTAGCTACCTTGAGCAAAATAGAGAAAAAAAAACAAACTAATGTAAGAACTTTTACATTAGCGCCGGCAATTTTGTCTCTGCAAAATAGCAAAGATAATTACACCAGGACTCAGTAGGGCTGCTCAAATGATTCAGAAGATCTAAGAAACCAAAACCAAATGTCCACTACTTTGGACACAAATGAATAGGCTGGGTCTCGGGGGGCTACTCTAAAATCACTAAAGACATTCAGGCAGGCTTTAATATGTTACATTGACTAACGAATCTACTTGCTATTATAGCAGACTCAACAGTAGATTTTCATTGCTAAACATTTCAAAAATGTTTTATAGTGTATTTTATTGTAACATTACACTGCAAACACTCCTTTTTAAAATTATCCTGCTTTGGAAATAAGTGTTTTTCATTGGGCTTCAATGGTAGATAAAAGCATTTTAAAAGACATGGGAATTCCAGAGGGTTTTGTGTCCGCTCATGTAAGTGTTTTTACACTTTGAATAAGCAGGCATCAAGCAGTAGATTAGCATAGAGACTGTGAGATGCCATGTTACAGTTGTAGGGGAAAAAAAAAAAACCTAAATATAAATATTCTCTACAGCGTGTAGGTGTTGAGTTGTGGGTCTGTGTGTGCAACGCTCCAAGGATATGAGATTGCCTCCCCCTCTTTGCCACACGCATTAATTAGCAGAATGAGAGTGAGGGATTAAGTGAGCGATTAGGCCCGTGAGCGTGACCGCCCTCGAAAGTAGTGAAGCCACCGCGCCTGTGGATTGGCTTAAAAAAAAAAAAAAAAAAGAATTCAAGTTCTTCCAATGTTGCTTTGATCTTAATGCTGTTGTATACAGAGATGCTGTGTGCTGCAGTGTATCGTGACACTATAAAATATTTCCAACATGCATTACTTGGCTACCAAGTTTTGCCCACATGCAAAGACAAAAGCTAAAACACTTCACATCACTCTTGTAAATAAGGTGCAAATTTAAGAGCAATAGGGTGAACTCACAACTAAGAGTTTATCTTTTAAGGACCCCAGGAAAAATGGCCGAATTACATTAAAATGCTCGCATTACAACAAATTGGCGGGTCTCCTATTTGGACATGGCTTCTTAAGATTATTTTATGGCTGTACTTATGGTGGACTGCAATTCAATTTCATGTTGCTAAAATAAAGTGCATTTAGGGGTAGAATTTTCAAATTCTGTGTGGGGTGCTGATTCAATGGCGCAATGAAGATGAGGATGATGACACTGGACTTTACCATTGCGCTGGTCTAGATGCGTCTTCATGTTGCAGAGCTCCCCTTTAATGTCGCCTGGTACCTCCATGCCCAATTTCTGGTAGAAGTCCCGCTGCTTCTTTATCTCCGCTGGTGAACCAAAAGGAGGAAACATGGTCATTATCTATATTGGTATTTATATGTATATTATTATAAAAAAAAAAAAAAAATCCATTTGAAAAGTGCAAGCATACCCTCTTGAAGTCCGGGTACCAACTTGTACACAATGTCTTGCATTGTTCGGTCATGGCTGCCAAGAGGAGAGCATATTGTGTTCACAACAATACAGTAAACTGACAGAGTTGACAAGCTATACTACAGTAGGAAAAAGAGCCTAATGCCCTTGATGAACTGCATCTCCCCAATACAATTGCCTCCCCATTCCAAAACCTCTGAAGTGAAACAAATACCACATGTATGACATGCAGTGAGTCTCTCACAAAATCTCGAACTTGTGAAGTGTAGTTCATGACCGTGTATATTACTGTGACGTGTATAAGATTGTGACGCGTGTGTGTGTTCTGTGCATCACTCACCCGATGTACTGCAGTGGATGGCTCTGATGAATAACAATCCTGCACGTGGGGCACGTGTTGTTCTCCTCCAGATACTTCACAAGGCAGCTTCGACAGACTGCACGCACACGCCAAAAATGACATTTCATTGTACGTTTACCATGCTTTCGACACAAATGATCAAGTCTGTCCACTGAATTGAAACACTCCACATTAGGAATGCGTGGTCCATGACAGACGTTTCCCGACGGATAGCTTGCAATAGATGAAGAAAGTGTCTGTATAGTAAGTAGGGCTGCACCATTATAGCCAAAATATTCATCGTGATTATTTTGGTCAATATTGAACTCTCGATTATTCATCAGAGTTGGTCAAACATGTCTATTTCTTGCCCTTTTTTAACAAGCAAAGTATAAATAAGGCATCAAGGCTCGATACTTATAAATAGTAAGCAAATTTTAGTCAAGTAGAAGTCAAAATGGTATTTTCAATCATTTCAAACCAAATTTTTTCAAATTGTTTACGAATCGGATTCTTCTAAATGGGTCTCAATTGACAGCTAGCATGTTAAATATTAGGAATCAGGTGAGAAACAACACCATTTCACACTGGCAAATAATATATTAGGGTGAGAAAAGCAGACGTGTTTGTCATGCAAACATGTGGGAAACATTGCCATCTAAAGACTTTTCAGGTGGAGTTGAAAGCTAAAATATCTCGAAAGATGACTCGCGGAATCTTGCCGGCACTTTTGCAGCATTTTATACTGGGTGCTCGGCACTAGTCTTTATATCCGAATCCAATTTTAACGTTTCCAAAGCTTTATCCCGGCCTTGTGTGTTCCATGAAGTTGTTGGCTACTAAATATTTTTTTATCAAACCTCTAAGACCACAACTGAGCAGGTGCATTTATCCTGACACTAGTTGACACACAGATGAACTCTTATCAGTGTCAATTACTTAGGTCAACCTTGGATCATTCAGAAATCAATTTCTGGAGTTAGTTGACTGCGCTGACAGAAAAATGGGTGAATAATTATTGTGTGTACGTCTCAGCTTTTTATTCTGTAAAAAACTGTTTAAAATAAAAAAAGTTTAAAATATTGTCTAAATTTTGTTCCACTTCACAAATGTATCACACTTGATGTTCACAAAAAAATGCAATTTTATATATTTTTGTTTGAAGCCTGAAATGTAGCAAAAGGTCAGAATGTTCAAGGCGGGCCAAAACTTTCATAAGGTAATGGGACGTATGTAGGGATCATGCACATAGTGTAAATGTGTCAATATCATATCATTAACAAACAAACCTCTCCTTTTGTCAGTTTGGTGACAGATTTGAACTGCTGATTTAGAACTCTCTTCCATCAAGCCTCTCTACACTTGACCTGTCTTCCAGGAGAGAGACACTCCTTCTTATGAGCGCTTTATTGCAGTCAGACAGCTGCAGTGGGCCAACGTGACCTGAATGTCTCTTTTGAAAAGACTCCACTGGGATGCTTGGGCAGGCTGTTTCAAGTAGGAGGACTCTCTAGCGAACGCAAATAGGATTTGTACGTGTGTGTGTGTGTGTGTGAGTCTGTATGTATATACGTACACGTGTGCAAGCACTCCGTGACAGTGGTGGCGTCTATCAGGTAACCGTCACACAGTCGACACGTGATGTGGGCGTTGATGTGACACAGCTTGATCTTCCTCGTCAGCATGTCGGGGTTCTGCAGCAGAAACAAGTTAGAATAAAATGAGATCATATTAATAAGATGCCCGGTTGTCGTCATGGCAACAGAATCTTAAAAGGCTCTGCATGGAACAATACAGTAATACTGCCATCTAGTGGAAGAGGGGAGAATGATGCCAATCTTGATAAATTACACCACACTCATAGATAAGCAAGATAAGTGAATGTGGTTGCTACGTTTGGGCAAGTAGACAATTAGGTAACAAAAGAGACAAACAGTAGACAATTAGGTAACAAAAGAGACAAACAGACAGGTTTATAGGCAGATCAAGGAGAACAGAAAAAAAAAACACTCAAGGGCTGAGTAACTTCTGATTAGTTGTCTATTTTTTTTTAACAGCACATCAATCAAATACAGTACAGCATACTGTATAAAATAGGAACACAGATATTCAAATATTGCCTGAAAATACCAATGCAAAAAACGTTTCAAATAATAAAATGAACTCCATCTCCATGGCCTCAGTCATTACCAGGGAGCCATGCCTCACCTTGCCAGTGACATATGTTAACTGCGACGTTAGAGAATGAACAATGTACATGATATGTAACAAAAACAATGGAGCGTGTGGAAGATTATTGTACCCGGTGCTTGTATTGTGACTGTTTTGGAATATTGCATCAACCAGAAGCCGATATTTACTCCAAGTCCATCAAAGGAAGGTTGTGCAAGCGAAAGCTTTTTCATTTTCTTCATTTCTGGTTAATCGTGGCTTGCCTAGTTATCTGTGCGCATATTTGAATCTGTCTTGGATCAATCAATGGACTCCAAAGTATTTAGGTCACGATTGTACCTGGGCTACTGTGGCTGTGAAATGGCTGTGAAAATCTGCATGTTTTCTTCAGGTAGATCTCTCAGTGGAAACTGTGACTTGGTCCAGTTTCTTCAGATAGTAGTCTTTATAAATCTTATTGTAATGGTTACAAACAAAAGTTCCAGCATAATCACCTTGGCCAATGCAGAGTCGTGATTCATCACTGAATAAGACTTTCATCCAGTCATCCACAGTCCGCAATTGCTTTTCCTTAGCCCACTGTAACCTTGATTTCTTTTGTTTATGTGCTAATGATGACTTTTGTTTAACTTTGCTGTATGCAAATCCCATTTCCTTTAAGTTTAAAGTTCAGTCACAGATGTTGACTCCAGTTTCCTCCCGTGTGTTACTCATTTGTTATGCTGTGCGTTCTCTGTTTTCAAGACATATTGCTTTGAGTTTTCGGTCTTGATGCATTGATGTCTTCCTTGGTCGACCGGTTTGCTTCCCTTTATCAAGCTTGCCATGTTGTTTGTACTTGGTCCAGATGTTAAAAGACAGCTGAATGTGAACATCCAACATCTTTTGCAACACTGAAGTTTGGTAATCCTCCCTTTGTTTCAGTTGACATCTAAAGATTGGGCCAAGATTGGTGCTCTGCAAGGTGCGCTCACTCCTGATTAACAAGCAGATCTAATGTGGTATACGTGTTAGTCTTGGGAACGTTTTTCTTTCAAAGAATTGAGTGATTCCATATTTTTTCATTGGTCGAAAAAAGTAACAGGTACAACGACATCTATTTATTTCCTTGATTTCTTTGTGTTTTTCCTAAGTTAGAAAGCTAGTCCACCTCACCCCTAATACCGCCATGCGTGGGCTGTGGATGTTGCTGCGTCCACGTCTCTTCCTGCAGGTTGAGCAGCCGGTGGCGTTAGCTCCACATCATGGAGAGCCTCTCATCTGAGCCTAAAGGGAAATTAAAAAGAAAAAGACAAGTTTGTCATTTCATCTGCCTTATCCAACCCATGGCTCTTAAGCACCAGAACAAAACAAAAAATGGATTGTTCGGCTTTTAAAAGAATTTATTCAAAAGTTTAGAACCACATTCAAATTAAGTGTATTTATTTATGTATTTATTTTTCTACAATCTGTGGCAAGAATGGCTCTAAATATTAATGGTGGCCTACTATACAAATAAACATATAAAACATTGACATGCCGTAAAACTACTCACACGAATTTTTTCCTTACCAGTTTTTCATAAGGGCCCCGAAAAATATAAACTAAAAAAACAAAACAAGCCTACACATGGGCATATTTGTGCATGACATACACTTGTGAGTGTAATTTAAATTCTAATAGGCTCATTGCTTGGCCATTTATTCATGATTTGTGTTGGCATGGCTCATTGTTAGAGTGGTCGTCCCTCAACCGAGACGCTGTGGGTTAGATTCCCCAACCGTCGTCATTTGTGACCATGCCGAAGTGTCCTTGAGCAGCAAGAAACTGAGCCCCCGGTTTCTCCTGATGCTGCGTCATCAGTAGGAAAATGAGTAGAAATAGTAGTAATATAGCATGTATTTTAGTAATATTGCATGTTTGACTAAAAAGATCCAATATGAAACAAGTCCCACAGTGCCAAAACACCACACACACAAACACACACAGCCACACAAAAGAGTTCCTGTTGATCCGCCTGTGGCCATTGGAGTGTTTCGCCTAGCTGTAGTTTGCCGTCCAGCTGGAGACACATACACACCCAAGAAGGCCTGCAGTAAAAGCGCTCTGCCACAGGCAGGAGGAGGAGGAAAGCTTCTTTTTCTTGTAAGGAAGCTTTTGGCTAGGCTTCAGACACACGCACATACGCTCTGACCCAAGTGTGAGTATTCACACGTTTGTGATGGGAAAAACAAATTGGCCAATTGCATTCAGCTAGTCTCATCTCAATTTTGTCTAAATAACAGATTGCAAACCTGAGTATAAAAAGTTCCAACATTAGTCAATATTTTATGTCATTTTATTTAAATGAGAATTGATAGAGCGCTAACATAACAGTTGGCGTGTTATATACAGACAGTAAATCTCCATCTCCTTGTAGATATAGAGTATATTTGTTGTACGAGCGCCTCACTCTTCCCTCTTTATTTGTTGGTAACCGACGTGCTCAATGCATCATGTTTTCGTTCTTAGATTCAAAAAGGGAAGCTAGCTGTGCCCTTGCACTTATGCTAAAAGCTTCAGGGGATTCCCACCGGAGCTACCCGCCCCAAAATGTACAGACTCACGCAATGAAATGTTTCGATGATGAGTCTGTGCTATTAGCATTTCGTCCTCCCAAATATTGAACCATTACAGCAGACGCTAAATCAAACTCAACTTCAAATCCACAAAAAAAAATGGCACAGCTACAGCACGTTATTACAGTGGAACCTCAGGTTTCGAACATAATTCAGTCTGTGACCCCGTTTGTATTCTGAGATGTTTATTAACTGAAGTTATGTTTTCCTACTTGTGTTGATGCACCATTACAGGTTGTTACGGCCTCAAATCTTTGACGTCACTAGCTTAGCCCACCTATCTTTGGCCAGTTTCACTCTTTGCAGTACCCCTCAACTTTCATCAGGTTGGATGGGGAGCGTCAGTGAAGACCTATTTTTAGTCCACTCCAGAAATGTTCGATCGCTTCAATTCTGGGCTCTGGCTGGGCCACTCAGGGACATTCACAGAGTAGTCCTGAAGCCATTCCTTGACTTTCTTGGCTGTGTTCTTAGGGTCATTGTTTAGTTGGCAGGTAAAAGTGCCGAAAGTATCTGCCCATTTCCTGAGTTCTGTTTCTTTGCACTTAACCAATAATGACATCGCACTGAGGCAACCCAAAAAAAATGTTGTATCTAAATGATGAATTCATTTACCATACCATGGCAGGAAGGAATGTGGGGAGACGGGGTGATACAAACTGATGTGACCCTATGTGAAAAAGTAATTTCCTCCTTAAGCTAATAGTGAGTTCTGCCACATTTGGCAGGCATAACTGAAATCAATTATTTGCAATGTTAGGTGGTAGGGCTGCACAATTAATCGAGTTTTAATCGCAATCACGATATTGGCTGCCACGATTAATTAAGATGATCCAAGGCGATATCAATATTTAAAAAGTCCAGCACTTTTTTTTTAATTATAAGTCAAATCAAACACTGTCATCCTAGGGGCACTAGGGGGCATTGCTTCCCACATGTTTGAAAAACAAAATTCTCACTCTTAACTATTATTTACCAGTGTCACCTGATTCCTAATATTTACAGTGCTAGCTGTCAATTGAGACCCATTTAAAAAATTCCGATAGGTAAAATAAAACTGAAATAAATTTGGTTTGAAATAACCGAAAATTATATTTTGACTGCTAATTGATTAAAATTTGCTTAAAAGTACAAATGTGCTGGGTTCTAAGAAGGCTTATTTTTCATGGGATTGGACTCAGCAAGTAAGCTAGCTGTGTTGCCATGTGTGCCATTTGTTTTGATTAATAATTACTTTATTTTAGTTTATTAGTATTATTTGTAAGTATCAAGCCTTGAAGCCTTGTTTTACACTGCTTGTTTAAAAAAAGGGGCAATAGACACGTTTGACCAAACATGATTGTTGCAAAGGGAGATTAGATTGGTGGGGAATTTGGATTTTAATTTAAGGGACTGGCCTATCACTGAGCCTCCAAATCAAGAGAATCGGTACTAGAGCCACTAATCCAACCAAATGGTCAGCTGTTTAATTGCCAGCAGTCTTCGGGAAGGAGGTGGCCTACACCATGTTATTTTTTTTGTATCAATTTCAGTTCCCTAGACCAGTGGTGCCCAACATTTTTTTTTTTTTTGTCACGGACCAATGGACACACATACTCCTTTTGTGGATCGGGAACTACTTACTTTCCAATGGACTCCCCTGAAATAATGAATACCTTTAAATGTAACTGGAAAAATGTAGATTTGTTGAGTTATAATGTTACATACAACATTAAAATCACTGCCACTTGCAAATTGCATGATCAAATTATAATACGATTGATTGTTGCTTTGGTCGGGTGGCTGAACTACTAATTCGTAACGGATAAACTGATAATGTTTTAAGTAGGTTGGCTTTGCAAACTATGCCCGCATTTACATGCCTTTCAATTCACCACTTGGGTGGACTTCTTCAACAAATTCAACAGTTTTGTATCTTGCCTTGTTTTTTGACAACATACCTGCACAGTGCCATAATGTTCTATGTTCTTTTTTCTCGTCCTTATTAGTGTCACAAAAGTTATTGGAATGAACTCTCGTCAAAATAGCTTCATCTTTGAAAGATGACACCATGTCATCATGGCTGGGCTATCAGCTGCACGTTTTGCTGTAAATTTGGTTAATTGTAATTATTGTTCTTTTTATTGCTTCTTTATGAATTTACTGGTGGATTCTGTTTACTTCAACTTGCAAACCAAAGTTAGAAGGCACCACTGGACTGGTTTACTGAAGTTACGCACATTTTCACCGCGTCCGATGGGTAAATATGCTCATAGCTCACAGCGGTATTTCTTTGGTCTGTTTCATTGTGCAGCACAGTCCCAAATGGGCTGCAGATCCGTGATTGGGGACCGCTGTTGTAGATGTGACATTGCTTTGTTTTGGATTTGAGATCAGAACAGCCTATGGGGAAACTAGGGGATGAAGACTAAGGGATGAATCTCAGTTTGTCACCTTGCTTATGAGAGAGATAAATCACAACATGTTGGAAGTGGGAAAGGTTTAAGCATCTCACACTCAAGAGGATAAAGTATACGTATAACTGTATGCATTGTGTAAAAAGAGTATGTGTTGCAGTAGGTTGTAGAAAGTGTGTCATGATCATGAGAAAACATGCCACCATTCCTGAGGTGATTGTCAGGACGTTGTGTAAAATTAACTGATGATTAAGAGCAGACCAAGCGGGGAGTCAGTATCAATCACAGCCCATTTCAAAGCTGCTTAGCTTTCTATACATTAAATATTACCTTCACGGTCACCGTTGTCTTTACATGACACTACATGTTTTTTGTGTGAAACAAACCCTTGTTCTGCAGCGGCTTACTTAACACCAGGAAAGCTAGGAACCACCTTAAATCTGATGAAAGATGAGTCTACGCTTTCCGTTCATGGATTGAATTTAAAACAGAAGTTGTACTTCTTGAAATATCAGTCGAAATGTCCTAATATGGCTTTCAATATAAAAACAACTGGCGGTGAATGAGTTCGTGCAAGGTCAACAAGTAACACAATTACTGGTGGTAGACGGTGAAAACACGAGGCTAATGCTAAAAACAACGCTAACCTATTATCAGTGACATTTTCTTTCATAACACACCATGAAAGTAAAACCCAAACTGCTTCATTACAGCTACTTACTTGTTTAGATACTTGAAAGGGGACTTCTGTAATAGTGCACTGTAGGCAATTTGCAATTTCCCTGTAAAAGCTGTTTAAGCACTAGCGCTCACATATAAACAAACGATGCAACTAAAGGAAATCTTCACAACGTTTTTGCAACTCTTTTGTGCACGCACACACGTCAAAGTAGTATTGAGCATCACAAAGCTTTCAAAACCAACAACAGATAAAAATGCAGACTTGTTGGCTGCAGTGTACATGTGTGTCCCCACGCACGATATCACGGTCTGCACAACAGCAGCAGATGCATGAAAAAAACAGCACAAACAAACATAAAAAAGAGAGGTGACGAGGGGGGTGCACCACCCGCGCGCGCGCACGCACGTACACACATACACAACAATCACGCTTAATCTAAACCTCATGTTGAAGCTCTACAGAACAACTTCAGTTGACGGGCCTACAGGCGGAAGGAACACCGCAGAGAAGCGAGAGGACAAGACGAGACACGCCGGCCAGACGAACCTGAGCCCCTAAGAAACCACCGCGTGCATCCTGGCCAGGCTCCGGGTCTGTTTGTCTGTCTGCCTGCCTGCCTGACTTGCCCCATTCCTCCCTTCTTCAAAGCCGGCGTGAAACTACAGGGCCCGGCGCTGCCATACACCTCACACATACACTCCTTCACGCACACGTTCTCACACACATTCACGCATCACGCCTGGATAGCATGCTTGGTAGCAGCCAACGGAAAGCCGTGCTAAAAACGAGGAGGAGGTGGAGGAGGAAGGAGAGTGAGGTGGGTACGAACCGGCACCCGAAACCGTCCATCGAGGCCGGGTTGGAGGGACCAGGGGAGCAGTGGGGCTGGTGACGGCGACAACGCGTAGCCGTGTGCCGACTGACCTGGTCAAGGAGCGCCGAAGTCGGCTCGGTTTTGGGGCGAATCCGAGTTAAATCCACTCGCAGTACAACAAAGAGGCGAAAATGACCGAGCGGCCGCGGAACAGGCCGAAGCAAGCGCTCCCGGAGCAGCGCGGCGCATGCGCACATTGCTTAGGTGGACGCGGGAGAAAGGAGTTTATTAAAAAAAAATCAATTATTAGAAAAGTAGCAATATACATTTGAATAGCAAAAAATGTACACAATCTATATCATTACATAACTGCGTCCACATTTTTCCTGATTTCCAGAAACTTAATTTTACTGAAACGTGAACTATGAAGATATTTTGAATGGCTGGCAGAAATCACGTGGTTTATCTTTCCCATCCTAGATTTGTACCCACCTAAAATAGTAGCATTTCCAAAGTTATACACCTGCTCTAAATTGCTCCTATTCCTCTATCTTTTCATTCAGTTTGAGTGAGCTGTTTGCAGATATATGACCAAGACTGAGCCAGATTTCTTCCAGGGCTATGACTTATAATTTGTGAATATGACTTAGAATGTCAAACAAAATGCTGGATATGCTTAACTTCAGCTGCACAATTTTCTGACAGAGATATAGACCGCCCTAGCCCCAGTGTATTACCATGCTAGAGAACAAAAGATTATTGACCCACACCGGCAAATGACATGGCTCCACAAATCATTATTGACTGGGAACCTCACCTTGGACTTTAACCAGCTTGACTCCAAATGTTGTGCCTCAGTCCACTCCCCATGAAGCCTCCACATCATTTCTAGGTTGCTGCTCAACTCCTCTCACAGCATTCATCCATGTCATTTTTGCACCTTTTAAAGCTTCATTTACCACTTCCTCCTCATGTATTTTAATACAGAACTTTGTGAGGATCCATTCTCTTGCCATTTATTTTTGAGACATTTTCATATTATGTAGAGTATATTAAATGTTGTTTTCTGCAGAATTGTTAAATCAGCACTCTTTCCCCTGTATAATTAGCTGACAGGATCAGGTCACAGGGAGCCTTCAAAGTTGGACTTAAACAAATTAACATTAAAAAAAATGTAAAACATGAATAAAAACTGTGAAAATCAGAGCCTTAAAGGGTTAACAAAAAATATTGCCATAATCATTACAGTTGAAACAAATGAGTGAAATAATTTGTGTTTGATGAACTGTTGTAACATACAATTTTCACTTTGATACAAATTTTCCTCAATGTTTGAATATTTTGGCACCCACGTACCAAGACCACCACGTGTTGATCGCAGCAGAGCGTCGCTCGTAACATCACATCTGTCAATAGAAGATCTTTGTAGTCAATCCGTTGACAAGAACAAGTAATGTTTGCATCAAATCGATTGTTGTTTTTCTAGCCTCCTTTTTCTGGTGTCAAAAATGATTATGATAAAATGATAAAGTTTTCGTGTACGATTTTTATAGATACTGATCTTAGATATACTCACCTCGGGAGTGCGGGGTACGAAAAGTTATTTTTGTTTGTTTTTGGGGGAGTAGGAGGGGGTTGCGAAAAAAAAGCACTGCTTACTGGGTTAAAAATTCTGTCAGAACCATTACAGTTAAAAAATGAGTGAAATACTTTGTGTGCGGTGAACTGATTTTTTTTTTTTAATTTATGAAACGTGTTATTAAAATATGGACTTCTCCCTAATATTCGAATATTTTGCCAACCCACCTCACAAGGCGACCATTTGTTGAGCCCAGCCGAGCGTCGCTCTCAACATCATCTGTCAATAGAAGATCTTTGCGGTCAATCCATTGACAAGAACGAGTGATGTTTGCATTACGTCGAATATGTTGTTTTCTAGCCTTCTTCGCCGGAATCGAAGTTGCTTGTTGGGTTGAGAAATCAATCATTTAATTGCGGACTTCGACCCGTGACGTGTCGTTTTTTTTAACAATCGAAAGAGAAAAAGTAAAAGTTGACCAACAATGTGGCGTGGCGAGTATTAGCTTTTCAGCCAGCCAGCCGGGCGTCAACGATGGAAAGCGTGGAGGACGACGACACTAAAGTTGCCATCTCATCGCCATCGCCATCGTCGTCGGCTTCTGGTCCGAACGACGAACTGAAGAAGCTGCTTCAATTCAAAGTGTACAAAAGGAGGTGGTTCGTCCTCCTGGTGCTGTGCCTGCTCAACTGCTCCAACGCCACGGTGAGGGAAATCAAACAGAGTTCAGATTAGATAATGTTGTCAAAATACACTTATGCTAGTAAAATGGGGCACTTCTATTGTAAAATGATATTGATTGCTTTGAATACGATAGGGATTCCGTAGCCACCCTGTAATAAACGTTTTAATGTAAATGAAGTTGTGATCCTATTGCAGAGGAAACTGTGCAATTAAAGTTTTTTTTTATTATAATACTTGTACTGGTTTGGCCGGTTGAATTTAAACGATTAATCATAATTTTATCATATTTGTACAGTATATACAGTACGGTTTCACTTCCTCGTTTTTGTTCACGTGATCTCGTGTCTCATGATTCAGCCAGCATGAACAGTTCTTGCATGCTCTGTAGCGGAGATCCAAGGGATCCGTTGGAAAACTTCACAAAAAAGTTAGTTTTGAAACACTTAGAAGTTTGGAAACATCCAATTCATCATTTATAAGGCATCTCATTCATTCGTATTTTGTTTTGATAACACGTTGAATTATCATTACGTCATTCAATGAGGTAAGTAGAGAGTCCCAGTCTGAGTCAACTGATTTTGAGGATCTCCCTATAGCTAATCGATACCTCGGCAATGCATTAGAACAGGATTTTTTTTTTTAACAATAAAAATATCTACGACACCTTTTTATGGCCAGCGAAGCAGTGGTACATTGAGGCATTCCCCCAATGGCTGTATTTACGTTTGCTGTTTCCGGCTATTTGCATATTTTGCATTTATTACAGATACATATCTATTTCTGTTATCTTCTTTTAGCAACGTCTGTTTATTTTTGTAGCCCTTAAAAATAAAAAGAATTAAAATAATTTGAAAAAAAAAGTAAAAAAAAAAAAAAAAACAAAGAAAATTAATAAATAACTTCACTACTTGAAGGAAGAGCGGTCCTCTAATTACTACCTTTTTTTTTTTTCCAGTTTGATTTCAGAGGTTCCACTAGCTGGCAATGAATGCTATGTTATGCTAAGTAATTTTTTTGTTATCTTCACTGATCATTATTTGTATGCATTTATTTCCCAGTTATGGCTAACCTTTGCACCAGTGGCAGACCAGTCTGCCCAGTACCTACAAGTTACCTTGACAGACATCAACTGGTTGTCAGTGGTCTTCATGGTGGTGTCCGTTCCGCTCAGCTTTGCCACCACCTGGATGCTGGACACGCTTGGGCTGCGTATAACGGTAATGAAGCTGTCGTTATATTTATTGGCTGCTGCGCCACTCATTGTAACCTAAATCAATGAAAAAGACAGCATTGACAGTTCTGTGCCAGATGTGATGTTGTGACAAAAATATCATGGTTCTGCAAAACAGGTTTTTAGACTACATTTTACTTTGAAGAAACAATATTTGATCCCGATCTATAAATTAAAATTTCGATTTGGATTCAATCTCTGAATAGTTTACGCTTCCATGCGTAAATTTTCACTCTGAAGTTTTACTCTTTATAGTATAAATTTCCTGTGTAGGGTTTTAAAAAAATATTCAATGCATTTTTACACACAGAACGAGAGAATTGAGGTGGGCAACTTCCATTTTTTTGCTGGTCCATCATTCGTCAGAGCCCTGCCCCCTTTCCAACATCGTTGGTCCGTCATTTTTTCAAGCCATACAAAATTGTACTCATCAGTCCCTCCGTGTATTTTTGACTAACCTTCCGCCACCACTAGAGGGCGACCTTTGACATTCAAAAAAATAATTATTTTTTTCTGGTCCATCATTTGTCAGGCGCTGCTCTGCTTCTGTTTTGTAGTTAGACTTAAAGTTAATACCATGTCTGTGGTTCTACAGTTACACTGTTTAAAATTAATTAATAATAATAATTGTGTTTGAGCTGTTGGCGGATGGACACAAAGCCCAATCACACCCTAAAACTGACACTGACAATGTTTGGTACAACCTGATGAATTCCTCTTGTGAGTGGGAGGGCAAGGTCAAGTTCTGGAGCAGAAGAAAGACATGAAATTAGAAGACCCTAACTCTGGTTAAGGGTTAGCGCTTTGGCTTGGGACACACACATTAAGCCATTGTTTAAATGTTCTACAGTTTTCTTTCATAAATTTTGAATGAGTTCATTTGTATTTTTCATTATCTGCTGCATCAACTGTTATTCAAACTATTTTTTATGTATTTTGTCTGTAGCTCATCCTGGGCTCGTGGTTGAACATGTTTGGAGGTGTTACTCGCATAATAGGGAGTCCGCCAAATAAGGGCCTCAATGTCAACTACAGCTTGGTGATGATGGGCCAGACACTGGCGGCGGTGGCGCAGCCACTCATCATCTTTACGCCCACCAAGATGGCCGCGCTTTGGTTCCCGGAGCACCAACGGGCCACTGCCAACATGCTGGCCTCCATGGGTGAGGTTTTGCCGCACCTCTCGTAGACGTGGGCCAATATTAGATTCTGACGGCGTGATAACCATGAGCAAAAATAATACGGTGTCACGGCATTAAAATGACTGCTCTGTTTTTCTCATTGAATACAATCTATTTTTAAACAAAAATAGTGAATATTTTGCACTTCATCCACGCTTACTCTTTTTATTTTGACAACACGCTTGACCCCACACTATTTGCGTCCGCAGCCAACCCGCTGGGCATCCTGGTGGCTAACTTGGTATCGCCTGCGGTTGCACGCACATCAGATCACATCCCAGTACTGGTGAGTTACTTACATGCGCACGCACACAAATACTACATATGAAGGAGTCACCTTGCTTCCTCCAGATGTTAGCCTATTCCATTCCCACCTGCCTGATCTGTTTCCTGGCCACGGTGGGCATACGCAGCAGCGGCCCGCCAACGCCACCGTCGGCCAGCGCGGAATTTTCCACCTCCGAACCATTCGTGCAAGGTGTCAAACTGGTAGGGACGTGCCTCTACATGCTTTTTGTCGAGAAGATTTAGTGTTGCGCAATGCTAAATTTCTGGTGTTTTGCGTCGCACAGCTGCTGAAGAACCGAGCATATCTGGTGCTGCTATTGTGCTTCGGTTCCGGCGTGGGTGTCTTCACGTGCTTCAGCACGCTGCTGGACCAGATCTTGTGCGTGCAGGGTTACTCGAATGTGAGTCTTCTTCTTTGCTCATCCGTAAAGTTCTCCTGACTCCTTTTGACTTTGGACCATTGTGCCGCAGAGGCTAAAGTCAAGAGTTATATCATAAAAAAAGTAAATAGTTTAAAGTCATAAAGGATAAAGTCAAAAATAATTTGCAAGGCTGAACCTTCAAATTCTCCTAAGTTACTTGCCAGGCAATTCTCTCGTTAAATAACTATTTACTATTTAAATGTTTACTGCAAAAGCGTACCGAGTCTTCTTCTATCCTGTTTGCAGAGTATCGTCAAAAATGTTTAAGTCCTCGAGACTTTGAGCCTATTATTTGGGTCCGCTGTAGTGGACTTTTGTTTGTGATGGTTTGACTCATTGAAGCTAACAAACAGTCAGTCTGCCCAGTAGCGGAGGTTCTGCCCTTTCAGTGTCTGATGTGTTTGGTGGGATGCTTGTAACTCCGCCGCCCTGTTGTGACAAAATGAACAAAATAGTGGGCACAAATGAATAGGCTTGATCTCAGTAATAGTGCAAATAAAAGGCAAAATGCCTGGTTTTATCAAACCACGTCACCTATGTTTAGTTTTTTTAACCCGCGTGATGTTTGTGATTTTGTAAGCGCTGAAGACGATCTTGTGTCATTATGTAAATAAAGTAAATGTAGAGTCTTCAAACCTGTCTGAGGTCATATTAGGGACTCTAATTCCGGGTAAGTTATGGGACTCCTTTCGGTAGGACTTTGCGGGCCTGTGCGCTGCCCTCTTCATCGTATTTGGCATCGTGGGAGCCGCCCTACTAGGGCTTTTTGTGGATAAAACCAAACAATTTACAGAGGCCATCAAGGTCAACATGGCCATCTCTGCCTTGGCGGGCATCGCCTTCTCTGTGGTGAGAACACGCACCAGTCTTCCGATTTTAGGGGTTTACTGCACAAAGTCTAAATACAAAATCCTCTTCAGGTGTGTCTGATGCAGCAGCAAAGCATCGCCGTGGCGACGGTGTGCTCGCTCTTTGGCTTCTTCGGTTTCTCCATTTACCCGGTGGTGATGGAGCTGTCTGTGGAATGTTCCTACCCGGTGGGAGAGGCCACTTCAGCAGGACTCATCTTCATATCAGGGTACCAAATCAGATCTTCATGAGGAGTCTCTTTCAAACTTTACTAATCCTTTTAAAGCGGTTCTTGGAAACAACTACTGAGGTGCGGGTGCCTGACCCCCCCCCCCCCCCCCTCCGTTTATCTTTGTAGACAAATCTTCTCCATCGTCTACATTGTCCTCCTCCAGTCTTTAGCCACACCTGTGGCTGAGTCACCACACATGACATGCGGGCTTGCTCCCCAGAACTGGAAGGGTAACGTATCATGAACATATATGTTTTTTTCTAGATACTGGATAAAATTGCTTTCATATTTTACGTTTACAATTATGTGGTATAAAATTAAAATCCTTTCGGTATGAATCGATTTCTCTTATTTACAGTTGAAATATAACCAAAACAAATAGACCTTTTGTAGGACAACACACAGCTTGTACTATAAAAATGTTGAAAAGTATACTGTATGAACTGTAGTAAAACAAGTGTTTTTTAACACTATATAATTCATACATTTGTAAATGTCTACAAGTGAGGATTTTTACATTAATATTTAAAAGTATTTTGTTGTCTTTTTTAATTGTTTCAACCCTCAGTGCCCATGATGGTACTGGCAGTGCTGACCACCACCTTCACGTGTGTCTTCATCATGGTCTTCCGCACGCGCTACAAACGCATTGAAGCTGAGGAGGACGCCACCTATGGGCGCACGCAAGACAACGCAGCCGACACTCCCATCCCAGCCATCGTGGAGACATGAGCCATGATGATAGAATAAGAGACACTTTGTTTTTTTTAACCTTTTGGCAACCACTTGGGTGTTTTTCATTGACCTTCTGATGATGTCTCATTGCAACTTTTTCCACTTACAATACAATGTCGACATTGCAGCCTAGCGCAGTAATATCTATATCGAAGATTTTTTGGGAGCTGGACATCAGAAATCCAATCATTTTGGGACATCCTTACTTATGATCAATAATGGTGCTGTGATGACCAAAAACCAGTGTGAAAAAGCGATTTGCACTTTTAAAAATACCCCAAAATATGTCATGTCTTTTTTTTTTAAACATTCCATTATAAATTTTAGGGAAAAAAGCTTTTACAATGACTGAAAATATAAGTCTAAAAAGAGACATCTTTGATTAAAAAAAAAAAAGAGAAAAATGTTTCATTAATTTTACATTGCTTTTGTGGATTTGTAAGTATCTGAAAAATAAAAATGTAATTAAAAAATTACAATTTATTCTTTTAATCTAATAAAATTGTCATAAAATGCCATACTTCCTTTTCCCCTTCTTGGCATTCAGTAATGTGTATCTCCCTTTTTTTTTTTAATGTTTTTTGATGGCTTTTTTTGGAGGTGGGGGGGGGTTGTCAATGGGATAACATAATTAAAAATAATTTATTTTATTTTATGATTTATCCATTTAATGTAAAGATTTTAATTGTGGTCCACCCTACATTATATGTAAAATTAATTGCCAAACAAACAATTACCATAATAAAATAACAATGTTCAAAACCAAAAAAAAAAAAAAAAAAAACATTCCCTACATTTTATTGACTACACTGCCAATTCCTTTCAAGGAAAAGCATCAAAATGAGCAGAAAGCGTGAGTTAATGACACGATGTGAGATGTATTTCCAACATGTCTTTGTCACATTTCATTAAAAAAGCAAACACACATCTGCTTTAAAGGACTTAGGAGTTTTAATTCCCTTTCCATTCCACCTAAAACAAATATATATATATATATAAAAAAAAAAAAAAAAAAAAGTTGAAGTGGGACTTGGAGTCCATCAAGGGCGTGATTAAAAAAAAGGCTTTGGAATTTGTATTTATATGGCTGAGGGAATTCTTGATGCAAGAGCTGGAAATGGAGGATTTTCAGAGCTGAAGGGCACAAAACTGCTGATAGACTGCTAGGATATGATGGTCCAGTTCAGCTGTGAACAGCAGGTTTTCCAACGTGCCCATATACTGCTGGATGGTCACGTGGTGCTGACGAGGAATCAAGCCGTTTGCGTGAGTACTTTTATGTCCCTCACCAGTGTGCATTGTGTGTTCATGTGTGTGCATTACCATGAGAAAGATCTGCTGCAGCCTCTCCACGCAGTTCTTGTACCAAGGCGTGCTGATGTTGACGCTGCCCGTCTCGCAGCGCACAAGATGCTCCGTCAATAGCATGATGAAGCGCTGCAGAGTAAACACGTTAACTTGTGATTGATTTCTTAAAAGATCACTATAAGCGTGTAAAACCAAGGTGAGGTTTTTATTCCTTAACGTCCTTAGAAAATGTTTTTGTAATGTTTTTATTCTTCAAAAAAAAAACATGAAAGAATCCTACCTGGAAGATGACAAGGAAAAGGTTCTTCTGCTCGCTCTGGGCCGACTCCACCTTTTCCTGCAGCCTCTCGATCTGCTCCTCCAGCTGGCCCTCCTCGTCCTCGCTGTTCTTCTCCATGTCCTCTTCGTCGCCACTGTCCTTCGGCTGTGTGTCAGGGAAGAGGAAAGTTTAACAGCTGACACTTCTTCCAATACCCCCCCCCCCCACCGTATTGAAGGCACAGACAAAACACTGAATAATACGATGACAATAATAAAAAAAAAACTAATCGAGGCTTTCCCACTCTACTACTCTGAAAAAGCAGGCTTTTCTCCAGCTTTTTTTTCAAGTTGTAGTCCTATGTAAAATGTATCGATAAGAGATCAACCCGCAAATTTGTTTTTAAATATTTAACCTATCCAGCAGACAGTGGCTGCTGGGAACAGACAGTGAAAATTGAAAACCCGCTAGGGCTGCAGCAATTTCATTTTTTTTTTAGTTAAGTATTCCATCAATTATCACATGGCTTCATTAGATACACGTAAAACTTTTATTCCTAAAACTCCTATTAGCTATCCGCTCTTTCTAATATTATATCTGTGACTTTCAGCTTGTGTGGCTTCAATGGATGATTTGGTTAAGATAGCGATCATTAAATGGGGCTATAATATGTTCTAACTAGTGATGTTAAGTTATATTGAAATAACCATCATCAACACAATCTGTTTTGTTGGCCACCGTAGATGTGCTACTGCAATAAACATGTGCTTCGCCTCGCTTGTCAAGAGGGAATGTTCATTACTGTACCTCCAGGATACCAGATATGTCTACTACTATATACACATAGAAATTAAAAACAGAGTTTCTGCAATTTCTTTGAATGGAAGAGGACAAACCCTCTTATTTTGCTGCTTCTCCAACTTGTCTTTGGCCTCCTCCAGCTCCTTCTGGATCTTTTGGACATGTTTGTTCATCTTCCGGATGGTGGAGTGCAGAATCTCCCAGATGTAAAGCCTAGCCGTGAAGGCGGCAGAGAGAACTTGTAGAGCTTCTCACACGTGGGACTGGATGAGAAAATGGACTCTGTGCATACCTGGTGAACTCGTGAGCCATGTCCTGAGAGAAAAGCCAATTGGCCACAGCGGCGCAGTCCACAATCTGCGTGCGGATCATTTTATCCACCAGCACGGCGATCATCTGAAGGATTGACAAAAGTCAGCCGACACCCGCCAAGAGACGGGAAACTGATGGGGTGAGCGCCTAACCTGCGGGTGGTTCTTCCACACTTGGTAGACCACCTTGAGAATGTGCAGTTTGCCTTCGTCGCTATCCGTTAGGGCCTTCAAGATCTCGTGAAACCTGCGGGGAAGAACAGCGCACCTCAACGAGTGGGGAGGCTTTTTCCCCAATACATGTTTTACAAGTACAGAATTCATCAAGTGTGCCCAGTGTTCCCAGCCTTAGCCATCAAACAAAAAACAACGGTACCATAAGTAATCTTACTGACAATTAAGATGCTGTGATAATACAATGTCGTAAGAAGTATGCCTCACAGTATTGCTACATAAAAATCAGAGAAAAAAAACATTTGGAAAGTTGGTGTATGCTTAAATATCCTTGATAACGGGACCGTCACGAATATTTTGACCTTCTCAAGAACAGTGCGGCAACCAATATTTAGAAAATGATCTCAGAAATTTGTAAAACAAACACAGCATTTCGTGAGCTTCATCTTTTTAAAGATCTGAGGTGAACTTACTTTCCCAGGGCGCTGAACGAGTGGCTAAAGGATTTGGCTGCCAAGTGAAGAAGCGTCTGCAAGAAAACGTCCACCTTGAGCGGGTTGAAGCTCTCGCCTTCATCTGCCAAAAGGAAGAAGAGGAATAGCATAAATTTCAAATGATTTCCACGTTCAGCTATAAGCAGCTGACATAAATCATTACAATGTAAAATATGTTGAGTAAGTAAAAGGAAACAAAAAAAACAAAACAAACAAAACACAACCATCGTCGTCGTCCTGGTTGGGGTTGGGCACATCCTTGAGAATGGTAAGAATCTCCTCATTGGACGCTCGATTCTTGATGGCGTTGCAGACAGTGACTGAGACGGGGTAACCCGGCAACAACGCTAAGGAGGAAAAAAATAAAGTGTGAATGATTCCAAGTGTATGGCACATTTTTCAGAGCTTTTTGGCAGTTAAAAGAGACAAAAAGTCTTACAAGCGCTTTCCTCTACATATTTGTAAATGAATATGGGCTCGGCGGGAATGAGGGCGGCGAAGGTCGGTGGGACAATTTCCACTATCCTTTGGTGGTAGGACAATCTGCAAAACAAACATATCCCGTCACCATTAAAACAGGACACTGTCTAGCGTCAAACTTCCAGTACACCTGAGCATTTTAAGGTGTTGTTAATTACTTTTAAAATTCGACTCAAATTAGCTCCTTCGTATGTCGTCGACTTAATATATCATCGTATGTTCCGACAACTTCAGTCACAAAATGTTTGTTAATGACCCTGCAGGCTAAAAAGAAGTCCGCTGAATCTCTGGCTTTTTCCATATTCATTCCACCTGTGAAGCCCTTTAGACTGTGGTGTTTCAGAGCTATAGAAATATGTTTTTTTATGATTTGATTGTGTGTTTGGCTGTTTGTCTCTGTGTGCCCTGCAATTGATTGGCAACCAGTCCAAGGTGTCACCCACCTAATGGCCCAAGAGGGCTGGGATAGGTACCAGCCAGCCAGCCACCCAAACCTACTAAAGATAAGTGGCTATAAAAAAACGGGTGGATGTATTGTTTTTATGAAAGTGATAGGCAAAAATCACAGCTGAATTTTGATTTATTGGCCAACTCTATGATCGTTAAGTTTTAGTCGCTTTATGTGTGAACCTCGATTGTATCTTAATTAAATCACGTTGGCGGTTTAAAGACCCCTAACATATTGTTATTAGATCTATTCAAATATGGGAAAAAAAAAATCATACCTCATACACTTCTCCAGAACCTCTTTGACAAATTTGGGTTTGGGTTTTTCAGGATCCAATGTCAAACAATCAGCCCTTTACAAAAACAACAATGGGTCAATGAAGCCAGTTTACACAAAAAAATCCACACTTTACGTTTAGAAGCTTGGCTCACCAGTCGTCCCAGCTCCATCGGAACTGGAAGTTGCTCAAATGGTGGGAGAACCAGTTAATGAGTCTGGAACCGGGAAGATGGTCAGGGTGAGACAGAAAAATATATGGGTGTGGCCCTCCAGTGGAGGGGAGGAGGAGACTTGGATTACCTGTCAATGCACGTGGTGTTCATGGTGTCCAAGCGCATGTAGAGCATCTCTGTGGCTTGGGCCAACTGAGGCACTCAGTTAAAGAAACATCCAATGTCCATTCAATATTTGGAGCTCCGGCGTACTCGTTATTTATTTTTCAAGCTTATTTCACTGAATTCCCTTGTCGCTGTTGCTTCAACCACAAATTTAGAATGAAAAAAAAAAAATTCATGGATGAAAACTGAAAACATTGACATTTTTTTAGGATACGACTTGTGGCAGCGAGCCTGGCTGTAGTTTACAAAGTTCAATCAGCAGTGATGTGTACATTACGTCAATGTGAGGTGGAGAGGGAAGTTGAAAAAGCTCTCCAAAGATCACCTTAAGTTAATAAGAAAAAAGCGTTACACACGATTGCATCTAACAAACAAGGCAAAGAAATAGGCATACCTCAACAATGTGATAGTTGAGCGGGATCTTATTTTTGCCGGGGTAGCTGAGCAGCTGGGCAGCGCTGCCAGAAAAACAACAAGTAAAGACCAAGAATCTACACCAAACCAGCAAACAAAAACAAAAAAAAAAACTGTATCTTAAATGATCTTTTCTTAGTGGAAAAAACAAAACATTGTTAATCTGTTCCAACTACATGAAAAACAAATCAATAGGGTGCTTTAGCACTGAGAGGTGTGGCTGGGTGATCATTCCTCTCTACATGGAAAAGCTCCCCTTAGGTGATTTTGCCTCACGTATTTCTTTTTTTTTTTTCATTCTTTTTATTTTTGCTCTGCCTGAACAAAAAGTTAAACTATTTGTGTATGCGGGTGCATGCAACGGTCTGCTTGTTGGAATATGAATTGTTGGAATGAATCCAGCGGAAGCTGGATTTCTTTTATGATATGAAGCATTTTGGTTTTATGTATTCAAGACTCAGTCTGATTTTTATGTATGATAAGTGCTCTACAAATTGATTGATTGATTGAAATTGCAGATAAAAGTTAGTAGTGAGCATTTGGCTGTCTTTTTTTTTATATAAAGTACTTGTAACTAAGTCGGGTCATAAGCTGAAGTACCACCACATACACACATGCACACACATATACATACATGGATTTCAACAAGCACAAGGTGTATAAAGGAACTATGTAGAGATTCACCAAGTTCTGCGTTCTCTCCAATGAGTCTTCATGATGCAGTGCAGGTTCTCTTCGATGACAAACCTCTCCACAGAATGACTACCGGGCATGACAGGACCCTGATGGCAACATAAAGCAGTCACACAAGACAATACTAAATACATTTAAAAAAGGATTAGTGTTTCACAACTAAGACAGATGGTTACTGTTATAAATCATGCGCAGAAATGCATGACGGGCCTTCACAATTTAAATGTACTACAGTACAAAATTACAGTATGAAACATTTTATAAAAATCTATTATTTGTCGTGTCAGCTGGTGACAGCATTAGAAAACAATGTTGAACTGTGGTTAAGCATTTTAAGGATAATTAATAGGCTCAGGCTTAAAATGGTCCTTAGGGTACTGCTGGTTGGTTTTAAATTTACTGCACATCTATATGTTTAGGTTTACTTTGAGAGCAAATGTCAAGTGGTAACGGCATTAAATAGTAGGGGTGTGCAAAGCATAAAAAAAAAAAAAAAAGATTAATCAGACTCGCAATTCTCATTTACTACAATTTAAATCAATATAAAAGGTCATTAAATCGATAATAAAATAAAACCGAAATCAATATGCTTCCTGTCAGCCTCCGTACTAGTGCCGTGATGTCACACGCAGCCCGTTCGAGATGGTCGAGCTTGAAAGCAGTCACGTGCCAAAATGGCTTACCTCGGGTGCATCGGTGTAGTCGAACATGCGGAAGATGACGCGGGGCATGGGATACTGGGCATTGGGCATGTGTCCCGGCGGTGTGAAGGGGGGCAGGTTGTGCTGTAAAGCCTCGCACAGGACACTGTCGAAGGCAATGTATGGACGCAGAATATGCCACTCCTGCCAGCGGTCCTTTTTAAGCTTCTGGATCTGCGCCCAAAGGCAGTCCAAGTACTGCCAGGACACATGGTGGGTGTTAGTGACAGAAAAAAAACTTTGTGGATGCCGTTGTTGAAATTAGATCAACTTTTTCACCTCTTCTTGAGGGTGGGGCTTCTCAGCAGTCCACACCTGAAGCATGGGGAGATGAGTCTTCACTCTCCTCCTGAAAGAACAGGTAGAAGATACACAAATCATTCAGAGTATCAGGTTAAGAACAAACAGGGATAGTAAATTACTGAAAAGCCAAGAAGAGGTTTGCAAAACACTTTAGGGACGCACAAAAAACAATTATTATTAAAATGTGTTATTAGGTCCACAACAGTTGAACAGTGATTTTTTTTTTTTTTTTAAAAAAGCCCCAATAAAAATTTTCCATCAGCCTGGAAAAAAAAAATCAAGTCAAGTCTCACTTGAGGTAGCCTTCAATCTGGCTGAGGAGTCTGTCCATCTCAACATCCTTCTTCTCATAGAGCTCCTTGCCCACCCATGGCAGGCAGGACAGCACTACGTACACAAACCAATCGGACCGAACCTTTGCACCCAAACAAAACAAGTTTATGAATCCATATCGACTACCCACATACAGTACAGTGTGACAATGACAATGTTTAAGAAAATACCTGTGGTACATCTTCTTCCTGCATAACGCTGATAAAGTTCTCAAACATGGCCACCATAGATGGAGCGGCAATTACGTGGCAGTTGACCAAGTCAGACAAGAAGCGCACCTTAAACGAGATGCATTAATATGACTAT
Source organism: Hippichthys cyanospilos (assembly GCF_059441005.1). Lineage (NCBI taxonomy): Eukaryota > Metazoa > Chordata > Actinopteri > Syngnathiformes > Syngnathidae > Hippichthys > Hippichthys cyanospilos. The sequence continues at coordinate 6,967,816 of NC_142381.1, forward strand.
GATTACATACAGTCAATCTTTGGGTTAAGGTAAAAAAAATCCGATTGCGGAAACATTCAGGATGTCCCCATTTACATGTGTTAGGAAAAACCTATTAGGTTAATCGTGTTACTCCGATCAAAACTGTAACATACAAATAATGTCATGATGCAAGTACATGTCATTTCTGCTTTTTCTGTTCTTCTGTGAATGAAACACGTTATATTTGTGCCATACACCACAATAGTGTAAACAGTTTGTGCCTCGGTCTAAAAGTGTGGCTTTATGCCGCGTCTGAGTTTCGGTATAGAGTATTCCTATATCGAAAAGACCAAGATTTTTGCACGGAAAGCAAATCAATGTTCGGTTCAAAGGAGGTAATTAAAACGCATATACAGTACAGGCACACATATTCGGGGTAGAAAGCCGGTAACTGAGTAGACTTGTTCATATTTTTAAAAACCCAAATATGACCGTATTTGAGTATAGTCGAGTTTTGAAAGCATTACTGACAGCATGTAATCACAGCCAATGAAGAAAAGGTCATCAACATGCTCATATGTTGTGTAATTTTACCAAGTAAACAGCTTCATTGTAGAGATTGTTCTTCAGAGTCTCCTTCAGCTGTCGGATCATGGCCTCCACAAACTCGCCTCCAAAGTTGTAGTTCCTAGCGTTGAGAAGGCCCACCAGCGTGGTGTACACTGTCAGCTTCTCGGGGAGGAGGCGTGCCCTACGGACAAGAGATAGCCAATACAATAATTACACAAAGTGTGTGTGTGTGTCTGTGAATATGTGTTTGTGAGACGAGTCATTTTACTTACACCGCACATAAAATACGAAGGATTTTGTTCTTGTAGTTGGGAAGGTCAGCCTCCAACACGCCGGCCAGCCCCTCCAGGTTGCTTTCCAAAGACGACTTGCTCTGCCCAAACAAAGATTACATTACAGCGATTCATATTCTACTGCAGTGCCCTCTAAAACATAAATGACTCCTTAAATCTCTAAAGTGACAGTAACTCAAATAAAATCACCCTTGACATAAACTATAGGCTATTTGGAAACTGAGGTAAAACACAACAGCGAGCTAATTAAAGGTAAAATGTGTATAGTAGGTAGGCCTGGCCAATAGATCTTTTTTTTTTTTTTTTTAATTTTTACGAACAATTTGAATAAAATAATAAAATCTCTATTTTCCTCCCCTGTTTGCTTAATTACCTTTAGCCCTCATGAGCTTCCGCAGTCCTCTTGTTTATTTTAACACTCATGCCAAACAGAAATTGTGTTTGAAATTGCCCAGCCCTAATAGAAGGCTTGCAAAATTCTACTTGATGTGCATCAGAGTTACCTTTTCTCCCACATTGCATATCAAAGACTCCAGGCTGTCTTCAATCTCGGTGGGTTCAGAGGTTCTTCTCCTCTTGTGATCCTGGCCACCTGGATCACATTAGAGCAACCAAATGTAACATTGAACATATAGCCATTCAAAACTACAAAGCCCTTGTTACTCGTGCCCCAGTGTAATTTTGTCAAAAGTCTAATTGTGCTCCAAAAGATTTGTGTCCTAGTGGACTTGTGTTCTTCGTCTAGGAGGCAACTTTCATCCTAACATCTTTTGTTCAAATGGACTGGTGTGCTACCTTCATTTGACCAAATTCTATGGTCTGGCTCCCTTATGTCTTAGTGGACTTGAGTTAGTGTGTACTTACTGTACATCCAAGTGGACTTGTGTCCTTACAACTTTGTAAAGTTACACCATATCATAGTTTGGGAATTACAGTACTTGAGTATTTCATATATGTAATTAAAAACATTTACTTTTTTGAAGTGGGGATACAACTCGCGATTTTTAAAGGGACAATGTGTAAAATTTAGACCGTTATTCATCAAGGACAGCAGAAAGTGCTACATTTACCAATGTCTGTAGCTATAACATGGTATCCTCCAGAGAAGTGCCACCCCCGTGTAATATAGTTGAACGATAATTAGACCAACGATTATATTTAAAAGATACTGCTGGTCATTAAGAACACTTTCATTTACAAATCTTTGAAATCTACAATCATTGAATTAATTCATTTGGATAAAAACGGCCTACATCTTACACATTGTACTTTCAAAGCTCATGCAAGGCGATGATCGAGTCGCTGTTTCTTGAAACGAATATTTAAAAAAAATGACAAATGATTAAATAAACGTGCTTGCCTCCTTTGCAGCTTGTAGCTAACTCACATGCTAAAAACATGCTAGCTAATGTATAACGACATGGACGGGTCAGCACGCAAGAAAAACAGACGAGCAATTGTGTTTTGAGAGTATTATCTGTCATTTCCCATTCAAATGTGATTCGTAAAAACAATGCGCAGCAGGCAGTCGCCGAACAACAAATCCAAGGGGCTACTTGGCCGTAATTCATTTACCCCAACGTGGAAAAAACGACGACGTAAGTCAAACTTACCGTCATAGGAGTCGCTATGTCGTCTCCTGGACATGATTAACCCGTCGTGTCGTGAGTAGTGAAAATGGGGGTAAATGAAATTACCGTAGACTGAAACAGGGAAAAGGCGCCCTTTTGTGTATCAATTCAACTCCGACATGAGCGGGTAAGGTGCAACAAATAAGGCTAGCATAGCTTAGCCGGCCGATTTCAATGTGACACACTTCCGGTAGCGAGGTGAATGCATCTTTTGTCAGCTCTATGGGTCGATCTGAAGCCTAAAATTGCTTAATCTATATCATTCAATTTCGTTATTTTATTCGATGAGATGTGAATTAAATGTATTTAATGTGTTAATGGCAAACCAATACATATTTAAACACTTTGCTTAACAATTCCTATTTAAATGAACCACAAATCCGGCGGTGCAACCGTTTTGTTTTTCCGGCCTGATATTTACATTTCTCAATGCTGAGCCCCCCCCCAAATTACCCAGACATACACTCTTTTCATGTTATGTTTCTAGAATAACCTGAAAATATATCGAGTTGTTTTTAATTATTTTTATTGTTTTTTCACTGTCCCTTAAGCTTACAAATAGCTTTAGTTATAGATACTTTATATTTTTATTAGGCCCGTTCAAGTGAGACACATGGTGCGTTCTCTTATTCCTTCCGGCCTGTCAAGTCTGAACTTGTTTTTGTTTCCGTGGATTAAAAACACGTTTGCTCTTTCCCCCCAATAAAAATGACTTCTGTTTGCTCCGAGTTTCTATATTTGGAACCAGAAAATGCGTGCTCGCCTAAAACCAAATTAAAAAATGAGAAACATCTCTGTGCGTCGCTCAGAAGACTCTACAATCTCCATAAGAGGAAGGTAGGTACTATAGATGATCAAAATTCATTTATGAGCAAGTCTTCAATCACTAGTCTTAAAGCTCCAATCTCAAGCAAATTGCAAATTACTGAGTGAACAACACAATAAATCAAGTCATGCTATCTTGTTCAGTCACATTTTATAATTGCGTTGCAGTCGTTTTGTGCACTCAGCGTGTTTTCTTGTGTTTGTTAGCTGCACTGTACACACTGTATACACACAGTGCATAATACACGTTTGCATGTATGTTTGACTAGTTATGGATGAGCTAAACCTTAAAATGGTTGTAAATAAATTTGATTTGACTTGTAAACATTAAATTGTGGGTGCCACTGAACACATTATTAATAAACGAATGTTTCATTTTCGCCTAAAATTTATATAGTAATTATACCACAAACTACGGTTTCAAATCAGTTACCTATAATTTCAACTCATACAGCATTTTCTCAAAAAAATAAATGTAATTTAAAAAAAATATTCCAGAGCTACACAGGCACATTCAGCGAAGACTCGACAACAGCCCAGACTGAACTTAGCTCCCCCATAACACAAAGTATATGTCTCTTAGTTTAGCTATTTCATGACGATATACTTCATTGACACCAATGACGACTGACCCAGTTGTGAGAGTGTTGTGTCAGCTATGGAGGATAAATTTCACAAAACAAAATGTTCAAATAAGTACATACCTCAAGAGCCAACCATGATAGGTGGGTATTTAATGTACGTTGTAGTCATCAAAGAATTAACTCTTCTTTTTCAGTCCTTCGCTGCCTTCGTGGCATCCAAGCAGAAAGCTGTTTCTGAGGCAATTGAGAGCCCATTCTGGCATTGCTGTGGCCATACCTTTGCTGAGCATGCCACCATTCACCAGCATGTTGCCAAGATGCATGCAGGAGAAATCCAACAAGTGGCATGGGTCCAGTACGAGCACATGCTTAGCCAACAGCAAGAGGAAAAAGATGACGCCAAACTGCTCAATGAAAGTTTGTCCATGGATTTCTCCACTGAGATGCTGGACATTATTAGTCACATCCCTGAGGAGCAGCTTGTGAAGTAGCCACATTTTCAGTCTTGCTACAAGCGATTTTTGTCTCAGTTTAACTCTTTCTTCTTATTCCGCTCAGGGGCCCTGGCAAAGTTCTGCTTTACTATCGCTACTGTCGCATAGAGCAGCCAGACATTGTCTGCGCTTGGCAGAGAGATTTATGCCAGCGCCTTCATCTAACTGGCAAGGTATTCCAGTTTAAGTGGAAAGTTGTTTTTACCCCCTTCTACCAAACTTAATTTTTGCGCGCAGCGGTGCCTAAAGATACGAGTGACTTGATTTACGAGTTTTTTCTAATAGATATTCGTTATTGATTTTCCAATGAGAGCGTGATAGCATGACATCGAATTCCTTTCAACTCACTTCATGAAAAATTCTACAAAAAAATAGCTTCAAACTCTCTATTGCTAAAACCGGATAACTTTGCTTTCAGTCCACCAACTTACTGTTAACCCTAAATAGCACACATGTTAGAATGTGAGTTCTTTTCCATCTCTGTTCCATTGAGCCAATTAAGTGTTGTCCTTCAGGTGCGGGTGGCCACAGAGGGCATCAACGGAACAGTGGGGGGCACCTGTGTCGCCACTGAGCTCTACGTGGATGCAATGTGCTCACATCCTCTTTTCCTCATGAGTAAAGAAGATTTTAAGGTAAGGTATTTAACATACAACAACGTCTAATTTATGTCAGCAAATGTTCATAGATGAATTTGCCTGTTTATTGGGCATACTGCTTTGATTTGGCATTGACTGAAAAATGTCCATCCGCTTTTCAATGCTTTGAGTGTAACAAGAAAAATAGTGTAATATAGTTTTACACAAAAAATACAGTAATTTACCATAAAATAATACAATTAAAAATAATTTCTCAGTTGGCATCACATATTAAATATACAGCACATCATTTTTACCACCAGTGGACAATTAAATACCCAATAAATACCAATTTATACAGCCAACCATATTGCAGCAGTGCTGTAAAATTGCTTTGAGGATAAAAATTGAACAGGCTCTTGTTTGTTTAATGCACCACTGTGTGTTTGTGTGTGCGTGTGTATGCATGCGTGTGTGTGTGTGCGTGTTTGCGCGTGTATGTGTTTGTGCACAGTCGAGCGATGGTGGTCCTGAGTGTTTTAGCGAGCTGAAGGTGGGGGTCTTTAAGGAAATCGTCCCGATGGGAGTAGACCCTGACGTCCTCTCTTACAAACTAGCAGGTACTGTCAATGTGATGCTAGGTTGCCACGATAACTATGTAAATATTGACAGGGAGATGTAACAGTATTTTGTTGCCTCTTTCCCAACTTTTTTGTCCCATGTTTCAGGGATCAAATTCAAAACGATTAATTATTTGCCAATTATATTCCTAGTTAAATCGTGTGCCTGTTTCGGTGCTCAGGAATTCATCTGGAGCCAGAGGAGTTTCACAAAGAGGTGGAAGCCCTGCTGTCCTCCAATTCAGAAAGTGACACCGTCCTTCTGGACTGCCGCAACTTTTACGAGAGTAAAATTGTATGTAATGACCTCCGTTTACCGATCAGGCAACTTGTACGGCTTTGTTTAAAAATACTCTTCCGCCATCAGGGTCGTTTCTCACGTTGTCTGGCACCCGACATCCGCAAGTTCAGCTACTTTCCAGACTATGTGGACCAAAATTTGGAGCTCTTCCGAGACAAGAAAGTACTCATGTACTGCACCGGAGGCATCCGGTGCGAGCGTGGTTCTGCTTACCTCCGCTCTAAAGTGAGTATTTTGTTTTGTTTTGTTTTTAGGGAGGTGGGGGTTGTTTTCATTTGTATCTATGTACTATCATGAGTTGGCATGGATCAATCAGTGTTTGGCAGTTAAACATGAGTGAGGGAGACTAAGCAGGGAGGCAAATTAGATACTGTAGTATTGTATTTATTTATTGTAATTTTTTCTTTTGTTTCATTTTATTATTTCATTATTGTTATTATAATATTTATCAATATTTAAACTCATCAAAAAATATTTCCATGAAACAGATTATCTGAAGTACGCATGTAGTATTAATATGGCTAAGGGGATTTATCTTTTCATAATGTTTTTGTAGAACGTGTGTAAAGAAGTTTACCAGCTAAAAGGCGGAATCCACAAATACCTGGAATGCTTCCCGAACGGCTTTTACCGCGGGAAGCTCTTTGTTTTCGACGAGCGTTACGCCATCTCATCTAATGATGATGTCATAGCAGGTGAGCGGTCTGACTTTTCCCTTCCCCGTTTGCCCTATCTTTCCCACCATGACTCTTAACCTGAATCCCTCTTTAGGTTGCAGGTACTGTGGATGCCCCTGGGACCACTACCAGCTGTGCACCACACGCCTCTGCTGCCAGCTGGTGCTTTCCTGTCCCTCTTGTCGCTCCGAAGGGCACACTGCCTGCTGTCCTGGGTGCCTCACCAGTGGCACACAGCGCAAAGAGGAGTGTGAATGCACTGACGGACGGCCCAGAATTCCTCAAGACGTGAATAATCAAGGCAGACCACTTCAATAAGTACAAAGATCACATTTGACTAGTTTTATCATCCTCCTTTATACCAAATGAATGACTGAAATATTTGGAACAGGTCTCTACGTGTGATGAAGCACACTTCAAACTTCAGCCAAATAACAATTGTTAAATTGATTTGTGTGTGCAAATACTTTGATATGGTACTCAGAGTGCGCATGGCACTGTCGTCAATGGGAGGTCCCAATTACCGCGAAGGTGCGCATTGTGAAATCAATGAACACACATGTGGTGATATGTCTTCACTCTGACATGCACTTACAATTTTCACAAACAACACTTTTTTTTTTTTTGCTTTTTGTTAATACTGCAATAACACAAAAATACCTCCCTTTTGATTGGCCATCTGTACCAAATAAAGTGACCTATGAGCTGTGTGAGAAGAGGACTTTCAATTCTATTTATTTGTTCCATTTGGTCGATTTTACCAATACTGTAAATATTTTTTTATGCATAATTTGAACTCTGTAATGTATTCAGGTTGATTGTGTCTGAGTGCTTAGAAGACAGTGTAAGCGTGGGAAAAAAGATTGAAATGTGGTTACGAATGTGTCGTTATTACATTTTTGTCCCTCACTTTCAAAGCCCGTTGAAGTTTCAGGCGAAACAGATAAAATATTGAGCATAATTGGCTATAAATGTGTCGTATAGCTTTGCGACCGACAGATGGCAACATTTGTCCACCAATCCTTTCGAGCGTTTGAACTCAGCCAGCGATCCTCACAAATGTCAAATGATTGTATAGTGAAAGATTAAACATCCGCGCTCTTGTTCATTATTATTCAAACAAAATAAGAGGTGGGATTGCTTAATTTGTTGTTCCTGTTTACTAACACGAACACTTGTGCATTTAGTTTAAATCGTTCTTCATCAAAGTCATATTCTCTACAAACAAAATTATATTTGCAGCTATTTTTTTGTAGATCTAACATATGCAAGTGACTTTCGTCTATATTTGACAAAGAAGATGCTCCAATTTTGACCCCCAACGCGCCCGGGCACTCCCAAATCAGTGCCCACGTTGATTGGCCTCTCCTATTATTGGACGAAAGTTTCTTGCGTGGGCGGGGCAGTTGGGCCAGAGGAGCACTCTGTTTTTCTGCCTGCGGCTCAAAGTTTGAAGGACGCTGAATAGAGCTGCACTGGGGGCGATTTTTTTTAAACGTAATATCCCTTTCACTCTGATTTTTAACTAAATAATATTTTATTTTACACCCATCTTGAATTTCGTTGTTTCTCCCGTTAGTCGATATATGTCGAGGAAAGAAGCGCATCAAACTGCTGGATTAAGCCACTGACGTCATTATTCGATCGGTTATTGCTTGGGGGAAAAGGATTAGTCAATTTAGTCATCTAATGGCTGGTGGACATGCTTTTAAAAAGTAAGTGGCATTATACATACACTTTGTATTCCTTTGCACGTGTCACTTCTTAATATTGGCCTGCGTGTAAAAACGTGTTATTTGTTAATTTCAAACAGGTGGCTCACTTAAAGAATTCAATTTGTGTTAAGCATTACCATTTTTTTTATTACTTAACAAATTAATGTCAGAATCCCACAATAGATTTAACGAGGAAATATATAATTAAAATTAAACGTATAGTTAGCACAGTAAAAGTCTAATTAAAAGATGGTGAGCAAATTTGTGAGCATATCATTAAGACGAAATGTTACATTATTAGTTGTTCTTCTGAAGAGGTAATAAGTGTAAATCACAATTAGAATGGTCTCTGTGTGTGTGATTTATGAGTATGACTGATATTGCAGATTTCCCATTAAATATTTAAAGAGCAGTAATAAAACCACGTTCCTTAAAAATACGAATTCAGCCTTTATAAAGTGGTCCGATAAGAAGCCAAATCACAGGAAAAAAGAGATACATGCGTTTACTGGACAGGTGGATGTAATAAATTCAGCTATAAATTATATATGTTGTAGTTTTATGATATATCAGTTGATTTTTGACAGGTTTATTTAAACACCATCCTACCAAAACCATGTGGTTTGTTCTACAAGGTCGAGAAATGACAAAAGATGTATCTGCTGGTCTTTCTTTATTTCCACCCCCCCCCCCCCCCCCTTTTTTTTTTAACCATCAGGGAGTATTGGGACTAAACTAAAATCACAAATAGTGGAAATGTAAACGAGAAAAAGGTTGAAGAGTTCTGGTGGATGAAAGAAAAAGTAATTTACAAGTTACAAGAATGCAGTAACTATATTATGAGGGAAAAGTACCATTACAACAACAAAAAAGTCTAAATACTAATAAATATTATGATAAAATGTATTTTTTTTTACCAGAGGAAAAAGAAAAAAAAGATGACTTATTACAGTATTAAGTTATGTTATAGAAATAAGTTGTAAGGCTATGAAGTAAAAAAAAAAAAACACAAAATGAAAAAAGTATGAGAATAAAGTTTAAAAAACTGAGACAATTAAGACGAAAAGAGGATTATCATGATGAAAAATACAGTATAATCAAAATAAAGTTGCAATATAAGAAAATGTAAATGTATGATGAAAATGTTGATTTGTTAATACAGATGAAATATCTCAATTAAAAGCAACATTCCACAATTCAAGCCTTTATGGTATGATGATGCAATTATGCTTCTCAAGGGGATATTCTTTCAAGCAATAAACAAACTTATAGTATGAAGAAAACAAATCATACTTCAATAAAAAGTTAACTACAATATAATATTTTGATAACAACTCAAATTACAACGGTGAAGATTGTTAAGCTTATTGACAATAACTATTTTTCGTCTAGGTCGAAGACATTGAAAACCTCAGCGATGATGTCAGTGTTGTTTCACCTGCTGCTGCTGGAGTTCATCTTTATATGTAGTGCAGCCAGAGGTCAGTGACATCCCAGGAAGGTGGAATGTGTCCCAATACTCATGCTTCTAATTGTGTCACTAACTCTCCTAGTGTATACATGACTGTCTGTTTGTTTTCCTGTTAGTGTATATTATGTAAATCAATAAATAAAAATTGTTAATTAATCTGGAACATTAACGCAGGAGCACCAATATCTTTAACATTTTAACCTAAAGAAAAAGGTGTAAAATATTGTACGGATTTTTCTCTAAATCACATTAATGATTAAAGTGAATTTAAAGCAATTTAAAATGTTTATAACTCCCAGACATACTTTGACAATGATAGCATCAGCACCACCTGGTGCCATGGATTTGCAATTACACTTCACACAGCTAAAGCAAAGCCTGTTCCCTGTATTATACCCCCCCCCCCCCACCCCTCCCAGGGGGGCCCACTTGAGACAAGACAATGTTAATTATAACCAGGAGTGTGCACAAAATCCTTACTTTTCCTTGCTAAGACGATGGACTCTCCTTATATGTAAGTAATATAATATAAATCATTATTGGGAACTCACAATAGTTTTTGTAATAAAATGATTGTTGTATAACTTTGATAAGATTAGTTTTTCTTTCATTAACTAAATGGTTTTGTTACTATTAACTGTGTGAAGCACTTTTCGAGTCCTCGATTTGAAAATTACATTAAATATTTTTTTACTCACATAGCCTACTTATGTTTAACTGGCATTAGGACTGGAAAGGTTTCTCCCCTCTAAGTAGTCACTGGACCGAAAAAGGTGAGAAATCCCTCAGTAAAAAAATCAAACGAGGTTCCGCTGCACACACGTAGACGCTTACCACCAAGGAGCAGCCACCAAGATTTTGCCATTGGTGATTTTTCTCGCCGCAACAAAGGGGCATTCAGCCAGGCGGCGTGCAGCCACGAGACTAAAAGTAAACACAGGGGCCATAGATGAGTAGATCAGATTAAGCTGTTTGGGATGTTTGCCGGGCATTTCCTTCTTCTTCGTGAAAGGGAGGCAGGCAGGAAGTGACGCTAGAAGCCAGGAAGGACGCAGAACAGCGGGAGAAAACAAACAAGAGGCCAAATGACCAGGAAAACCCCTTTCACACTGACCGTCTCAGCTGGATAGTTGTCCAATTTATAAGGGAACGACTCGCCTTCTGACACAGTGCAGGGTTTATATTCCTGGCTTAAAATTAAGGCAAAGGTGGCACCATTTAAATCAGAATCAAACATTTGCAGTATTTACAAGCTTTTTTAAAATCATATTTTTTAACAATGTCTATTTTCTTAATCATAACTCTGTTGGCCGAGGTACTAACCATTAGGTCACCCTCTTTCAGTAGCGGGTTCAAGAAAGCCTATTCAAGTGTGCTGTGCAGAAAGAGGGAAACGAAAAGCACTTATTGTGTCAAATATCGCTCACGAATTGTGGTCTTGCTCCACAGCCTTCAAGATCATTAGTCGTGATCAGTAGCAAATGGGATCTTTTAAATAAAAGTCAAAATTGTGTCACACACATTTGGATGGCAGCTGTTGAGGTCCAAGGGGCCAACATTTGCTTTTTACATTAGCCCTCTGACTTCTTTTGAAGTTTGCTGCCGTTTTTCCGCTACACGTTAGTTTTTTTCACACTTCCATACAAATATACAGCGGAAACGTAGATGTTGAATTCAACTGATATTTTTAGGAGGCTCGTGATGTCAACTATGAACATGAACATTAGCGGCTGCTGCTTTAAGTTGTGACAGATATTCTAAAAAACAATGGAGCAGTATAAAAATTTCTGTATTCCCACCTACTCTGTCCCAACCTCATAACCCCCAAAAACCACATTACCCACAACAGGCCCTGTGCATGTGTTTCCAAGCTTATAGCTTACAGATACACAAAAACCCCACTTTGAGAACTACTGATCCCACTAGTTTTGTCCCATAAGTTTACAACAAGTATGTTCTCCTGTCTGTGCATGTATTTATATGTGTAGTCCTCTCTCTCCCTCCACTGGACAACACACACAAAAGCAAAAATCACTTGACAAGTCTCGACAAAATGTCAATAGTTTTGTGGTTTCAGTGCGTGTGTGCGTGCCCTTGTTTTTTGCTGCATGATAGGGACTAAGTCCTGGGTTTTATTGTTTGTGGGGACCATTTTGGTGGACTCTACAAGTTCAGACTTTTTTTTTTTTCTTTCTTTTACAGTATGGGTTTTGGGTTTCTTGGAATCGGATTTTGTTAGGGTAAGGCTAATTAATTAAATGATTAGAAATTATATTAATTTTATTAATGTAATTTATTAGCTATAGAGTTTTGCATTAATATATACAGTATAACCTGTCTGTGTTACCACTGTGAAATGTGAGATTTTTAAATTATTGAGCCCATCTGCCTTTTTAGCTAATCATTAGTCCTAAATTTGACCAAAGCAGCTTGAAAAAGTGTCTTCAATTTAACTTCCTCGTAAGGACTCTAATCCAACCCTATTGATTCACTTATTAAGAGCCATGTCTGCCGTAAGCTTCTTGTGGGGTTTTGTTTGTCGCTAAGCAGTCACGCTGCAGTACGGTTGTGTTCCCGTAAAGACCAAACCTCAAGTCAAATATAAGTCGTGGCTGACAGAATTAGAAGCTGCTTGTCATTGTTGTGGCACAGCATGGCTGACATGTGCAAACCTCCTTCGCCATCCCAGCCCCACCCCCCAAAATCCTTTTTCCCTTTACCCTCGCAGCTTCAGTGCCAGCTGCTGATGTGGAATCCACACCACGGGGGGAATGTGAGAGTAGTGTGAGAGATGTGGGGGTGGGTGTATGCTGGTGGGCCCGCAGAGGCCACAGCTCTGTTGGCGCCATATCCAGCCACCAAACCCTTTTTATTTCCTTGGTCACCTCACCATAAAATTCCTTTCATGTGCTAAGTTGCATTGCTTTGATCGATAGGTCAATTATTGCAATCGTTGCAAAATTCCAAATTTCAATTGACGCACAATATTTTAGGTCATGAAACCATATTTGGGAGCGGAAGCTGAACTGGAGGCTCCATCACGCTTGCGAGAACCCAGCCACACTACAAAGGAAGATATCAATCGAAAAAAGGTTATAAAAAAATAAAATAACGGTTTGTCTTGATCTTATATAATTTCAAAATACAGTATGGAGCATACGTGTCGAATTCCTGTCACACCTGACTCAAATTATTAGCTTATTGGCAAGCTCTGCAGGAATTTGAATTCGATCGCAATCATTTGAATCAGTTGTGGTTGAGAGAAAAGGTGCAGGATAGTGGCCTTCGAGGACTGGAGTTTGTAGAGGATTTTTAAGTGCAAGGAAACATCGTATGGTAACTTGATCCAGAATGGACGCGACGTGTCTCTCCATAAGGATAAGGTAATTTTCCTAGCGAATCAATAAAGTAAGGCTATGATAACGTTGTACAAATAAATATGGTTGTTTGCATTCTCGATTAGAAATAGCTTCTTAGGTTTATTTGCTGCGTGGTGGTTTGGTTGTTTTTGTTGGTAAGTTTTTTAATTGTCTTGTCACAGTGGTGGAGTAGTCGCATAGTTGCTTGGTAGGCTTGTTACTTGGTCCGTTAGATTGTTGTGTCTTGTGTGTTTTGTTGGTCTGTAGCAAGATCTGTCATGTGGCACATTTACAATTGCTGTTGGGACTGGCTTGACAGTTTTACTGACATTTACACGAAATAACGGGTGGGCATTCAGGGCAAGAAAATATGCCTTGGGTAATTTTTTGAACCCAGTTACTGGTAGTTGCTCCTTGTTTGGGTTGTCATTTATTCTGGTAGTTGATATGCTTGGTTGGCTTGCTAGCTACTCAGTTCATTGGATGGGCATTTCTTACTTGGCTCGTTGTCAATTGGTTGATTAATTACTAAGTTGAGCAGATGTGCAGCAGAAGAAGCATGCTTGTAGTAGTGGTGGACATGGTGTTTGATCCGTGTTAATGATTAGCCCATCACACAGTGCTGGGCTCATTATCATTTGCTTGTAATCCCCGTGTTGTACTGGCGGCGTTGTTGTCACTGTGAGACACAATGACCCCATTCTTTTTCCAGCCTTCATTCATTCTTCTGTGGACGTAATCTCCACGGCCACTTATGCGCATTAGCGGGTTCTTTGTGGCGACTTTTAGACAAGGCAAAAGGCGGGCTAGGGGGGATCAGCAAAGCTGTTGAGTCAGATTGTACAATGCAAAAACATGCATTTGGAAACCGTCATCAACAAATATCCTCCAAAATTTCACTTGAACTCCATGTTATGAATCATTTTGACCACATTTGTGTTTGAATTCCCAGTAGACTTGTTCAATAAATCATGCTGCTACATGGAATAGGAGAGTTTCCAAGTTAAGATGATCATCAATTCAAATATGGCATTTTTTGGTGTCCAGTGTTGCTATCGTGTCTACTACGATGCACTGTATCCCCAAGAGTTCATCATGAAATAAGCCAAACTTCAAAGCTGAGTGCTTTTAAGTTTTTCTCATCCACATTTGTAATGCAGAAATGTTCATGCATTCTGAAATAACTTTGCATCTCAAAAAGAGATTTGAAGCAGATACATTAGTGCATTGACAAATAGAAGTGACCTGATGACTGATTTGTGTGTGTGTGCGTGTGTGTGCATGTTTGGGTGAATGTGTTTGCATCCACTGATTATTCAGAAGACTGTTATTGACATAGAGTGTACATGTAGTATGGTTCAGGATGACGAGTCTAATACGTGCACAGTTGGAGGTGGGGGATGTAAAGATGAGAGGAAGCCATCATCTGATGTGACACTTCATAAGACGAAAGAGCCACTCTTTGTTTGTATGCTTTTAGCCTCAGCAAGACACTGAGAACACCTAGAGGTTGGGGCTCAGTCACAGATTAGGACAAGACACATGCAGATCAACAAATGCACTTAGTCACAGCTCAGGATTTTCAAGGAATGTGGGAGGTGGGCATGGTGTAGGTGTGTGTGTGTGTAAGTGTGTGTGGTGGGTTTGCGTGTGTGTGTTTTTGTTGGGTGCATGCTTGGAATGTCCATCTCCCCACCCAGTCAACCAGAAAACACTCTTAGACACCCAGATGCACACACGTATTACACACATGTGCGTGCACACTCACACAGGTGAATAAGTAAGATTTACTAGTACAGTGAATCACCATCACCCCCTTTAATGTATTCCTGCAAATTTCCTGTCATTATTTAAAAAACATAACAAAATCTTCCTTACACAGTCACACAGACCTGAGTCTTGTAGTAGTTGTTCTTTTAAGGTTGACAAAAAAGTAGTAAATACAATTCTGTGAACAATAATAACTTTCCCCACACATTTAGGCTTAATCTGGGCTTTAGAAAAATTGACAATAACCTTATACAAAACAAGTCTTTTTTGTTGTTATTGTTGTTTAAATCTCAGTTTATTCCTTGATGATTATTGACCTCAGCTACCACACTACATTGTATGCATCACCCCATTATATCAACATGTGAAATAAAATGGTAACAACATCAGACATCTTTCCCATGCCCAATGATCTCCTAACCATTGTACGGAGGCCGAACAGGCATATGTCTCTTTTTGGACACAAAATGTATTTTCTTTTCCAACATAGTGCATCAGAGCGTGGCGAGTGCCACTAACAGCCTGAGTGTGCTGGTAGTGTTATTTCAGTATATTAGATAGGTCCTGCTGTAAAGTGGCGGTCTTTTGGAAAATAAAATAGCGAAGCACCAAAGCAGCAGAAGGTGAAGCACAAAGTGGCGAGGGAATACTGTACTTTTTGCTTGTGTATTAATGTGTGTGTGCAAGTGCGTGTGTGTGCATTTGCACATGTGTGTGGTATGTACTAGTGTGTGAGTGTTTACAAGTTGTGTGGGTGTGTGCGTATGCTCGTGTACCATATGGTGCTATGTGAATTTGCACTTGTGTATGTGTGTGCACTATCACTTGTGTTAATGAGTAATAGCGTCTGCCTCCAGAAAAACTGATAAACGTCAGGTCGAGGACAGCAACACACTCACTCACTCATGCAAACCAAACACACTAGCTTGATAACACACACACAAAAACCTATACACAGTTAAAAGCAGTCTACGACTAGCTACGACTGGATACTTTCTATTTGGAACGCTATTGAAGTCTGTACACAGGCGTCCGCTTGCCGTAGGATGCTCTGATTGCAATTGGAAGTTGAAGGTCGGCGCGACCGCTACAAACACATTCTTGTCTGTAGACGCACTGACAGGATGCACTAAACAGGTTCCATATCCAGAATTCAACTTCTAAGCCAGCGAGGGGACCACTACAGACAGGATACTTAGACACAGGTGGAAAGGTCAAGCTGATCTTTAGCTACAGTTAGGATAGATTACTACAGTGCATACGCTGATTGATGCATTAAGGTATGTACAGTACAGGGATCTTTAGGTCCAATGAGATTGGTGAAGAGCTGGTGGTTAGGCAATGGTGGATGGAGAAAGGCAGGGGGAAGATTGTTGTACTCAGATAAAGTAAAACAGGCGAGGAGCTCATTTTAATATTCAGGTGAAACAGTAGCAAACAGGAAATGACTGTAGGACAGAGGTAGAAATATTGTAAGCGATTGCTAAATGTTCTGGTGGAACCATTTACAGCTGATGGTAAGACACAAGTAAAATTAATCAGGCAACAGGTACATCAAAAAAGAAAAAAACGGAGTGATTTCTCTCAAATAGTCCAAGGTAGTAGAACTGTCAGTAACATTTTAAAATTACTTATCCAATTGACTGTTCCATCAACTATTTGAGTACTGTATTTTTTTTAGTACAAGTCAATCTCAGGACAAAGTCGCAATTTGGCTGGATTTTTACAAAAAACAGAGTATAAATGTAGCCTTATGTCAAGACGGTCTTTGCTGGGTTATGCCTTTTCCACTGCAAAAATTAAATATTATTTTTGTCTTTTTTTTTTCGGTTTGAAATTTTCCCTAACTTGTGATATCCCCTCTTTTTGATTCATTTTTCACCCTTGCCGCCAGCAAGCAGCCGATCGTTTTAAACAAGTGGAACATGGCAGACAAGAAGCTGATAATTTGACATAGGTGAAACAAAGTGTGGTTGATTGTCACAGTAAAAGCATTTCGGATAAACTAGCACATATGCTGAGGTGTCACACAGGTCGAATGAGCTAAGTGAGGAGCCCATGGTTGGACACAAGTGGAAGAATGTAGGCTTTGATTTGACACAGATGCAAACTGATGCGCAGACACAGGGAGTAGCCATACACAAAAGATTAAAGCACACAGTAACTCAGTAAATAGTTTGGCTGTGTGATAAGACGCCAATGACACAGGCAAGAGACTGTGTGACGTGATTGCTTAAATTATAGTCTATTTCCAATCCATTCAGCTTGTGAATAGTCTCATTCTCACATCCCCTTGCCTTCTGTGTAATAAGACAGGTATGACAGACTGGCACGCTATAAGATGCCATTCGAGCTGGAAACCAATTTTGTACTTGCGTGAGGTGTTAGCCATTCGGGCTGTGTGTTTTAGTGTAAGCGGGATAACAGCACGCCTACACATGCATATATACACACACACACTCACACACACATGCACATCCTCTCCCCCTCAGGCCTTATGTTCGCCGTCATAATGGACTAACAAGTAGCAGTTAACCTGTGTGTGTGTTTTAGGAGACAACTTAATGCGTGGCTGTCACTCAACATAGGCGTGTGGGTGTTTTTTTTTTTTTTTTTAAGGAAACAACTTAATGACACAACTTAACGCACAAAAGATAATGCACAAATGTGTGTGCATGCGTCCAGTATATACAGATGCACACTTACTGGAAACTTCATTAGATACACTTTTGCAATCTTCATAGCTTCCAATATGTGAGCTGTATTGAACAATTCTGCCTTCCCATTAATACTTACAATGACATTATTAACTGTCGTACAAGGATGAAACTAAATTATGGGCCTCAGGCATTTCACTTTATGACATAATTAACAGAAACGGTAAGTTAAGTACTCTTTTCCTCACAGACAGAAGTGCCTTTCTTGTTACAGCACTTCGTTAACTTAACAGTTGGCGCGGCTTTCCCGTGCAGTCTGACGATATTGTTGCATACTCTAGGTGGCAGTAAATAGAGTCTGCAGCATACAAACAACACCACTCTATAACAGAGGTGGAAAATCCCAGTAGATTCAAATGATCTAAATTATTCCAAGTGTTCTTTTGAACTCCTCATCTCTCCCTAATGTGGTGCTCGCCTAGTTCACGTACTTATCAACACTAGGGTCATGGATGTGCTGGAGCCGATCCCAGCTTATTTTGGGGGAGAAGCGGGGTAAACCATAAACTGGAAGCCAGCCAATCGCAGTCGTGCAAACTCCCAAACAGACAAATTGTGCCTGACTTAATGTTCCGGTCTGATAGTTTGAAAGTTGTCCTTTTTCCTTGACATACACGTGCAGAAAAAAGAAAAAGAAAAAAACAATACTCCCGTCTGGTTTCCCAGCCAACAACAGCAGTGCTTTGATGGACCCTCCGGAACCTTCCAAGTCAGCTGTCTTTCGTCGTTATTTTAGCGCAATGAGAACATTGGTAACATTTATTTTATTTTTTTAAATTTTATTTCCATCTATGGCCACTTTGCAACAGGCAAACAGCAACAACTGGGAGATCAGCACAAAGAGCAGAGCCGGAAATTATTCAAAGGGTTGGCCATTGTTGCACTATAACTCATTCAGTGATAAGTGGCAATAAGATGACATACTGATCATACCAGCCACAATGTAAGGGTTTCACGAAATTATGAATTATTGGATTGAATTTTGTGTTTAAAACAAACAAAAAAACGAATTAGATTGTTTTACACTGTCCTTTAACTGTAATGGCTGCTGGTGTAACTGGGGAATTGGGCCACCATGTAGCTCCATTCATTCACCCGCTGATTTCTCAGACTTCAATTCCATCCCAAGATAAAAGGACATTGTCAGATAGTCGAGGACTAAATGTCAAACCTTTTTTTTTTGTATATTTAATGCAATCGTTCATATATGTTACTATTTTTTAATCATTTATTTGCAGTCATTGTATTTTTATACTTTTATTATTAGATTGTTGGCCTAGTAAAATCATTGCTTGGGTCATTTTTAACATATTGTCACAATATTGATTTAAAAAATGTTGTATTGTGCTGCTAAGATCGCGTTTTTTTAATATATATTTATTCTACATAGAACTACATACTCTGACTCAGTCATTCAGGTCTTGGTAATTCACAGTTTTAATGGAGTTTAGTTTGCTGTGCTTTGTCTTGTTTTCAAAAACATTACCAACATGGGCAACTATGCTAAAAGGCTAACAAAATGCAAGGAAGTGACAATAGCACTTCTGCCGCCAAGCTGTACAATATCGCATAAAAACAGATGTGTATACACACATACACACATTACGCAGGCGCTTGCTGAAGCACAAACATCATTTAAGGTGCTGCAGGATGTCACATGGAAAAGGAATATAAAACCAAAATGGACTAAACAGACTGGAAAGTTGTAAAAGGCAACTGCACCTTTATTTCATTTCCTGAACTCACACAGTTACAAAAGATGTTGGTAAAACGTATTACTCGGTAAATAATACGCTTTTTGAGATAAAATCTTAAATGTAAAATTCAACATTGGAAAAATCCAATGTGGAGTGGTGCGTCAAAGAAATTCTTGGTCTGGCATTGTTTAAGGACAGTCAAAGCAGGTAAGTGTATCAAGACATTTTTTCAAAAATAAATGTTTTAAATGTTAAAGAGAGATAAGATCATTTAAAATAAAAATACACTCTCTTTTTTTTCTTTGAAAATGAAATATATCACTGCCTGAAACGTTCCAGTATGTACACTGGAGCAGAAAGTGGGAGGGCATCAGATTCCCTCGAGGCGGCTGCGGCTCTAGTCTTCACTAATGGGAGAGGTTAACTGTCCAAAACGGGGCGGTTCACCAAGAGGTCCTGCCCCGGCGAAGCTTTAGTGTGTGTCTGTGTGTTTGTGAGGGTGTACGTGTATAAATCACTCCGGCGCGATAAAGCGCTGATATACGACTCGGCCAGAGAAGGAGAGTGTGAATGAGCGGGATGAGGGGAGTTATATGGAGGAAGAGTCTCATGAGGGTCATGTCGTTTAAGGGGGGAGTCGGGCGGGGGCGGTTAAGGCATGGGGGGCTGTCGGTGGGAATGAGATTTCAATCTGTTGGAAGCATGATAGAAGATGGTAAAGCGAATGGGAGTGACGTAGAGGGCTGTAGGAAAAAAAAACAGGAAAGCAGTGAGCGGAACTTTAAAGTTAGCATTAGCTAAAGCCAGGTATACACTGTATTTGCTCATTAATATTGTGACACACACCCACACTGAGCTATTTTGGAAAGCAGTGAGAGTTTGGTGATGATTGAGTCCCAGCTTGGATGCTTTTTTTAGTCGGCAATATATGTCAGCGTGGTCGGCCATTGTTGAAGAAGTCGTGAGAAGACGCCACCCAACCTCCCCTGCTTCCTTCTCTTCCTGTCCTCTGCTCTGCTGCTGTATTTCATTCCCTTTTTTTTCTTTTTCCCCCCAGCCCTACGCTCTCACTCCTTAAGATTCCACCATTTGTTCAATTCTCTTTGAATTTTTTGTAAGCCACTGTACGCAATTTTACGTCGGCTCCCCCTACAGGACACGGGCCAAGTAGAGTGGACTCACTCGATTTTTCGTCATTTTGTGGGAGCAGGTTTTATGGGTACAATAAAATCTCGGGAGAAATTGTTTTTTTCCTAGGTTTTGGTACATTGACATACGTAGATTTGGGCTTTGATATTATTTGTGCATTTATCCACCATTACTAAAGTATAGTCAGTCGTCTTAGGTTTTTTGGGTTGTATCCCATTAGGTATCATCCAGATTGCTTAAAATAAAAGAAACAAACTGGGATAAGAAAAAAACGGCAATGTAGTGCAAGTTCAGACATGCCTATCTCATGAAAGATAAATTACATGCATTCACTGAACAATGTGATTTATCGGCCCCTTGTTGAATAAGAAAATGATCCAAATGCTATTTGTCAAAATTTAAAAACGCTTACTTTTTTTTATAAAAGGTAAACGTTTTTCCTTGATGGTAAACCGCATAGCAATGGAAGAAATTTAAAAGTTTATTTGAGATAGAACCCAAGGGCAGCAAATGCAATGAAAACAGCCCAGGCCCAAAAATTGAACCCTGTGGAACTCCGTGCTGCAGTGCGTTCAGAGCATCCAAGGCTAACACATAAAGTTCTGTCAAGTACTAATTGAAGTTAATGTAGATGTTTCAATTATGTAACCTCCAGGTCCGCCCAGGGTGTCGGCACGCGTGTCCCACCGGCAGAGTGTGCGCCTCGGCCGTACAGTCCAGCTGCCATGCCCGGTAGAAGCCGACCCGCCACCTCTCATCATGTGGACCAAGGGCGGTCGCCACATCAACAGCGGTTGGACGCGCTTCCGGGTGCTGCAGCACGCTCTGCGCATCAAGGAGGTGGAGGCGGACGACGGTGGCGCGTACGTCTGCAAGGCCACCAACGGATTCGGCAGCGTCAGCATCAACTACACCCTCATCATCATCGGTGAGTGGAAGGGAACCTGGAGATTGGGATGTGTTTATCAACACTTCCAAACATTAGCAATATTTTAATCTCTGTGGCACATGTTTGCTATGTTTAATTGGATGTGGGATTATGAGGGGTTTCTTGGAAAAATTTCAACAATGACAGGGCTTTGGGCTCAACTTGTGCGGTTATGTTGCCCGAACATTAGTGTTGCATCATGTCGTGTTGTGGGCGCGTCCCAGCGATGATGTCACCGCCGAGCAGACGTCATGTCTTGCATTTTTAATTGCCGTGTCTGAAGCAAATCACACACAAACAGCAGTGCGCAGTAGACTTTGAAATTATAAACAGCCCTGTTCAAATGGGAGGCTTTTTTCATTTAAAAAAATAGACCAAGATAAATCTTTTTCAAACTTTTCCCACCACTGTTGTGACTTTTAATCTCACTTGCTACTCTGTTGAAAAAGATGCTAGTGGCTGTGGCTGTGTTAAATAAGAGTCAGCACACACATACCAGCTTTTCTATTGATTTGATTTACCCCCCCCAAAAAAATAAGTCAAGTTGGTCTGTTCTAGTTGGCTGTGCCATTGTGTTCCTTTTTTTTTCTGTTGTAATGTTTTTTGGTACAATTGATCTCATTAATGGTGCTATATGTATCTATTTTTTTATTATCGTGTATTTTTATCACCCTGACGTTTGAAGTGGTGAGCGAGAACATTTTAAATTCACTTTTGTATTCATATGTAATGATTACTGTACTCTTGCTTAGAATTTTACGAACTTTATTGAGCTAAGATATAGTTTTACATTTAAAAAAACACTGAGTTATTCTACTTAGTACTATACTTCGACCACCATACTAGCATAGATAAATGGCATGCATTTATTTGTAGCACATGCTAATTTTTGGACCACTTAATTGAAATTAGATGTGCCGAGGCACACTGATTGGGAATCAATGATGTAAACATCTTAGCTGCAAATGGCACAACCCATTCACACGTTCTGTGTGTGTGTGTGTGTGTGTGTGTGTGTGTTTTTGGTAGTGGGTGTTGGGGAGTTTCAGTGGGACAACAGCTGCCATGTTGGTGTACAGCTGCTTTCTGTCTGTCTTGGCTGCTCATTGGTTGTCGTTTCTCATCTTTCCATTGAAAACACATTTTTGGACTGAATTTAATGGCTTAATAGTTTGTGTGAATGGTATCTTGTCACAAATGGAAAGAATTCATTCAGATCACATTGTAGCTCTCATCAATCATATCGTATGATTAACGTGAGTGACTCATAATAAGTTTCGCATCTAGATGTCTGCTGCTATACCGCACTTGGCTTGAGAGGCATTTTTGTTGGAAGTATGTGTGCAGTTGGAAACATGGCGGGCTCTTGTTTTGTGAATACTGAAGAGAATATTTAGGACATCTGCGGCACCAGTGTTACCCACATTCCAAAAATTCCCACTTTTCCCACAATTCAGCATTTTCCACTTCAAAGTAACATTCAAGTGAATGTTGCATTCAACTACAAAGTTTCTTATGTTTACATTCTAACTGCAAACTGTTTAGCTCATTCAGAACATTTTGGAAACTATTCTAACAATCCGCACATTCCTCAAGTTCCCCAAATTGTAAAGTAAAATTCCAGTCATTTCATTCACAAAATTCATTTTCATGGGGGAAAAAAAAAACATTCCAACTTCAATTCTCTAATTCATCAATTTAATTATTTGCACAACATTTCAGCTCAGTGTCAGCTCTTTAATGTTCAGTTGTAATTTCAACATCTATTAGATTTTCCAGCTTTGTTATTTAGTGTATACGTGTACTATTATATAGTGTTATTTTATACCAGATAACCACCTGAATAACGTCTTTAGAATTACTGAGCTTTTCTCCAAACTGGACACAGAATTCTGGGTAGGATTATTGTAACAGGGTTTTTTTTATGGTTTGCCATGTGTATGAACAGCATTCCACAAAAAAACTTCCCTTGTCAAGTAAATGGTGATGAATGCAAACTAGTCCCGTGTAGACGTGTTGACAATGGTGAAATGTGTCTGGATTGGCGATGGGAAATGGTGCGGGGGAAAAAAAATGGGAGGAAGCAGCTTGGCGCGTGTGTGGCGTGCGATGATTTAGCAGCTGATCTGTAACATGTGCTTTTAATTATTGCGACATGAATGCTAAAAGTCTTCATCCTGACTTAAAGACAAGAGAAGTCATACCGACCTTCTCCGTTTGAGAAGAATTTGACCATAATCAGTGCAACCACAAGAGGAGAAATGATTTCGATTTTGGATTGAGGCTGTAAGATAACGCGTGAAAAAAAGAAGCCCTGAGAATACACTGCAGGTCCCCCAAAGAACCGTTACCTTGGTCTTCAGTTAGAGCTTTATGATTTTTCCAGCCGAAGCCGTCCCAAGTCAGACTGCAGCTGTTCACAGGACAAAAAAATCCAACATGTGCGATCAGGTTGCAGATGAAGATCAGCGCTCCACATCTTTACGATCTACATTTTTGTCTTTTTGTCCCTGTGTACCTATGTCCAAACTTCCTCAGTAATCCAGTTCCTTTGTCCCTTCTTCTGCTATCATCTCTTTTTTGTTTTTTCTTTCAATCCCTCCATTTCCTGTCCCTTTTCAGTTCCTTCTCCTCTCAGTTCCCTTGTTCCTTGTCAATCATGACTCTATTATCCAGGTCTTTAGTCCCCATATGTGCTCTATGTACAGTATGTTTTTGTTCATTCACTAGGTGGATTGGGTCGGACAAAAAAACAACACCTCACTAACAAGTTCTGGTGCTTATTTCAAAACCAAGATATAATGTGCATCTCAGGCTAGTGTCTAGTTCCTTCAACCTAATAAAGACCATTCCTCCTGACGCATTCCTTCCAATTCTTCAGGTTATCAAGATCTCATTGCTATTTACCTCTGTCTTCGATCCCTCAAACATATCTATCAATCCTCCGAATCACTTTCTTTTACACCTCCTTCCGTTTCTCTTCATCCACCACCCAGCAAATGTTCAGGTTTTTAGACCTTCTGTCCCACTGTCTCCACTTCCATTCTTCCTCAGTTATCTACCTCCTTTATCCATTTTTCTTTTTGCCCCTACTCTCAAGTTTCTTCATTTTTAATTGAAATATCTGCTGCCTGTCTGGAAAGGATGTAGAAGTGGCCAAGGTTTGCAAGCTAATTGCTTTGAGTCTCACACACACACACACACACGCACACATGCTTGTGCGGCTCTACTTGTGATGCTCACACACACACACACAGATATATGTTTATAATGACTTACACAAACATATAAGTGTATGTGATTACCTCGTGTGTAGAAAGCAGCTCAAATAACCCGACCTCACTTTGTCACACACTCACCTCTTAACAAGCTGAGTGGACCATCTGGACCACTCTCTACTGCATGTGTGTGTGTGCGTGTGTATTTAGTATGTATAGCAAAATTCTTGTGCTCAGGTTACATGCAGTGCTGCCTCACTAATGGCAAAAAAATGCAGCGGGCAAACGCATTTGTTTAACTGCTTGAGGCCTTACACACACACACACACACACTTTAATTTTGTCATGTATATTTACAGTAAGTGTTACTGTAACTACAGTATGGCATTGATTGTCATTGCCTCGGCTAAGCACAAATTTAGGTTTTGGTTACAAAAGGCAAGGAAGCTGCAGTAGATATTTCGTGAATTTATACTGGACTTGTGTCGAGGCACATGAAGACCAGGACTGGGCTGATGTGGTATTTGTGGAGCTCGATGTGAGTTTTAGACTTCTTGGTTCTAGACGTGATTCTTGACTGATCCTTGCCTTTTTTTTACATTTATTTTTACTTAGTTCTTAACCATTTTTTTTTCATGGATTTTGAGTGATTCTTGACATTCTTCATTTGGTTTTTGTCATGGTGTGTTTTTTTTAAATTGTTTTTTTGCTTGTTTGTTTTTTTGTGGTTTTTCTTTTTTTTTAATCTTTCGCCAGGCTTTTATCTTGTTCTTAACATGTTCCTTATCCAGTTTGACCTTTTTGTTTGTTTGTTTTTACTTGATTCTTGACATGGTTCTGACTATTTTAACTTGACTTTTATTCTTTTACTTGGCTCCTGGTTATTGACTGCTTTTGACAGATATTTGACTTAGTTTGTCTGGCTGTTGTCTTGATTCTTAATTTTTTTTTTCTCATCTTGGTTTTTGGCTTGGTTCCTTCCACCTGAACCTGCAAAGATTTGATGCCTATCTAGCATCAATTTATCCAGCCTCAAGTGGTTCTTGTGGCAATTTTGACTCCAGCTCCTAACCAACCCTGGCAGCAGCTCAGGGTGAAATTGGTATCAGCTAATATAGTTGCAGTCTTGGTGTCAGAATTGGCACGAGGCCCCTATATCGGGTCAAAGACGGTGTCCGCGGGCGGAAATCCTGGAGCCACAGTGACGACGGCGAGATGTAAACATGCTGGCTCTTATGAAACAAAGTCTGCAAGCCGAGTCGCATTTCAAAAGATGTTTTCGCAAGTGGAATGGAGGCAAAGTTGGTTGATAGCACACTGTCACATACATGTGGACGTTTTGACTCAACACGCTTCCATGGGTGGATGAGGGGGCTCAGGCTTCCATTTCACGCCTGTCTGTCCCACATCCTTTGGTTCTGCCTCGTTTCACCTCCACTAACAGAGACTCCAGGCATGGCAGGGAGAAAAGAAGAAAAGAGGTCAAGAATGGATTTTTTTTCCTTTTCAGCTTCCGCAGGAGATGTCATCAGGTGAATAGTACAAAGCATGGACGGTTCGAGCTGGGACACGTCCGGAACATCAACATACTGTCACTATCCAAACACTGCAAATACAGTAGGAAACCTTATAGTGGGAATTGTTGTAACATTTAGCAGTTGAAATGCTTCGTGCACTACGTAAGAATTAAGAAGTATTAAGTTGTTGTTTTTGTAGAAATCCCAAAATGGATTTCTCAAAACTCAAAACTAATCTCTGCGACATTAGCCTGGTTTTGTGAAAACCTATCTGCATTATCGGCAAGGTGTAATTGCTTGCTTTATTTATCCTTTGTGTTACTTTTTTTTTTTAAGTTAAAAAAAACTTGTGTGTTTCTGTTTTACTACATGTGGCCCTCGGGGAAAAAAGTTTGGACACCTCTGTGATAAAATGTTTTGTGCTTGTGACCAAGGATTTCAAGGTCGAGATGTGACTGCATCAGGGATGAGTAACTTCCTGTTAGGATGAATAATCTAAGCTAACCTTTATTTGTCCCACGGTGAGAGGCTGACATGAGGTTAAACTGTAATCCTCATAGACCACGATCTTTGCAGATGACTTTGTAAACTGCAGGGAGCAGATGAAGAAACATTTAGACATGTGGAGTCTGCCCCAGAAAGAGGAGGGATGAAGATTAGTTGAAGTAAGACAAAATAAATGCGTTAAATACTTTGAATGAAGGAGGTAAAGGAATGGATCAATTCAGGTTAGAACAAGTGGAGAAAGAGGATATGGTTAAAGAGTCGTCCCCAGGATGTCGGGAAAGTTTAAGACAGCATTAAGACCATATTATGTATGGCTTAGCGGCAATAGCTCAGGAGAATTGATTGGCTGAATAATTGATACCAATACAGATACTTTTCTGGTTGAGTGACAACACGGCAACGCAACAGCATTTGATTTGAAATTTTCAATCATAAACCATTATAAAATTTTGACCAATTGCTTTGAAGGAGACACTCAAGGTGGTCGTTAGAAGGGCATCTTCATCTCCGTCCACCTTCTAGCATTCTTAAGAGAGCCACAAATGAGAGAAGATACTTGAGCACCCTCAGCCACATACCTTCCAGTCCTTCGCAAATTCATTTGTTGTGCACTTTCTCAAGACCTCTCAACTAAAACTTCCTCCCACTAAAAAGAGATGAATGAGAATGAAAGGATCGAGGAGAAGCTCGTGAAACGCTGCAAAATTCAGCAAATCCTTAGTTTGGTTTTTTATCATTCAGCCTGTAAAGCCAGTTTCACTGAACCATATCAAAGTTGGTAGTCATATTTATTATAAATAGACCAACTAGAAAGTCTCAAAATATCTGAAAAAACTCAGAAAGTCTAGCGTTTTGTTCAAATGTGCCATTTTTCGTCACTTTTTGTGTGCACTTTCCAGAAGTCCCCTGAAGATGACAGATCACCGTCTGTCCGAGTTTGTGTCAGATTGCTCCAAAGTTAAACCACATATACTAGAAAGACTGAAGATGCTAAATTGGGTTTGAGTTCTTCGCATTCTGTGCGGTCGGAGCATGGCGGCAAAGTTTGATGATCACATCTGTACACTGCTCAGTGGCACAACAGTTGCTTACTCACCCACACTTTGTTTTTATGCTCAAATATAGTCGGGTTAGAAATGTTCAGCAGATGTTCTGTGGTACTTCTTTTCTTCTTTTACAAGTAAACAAAATGGAAGATGAATAAAGGGAAGAAAACCCCCCAAAAAAAGGAAGACAAAGATGTGGAATGGGGTTGTGTGTCTGATCAGAGCATGTACATTTGAATAGACAGCTTAGTCGCTATTATGCAGCCTGGAGGATTAGATGTGTTAAGCCATTGTTAGTGACACACACGCATGCACACGCACACACGCAACAAATCCCTCAGCTGAACCTCTTTCGTGGAATAGCCCTGAGGTATATTTTTGGCGGAAACAAAGTACAAAAAGTAAAAGCTTCTCAAATGTAATAGAGAACATGACACACATTTTTTTTTATATTGACAAAAATAGATTTTTCTTTTATAATGTCCATTTGAGGATTTCTACAAAAACAGCTTCATTAAGGTCTTAAGTTTCATTTTCCAGCAGCCAAAAGGTTCAAATTGTAATCAAAGTGGATGAAAGTGAGGGATTAGTAGACAACGCACACCATTGGAACATGAAAGTGTTTTTCCCAAAACACTTTGTAGGATCTTGAAAATAATCTTAATCATTTGAGTCAGTTGTGTTGGAGAGTAAAACATGGAAAACATGCAGGATGTTGGCCCTTGAGGACTGGAGTTCAACACCTGTGCTATAAGTCATGCAATTAAAAAGATTATTTTTAAATGAACACATATTTTACAGTCACAGTTTAATTTGCTCTTAAACCTAACCTGCAAATCACTTGGCTTGTTTTTAATGTGCTTGTTTTTAAGATATAATGCATGCCGTTAAGAAGAAAATCAACAAAATGTTTAGGTGTTTGCTGTTAACAGAGGTCCACTTCGTTTCGCTCTGGCGCACACATACACAGGCACACACACACACACACTCAAAAACAGGTCCTCCCTCTTGACAGAGTCTCTCATCCTCCTAAGGAGTTTTCTCCTCATTAGTGCAGGGTTTGAGTGTTCTGATTTTATTGTGTAGGCTGCCTTGCTCCTCCACTGAGGCAGTTCCAGTGGACAATTAGCCAAGAAGATGAAGCTGGAGAAGAGGGTGAGGAGTGCAGAGTGATGAAAGAAAGGACCCCGTTTGAAGTTTTACAAACTTTTGTCAGCGTCCATCAAAGAGCAACCCCCGTTCTTTTTCTTCTGCTACTCCACCGCTTGTCTAAGAATCTTTTTGTCCTTTAACATTTACCAACCAATTGTTGCAGTACCACCAAAAACTGCAGGGGCGTGCTCCACCTTTTTACCGAACCACTGTGTCACAAAATCTTAATTCTGTAGCATCCATAATGGTCAGAGAGCCTGCCAAGAGACCTACCTATGGAAACATCGAAGGAACCTCAGGAAAATTCTGCCAAAGTACTGACCGGTATCCTACCTGGAACAATGGTCTCCCGAGTTTTTACATAGCGTAGGATATTAAACTCGTCTAACTTTTGTCTCCCAAAGGTATACTCTACCGATCATGTTTTTGTGCAAAGGTAACATGGTCGCGGCACAAGCGCAGTGTGCTGTTCCAAAAATTGCTCTTTTATACAACTGAGATCGACCCTATTCTGCAAAGCACTGAAAGGTGTCCTACATGTGACAATAATCGCCTGTATTTTTCCTCAAACACAGCATAGAAAAGTAGTGAGGGATGACGTTAAAAGGGATGTGGGAAATTTTGGCATGTACTGTTGATTAGGGGGGCTGCCATGAGGCTTAGAGGAGCTACAGTGAAGGAGAGCAGGAGTGAGGAATGGGGCGTTGATGAGGAGTTGAGCCGACTGTACGGCAGTGTATGTGTGCTTCAAAGACGGCGTGCGCGTGGCTGCGACGTGAAAAATTGTTTGATTCATCAGAGCACGCCGCTGCCTTGATGTGCGCTTGAGTTACACTGGCGGCACCTGGCACACATGCACACTTCCATAAGACAGATGGCATCTATGCAGACGTGGAACTAGAATAAGATGCAGTTGCATGCTTAAAAACAAGTGCACTGTAATAACACACATCAGGCCCTTTTAGGGAGGTGCTAATTTCTTCATATATATATATATATATATATATATATATATATATATATATATATATATATATATATATGAAGAAATTAGCACCTTTCCAATGGGAAAAGGGAGGCATCACTTTGAGGGTGCAGAATCTCTTTGATCCCGGCGACATAATCTATTTTTGGGACGTGACATGAGTTTTTATAGTGCCGTGTGGTTTGAGGTTGGTGCTAAAGTCTAAATATATGTACATAAAATCAGTGCATCCTCTTCACCCCCGTAACATGCACAGTAATGGGCACCAAGGGCACTAATTTGCACATACAAAAAAGTGCATGTGAACTTCAGCCACAGATCCTCTGTACATTATACTCAGCGAACAATGCCCCCAAATACTATTTTAATCATGACGGAATAACTCTTTAAGATAACTCTTTAAGAGACTGATAAATTAAGTACAGTGTTTGCCTTCCTTCAAACAGTAGCGTCAATCTCTTACGGCCATGAAAAGATTATAGCTTTATAAAATGTTTGCATCGGATTTACCACTCTATTAAATACAATGGAATATTCTTCCAATGGTACCATGTATGTACGTGGAACACTATCTTCAGCGTCCTTTGAAAGCTTACAAGGAAATATGCACAAAATGCCTGGCATATGTCATATTTCATATATAGTCCCAGTAGTATGTGTTCCATTTAGCTGAACAATGTTGGTCTGCCAAGTTAAAGAATCAAGGCCTCGGTATTGTTTGCCAGTAATGACATAATAAGCATGTGTTAACAAGACTTACACATGCACACACTTACACACCACCTATTAGCCATCCTGAGTAGCGGACATGAAGTAATTGCATGACGTGGGTAATCATATTTTGGGTTCTCTTAGAATGACTGTTTTTATTATCATTCTTGTGGACTGAATAATCTCTTTCGGGGGCCCTCAACATGCCAAAACAAGCCAATTTTTGCAAGTG
The DNA here is from genome assembly GCF_059441005.1 of Hippichthys cyanospilos. Taxonomy (NCBI): domain Eukaryota; kingdom Metazoa; phylum Chordata; class Actinopteri; order Syngnathiformes; family Syngnathidae; genus Hippichthys; species Hippichthys cyanospilos. The sequence continues at coordinate 6,998,524 of NC_142381.1, forward strand.
CATGTATCCTGGTAAAAATGTATTTATTTTGGGTGGGTGGGGGTGGGTTCAACACACACACACGCACCTAAAAAGTCCATCAGTTGAAGGACATTGAACATTTTGGTTTGACGCAGGCATTTTGTGGCTTAGCTTGGCCATTTACAAATTTAAAAAGTTACACTCCAACGCCAACTCCACTGATCATCATTTGTGGATCTTCCAGAATTGGAAGACATTTTAAATCCCACCGATCAAATTTTACATAATCCACATAGAAAATAATAAAAGATGCTGTTTCTGAATACACGTACTTGTCATGAGACCAACTCTAAAACATTTAAAAGGAAAAAAATGCTTCATTGTAGGCCTCACTTGACCTCCTGCAACCCTGAAATCCATATGATCAGAATAAAGCAGTTTTTCTTGACTGATTTACACAGGTGAGTTTGTCCTCTTGGTCAGTAGTAACAAGGTCGATTAGGCCCCTCGCACAAATTTCAAAATTATCCCCTTACAGCAGGTTCATGAATCAACATGGACTTTGTGGACATGTCCATCATGACAGGCTGCATGAAAAAGTCTCAAAATCCAATGCAAACTTAACAGGAAGTTGGCATTTTTTATTTGAAACACTTATTTTGAGGATATGCTGGGCTTGTACTTTGTTGAACTCGGGTGCTGAAGTTCACTCACAGTAACCCCAACTGGAAGCAGCAATCCAAAACTTGTGAAGCTCCTTTACCTATGCCGTCTAACATTGGCGAACAATGGCATCAAGGTTTGACGATCATTTCGAGGAATCGCCATGCGAGGAATTTTACTCGGATCGATGTTTACGTGAGTCTTGTTGATTTTGAATCCAACGCAACTTGCTTGAGGTTTTGTTTAAGACTTGAAGACCACAATTACAGATCACTTCATGCGCCTTTTGTTTCGCTTCTATTCTTTTACGCATTCCATAAATGTGATTACACGCACATTACGGTACGGCGGTTACACACAACTCCTGCACACACGTACTTGCAAATATTATCGCTACGTCTCGGCCAAGCGTAAACGAGCCGAAGTTGGCTCAAGCGAGCGAAATGAGACGAGTGAGTAAGTGATGGAAAACAGATCCGGAGTCTGCCATAAAAGTGTTGCTCGTTAATCACCCGTGTGTATTTGCACAATCTCACGCGGACGAGAGAATAAAAGGTTTGTTACATGGAAACAATGCAGGTCTTTCTTTCTTAACACTTTTTTCAGGAAGGGCCACTGAAACACGAGCACCCGGTAACGGACAAGGATATTTTATCCTTCCCCGAGAGGGAATATTTTTCTTTTCATGCCTTGTTACGGGTACGTCGGGGTCAGACGCAAGGAAAGCAGATTGAGATTTACAGTATAGTTTTACTTCAAATAATCTGTTCCTTCTTTGTGGTGATTTTTCTAAATCATGAAACTTGACCCTATGCTCTGCCCAAATCTTTATTGGATAAGAGTTTCCCATCGAGGCACACTTGAGCATTAAAGCCTTCATCAAACTAAAATGACAATCCTTTAGATTTTTTTTCATGTGCCGTTATGATGAAATCCATCCGAGTTCATGTCGATCGGGCGTTTGGGCAAATTTCTCAGATTTTTTGAAACTTTGAAAATCAGTGTTCCAAAGCAAAAAAAAACAGACTTCCTGGTCATTTATGGGTCCTCTAGGTTTTCTCTTACTGCCCCACAACGCCGTATTATCAAATACTTTTAGAATTGATTATTCCATTGACTAATCAGATGAAATATTTACTTTGCACGGAAATGTATTTCAAAACATGTTTCCCCATTTACTGCTTATCAACCAATTATAGTTTATTTGGTATTATTTCGTTAAATAAACAATTTCCTCATAACGCTCAGAAGGGATGAATATTGTACTCGACAACCTTTTTGAAATTGATTCAGCTACAGGTGCAGTTATTTTTTTCTGAAGTGAAAACACATGTTTTCAAATGTATTGATTTAACTGAAAAGATGGTCTGTTTTAATGAATGACTAAAAAAAACAAACAAAAAAAAAACAATTACTTTTGAGGGGCTGACAAATTGTTTCTCAGCTTCAATATAGAAAAACGGCTTCAGACAATTACTCTATTCTTAATAGTTGTTGATTCGTTTATAATTTGATTTATTTTGACAGCTCGAGACTAAACCGGTGTCCTGTTCATTTCTCGGAGTGGATCCTTGAGACTTTTTTGTATTATGATAGGAATGTCATCACCGATTTTATGTCTCTCGTGCAACTTGCTAATTTTGTTCTAACTCTCCAGGGTATGCTGCAGCCCCCAAAGCAGGGGAGTGTGGTGAACTTACCATCACAAATGGAAATCATTTCAAATTTGGAGGGAGTGAGGCGGGAATTTGAGATCTCTTGCTGGTACTTGACGCCGTGTTGATGATGTCATGTGCGCGCACACAAGCACACAGGTGGACATAATTAGTGCTTTGAGTTCCTTCGTGGCATCCGATCAAACCTTGGTACGACCGGCTTCAGGAAATACAAAACTCTGCTGCTTCAAGTTTAACACACACCGTCACAAAAACCCCTTGAATGTTTCTTCTAAAGCATATTGTTTAGTCTACAGGAGATGTGCTCATACATAAGTAAAAAGGCGTGGAAAATTGATTAGATGAGGATTTATAGGCTCATGTTGACGTGAGCTCACCTGAAAACACACACCCACTCATCCGCTCACATGCTGGCGAAGCACAAGTTTGCGTTGTAAAAACTTTCGCGCTTTAGGAAAAGCTGCCCACGTCTTACTGCTTAGCACCACTTTGTCGTCTTCTTGATGACATCGCACTTTTCTCTGCTCCTATCATGCGCAACGAGGATGTGAAATATGAGTTTCGGTGGTTGGATGTCTAACCAGGAAGTGAAACGCCTGAGCATGTGATGCGAAGTGCGTAGGTCCTCTTGAAATTGCCTAGGGTTCTTCATCGTTTTTATCATTTGGGCCTGAGCATTTATTGCTAAGACCCTATCATTAATGTTACTATTATTCGGCAGTGTGCGCCTTGGGGCCTGCTGACCTTAGGTTGCCTTTTCGAGCACGCATGTTTCAGTTCCATAAAACAAATAAGTCCAAATGTTTGCTGTTTGTGTCTGGTGGTTCTGTGTGAGGCCGCTAAGTCGCGTCATGGTGGCTGCCCTTGGCTCCTGCGCTGAGACCGCCGACACGCACGCAGGCAAACTCACACATGCACACACATTCATACAGAGGTTGTGTCCACATATCCAGTGTCTCTATATTAAATCCTGGAAGGACATGACCCTTTAGGAAAATACTGGCCCCCTGGACACACACACACACACACACACACACACACACACACATATACACACACATACTCACTGGAGAGTTGGTATTCATGTTTCCAGGCGTGCAAGCAGCTGCTGGACACACTGTGTGTATACGTGTGAGTGTGTGTGTGAGAGTATTTGTTCTTCTAGTAACCAATGATTCCTCAACTGCAACTTACTTTTCTGCTTTTACTTGGTTTTGTTTTCCTCATTTTTATTTGTACATCCTGCTTTTATTGTTTCGTTACAGGAAATAGTTTACTATTAATGTTATTTAGTTTTTTTTCTTCTTAATTTTGGTATCTGGTGTGAGATTTAAAATGTTTTTGTAATATTTACTATTATATCTGTAGTTTCTCAATGTGGTTTATTTTTTACACATAAATGTATGTGTGTGGAAATCAAGCACTCAATATATTATACTGTTATCGATCTGAGCTTTGACTTCGACCTACTTTTTCCACTTAATTTTTTTGTTTTAAAAAATATACATTTTTTAAATGTTTCTTTTTGTATGCTGTACAGAATGAACAAAATGATGACGTGTTAGAATTGATGAAATTAAGATTTTTATTGCTTGTTGTCAAAATGTATTAACGTACTCAAAATGTTAAGTATTTATATTATATTGTTTGTTTTTCTGTCATTCCAGATGATTCCCAAGCCGGATCAGCAAACACAGAATATGTTCCAGAACTGGCGGGGAAGCTAGGTAATGACAAAAAAAAAAAAAAAAACATCTTTCGCATAACTTTGCTCCCTATAATGCTTCTGGGGATGGGCTGAAATATTTAGATTAAAGACTTCTTCTCAATATTCCTTCCCATCCATTATTTAGGAATGCTCTCAATACATTAGAATGTTTTTGCCCTTGTGTGTGTTTTTGGTATGTATATTTTATTTGTCTGTTGCCAAACTGTAAAGGCTGAGCTCAACAGTCAATAGCTGCAACAATCAATTTAATCAAACCCCAAAAAACTGTCTCAAAACTCGATTGCATTAGCAAGTAGCTCACTTGCTTGGCTGTGTCGTTTTTATTTCTAATTGCCTATGACATTAATGTACTAAGGTCAAAGTTTACGAGTGAAAATGCCCAAAATATATTTGCCTCGGTCCTCATCAAGTCATATGTCGAATTAAAGGCCGTAACAAATGCTTTCTAGATGTGTAATTATTTAGGCCATATGCCTTCTTATGATGACGTAATCACTCAAACACATGTTTTATTTCTGACCTCGCCGTGAACCTCCCTTTCCATCTGCTCCTTGCTCACCTCCCCTTTGATTTAATTCATGTTCTGCAACATCAATCCATTGCTTCTCGCTGTGTTTTATTTGCATTTGAATCGTTTGGAGCTCTTTTCGCATGTTTTCCCTCTTGGATTTATGTCTAAATACGCAGCTCCTCCTCCTCCCGCCTTCTGGTTGAGATCGTTTCGGGCAGCCCGGTAGCGTTCCTCCACGAGCTGACAGGGACAAAGGGGGCAAAACTTGAAAGCCTTTTCGGGAATGTTTGTTGTGCGATCCCACCCAGTGGAGAGCCATTTATAAGAACGTGTCACATAACTCTTTCCGCCTGCTTGTTTACACGGTACTGCAATAACAAGAAGTTTTCATGTGTGGCTGCAGGGAGATGCAAAATCTAGGGAATTCTTGACCTTTTCTCAACTTGGGAAACCATCTCAGATATTAATGCAGTGTTTGTAATATTTACTTGAAGAAATAATTTTTTGGTGTATAAACTATTTGCTTTAAATCCTAAATCTGTCTGCGGCAAAAGAGGCCGAAAAGCTGACGAACTCCTCTCGGGCCTTTTTAGTCTGTGGGACGCATTATTTAGCTAATGGGTTCCGGCAAAGCCAAGGTTTTTGACTGTATCCTTTGGATTGTTGTGTGGGGTGTATGGGATACTCGACCGCCTTATACGAGGTGTTGGATCCCTGTACAGCCAATGTCAGTGTTTATAATATATATAATTTGACAGGATTTGTCTCCACGCTAAAAAAAAACTTTGGGCAGGGATTTCATTATTTCAGTCCCCACTTGGTTCACCCTTGCCTGTGTTTGCCCCCCTCAGTGCGTCCGCGCTTCACCCAGCCAGCCAAGATGAGGAAGCGCGTCATTGCCCGGCCAGAGGGTAGCTCCGTGCGTCTCAAGTGCGCAGCCAGCGGCAACCCTCGGCCCGATATTGTGTGGTTTAAGGACGGACGGCCGTTGCACTACGGCAATGACGAAAATGGCGGCGCGGAGGAGGACAGGAAGAAGAAGTGGACTTTGAGTCTCAAGAGCCTGACCCCAGAACACAGTGGGAAGTACACGTGTCAGGTGTCTAACCAAGCAGGACACATCAACGCAACCTACAAATTGGAAGTCATACGTGAGTCGTACTCCACAGATAATTTTATGAACAGCATAAATGATAGTCAGTGTGTGGCAGTTAAAAAAAAATTGCCTTTCTTCCCTAGTGTTGCAATTTAAAATGATTCTTTTCGAGGAGCTCTTCCCATGTATTTTAAACAAAATCCAAAGATAACGATAAACAATCGTATTTCTTATGCGTAATTCCAGAGAATATACTTACACTAAAATAAAGGTAAACAAACCACAAATTTGTAGGAAAGACCATTTATTTTTCCCCTAAGGGCATTAACTTACTGATCACTGTGTCTTATTTTCTAGTCTAGCGCAAAATTCTTTTAGTATTTTTGTGGACTGGTGTAGTTAGAAAGGGGTCTTTGCGCCACTGTGGGAGTCAACACAGCCGACTTGCTTCCTGGCCAATGAAAGTGGCTCCTCTCATTCTTTTTAAATTCAGAGCAGGAAATGTGCAAACTCTACATTGCAAAGATAGCTCGAAATACAGTATGATCAGTTAACGAATTTGCAGCAATACCGAGTCGTAAGATAATGGGAACGCAGTACATGTCACAAATACTCTCACAGAAGAGTGATTACTGTAAATCTGTCAATACAGGGTCTATTTAAAACCAGTTGATTGTTAAAAAAGGTTATTTTTTTGTGTGCATACGGGCAGAACGCACCAACTCCATGCCCGTCCTGACGGGCACTCACCCGGTCAACACCACAGTGGACTACGGCGGCAGCACCTCCTTCCAGTGCAAAGTGCACAGTGACGTCAAGCCCGTCATCCAATGGCTCAAACGGGTTGAGGTCGGCGACGAGAACAAGTTCAACTCTACTCTGGAGGTACGGCGCCACGCCACGGCGGGCGCTACACGTACTGTGCAGTGTGGAGTGACATCACAGGAATCTGATGGCATTTCGAAGGCTCAATTTTAATTAGATTCAACTGAACATGAATGAAAATACTGACGGTAGATGAAATACAAAGAGTCATTGTTAAGTTACATTAAATGACATTATAAATACAAACAAAATCATCATACATTTTACAAAATATTATATTGGTATGTAAAATATTGCCAAATAAAATAAGTGAATAGATGAATTAAGAATGAATTACATTAATATAAAATAAAATTTAAATAAATTCATAACACATTATGATAGTAACCTATTTATTGAAAATAATAGAAAAAAAATGAAAGTATTCTTATTTAACATTTAATTTATTTTCCAAAATCCGAAATTATAGTATGCATTTTTAAATAATTATAGTCAGATTAAATGAAACATGATAGAAAACAGAAATAATAAATACAAATGATTCATTAAATATAAATCTAAATGAAAATATTCACAAAGCAAAACACAATGTAAAATTGTTTGTGCTGTAAAATTAAACTCAATTAAGAATAATAAACAAATGTGCATAAAAAACCTCTGATAAATAAGTCATACCAATAAAAATGTATTATTAATAAATATCAATATTAACCAAAAACTAAAATTGGAAAAAAATCACAAGCCATATATAGTATAATATAAGAGGTATTATGACTAATGTCGTCATTATATTTTAATCAATTTTTTAATTGATTTCATTCATCATAATGAATATTCTTTCATAGTAATTAACTCCTTCACTGCTATTGACAGCTATAGATGTGAAAAATCTATTGAGACTGACAGTGAATGAGTTCCTTTAAGGGATTTTATCTTTGAACTTAAATTGTCCGGTAAAGCTGATGAAAGCTCATGAAACTAAAATTGTCCTGTTTACTCATTCACTGCCATTGACAGCTATAGATGTTGACTATCCATTTTACAGGAACGGCAGTGAATAAGTCTTTAAAATGATATTAAACATAATTAATAATCATGAGTATCTCACTAACAGTCTTATTGTGGTCGTCAGCCATATTATTTTTGGCGGCACCTAGCATATTATGGTTTCAAGATTAATTTGCAGCGCATTGCTTTATGAATATTTTGCAAACATTGTCATGAAAGGAAAAAAAATGCCTGATTTGACCACTTATGGTTCTGAAGGTCATGAATGACAGTATACTGTATATTTTCATGCAGGTGGATCACCATCACTATGTGGTCCTGCCTACGGGGGAGGTTTGGTCACGACCCGACGGCTCGTACCTCAACAAGCTTCTGATCACTCGTGCCAAGAAGGAGGACGCCGGCATGTATGTCTGCCTTGGCGCGAACACCATGGGATACCGCATCCGGAGCGCGTACCTCACCGTGCTGCCAGGTACGAACCCAAGTCTACTTCCATAATGTTAGAAGATGATGAAATATGATTATCAATAGGATGAATGTGATTTCAATGTTTTTGGGGAGCGTCTTTTTTTGGGTGTGACAAAAGTGACATTTTGATTGAAAGTGATTGAACTTTTAAATATTTTGCTGGCGAAGCGACAGACCAATGATTACAGTTTGGGTCAATAGACCATCCCACAAAGACGAAAGTGGGTCCACAAAAAAATGTAAAATACCCATCTCTGCCAAAAAGGCACAGGAAGCCATGCTCCCTAAAAAAAATGGATTTTCAAATGCCCATTTCATTCCTATTCACAGCTTCCTGTGTGACTTTTCTCTTGATTGCTTGCACACAGATTCGAAGCCCCAAAACAACTTAGCTCCAAAACAACAACAAAACAACTTGCCTGCCGCGTCTCCCAGCTTGCCCTGGCCCGTCATCATCGGAATACCGGCGGGCGTGGCCTTCGTTCTAGGCACCGCCCTCCTCTGGTTCTGCCAGTCCAAACGCACCTGCCCCTCTTCCTCTTCCTCCTCATCAACATCATCCTCGCAAGCCTCCTCCGCCCTCCCCGTCTCGCAGCGCCTCCCGGTAGCGGGCCGCGAGCGAGCGTGCCCCGGCGCCGACAAGGAGGTCCTTTCCTACGAGGACTACGTGGCCCACCAGAATCAGCCGCTGACTTCTGTCAAGCTGTACCCCAAAATCTACACGCATGACATCCACACGCACACGCACTCGCATTCGCACGTTGACGGCAAAGTGCACCAACACCAGCACATTCACTACCAGTGTTAGCAGCAGAGGAACTTTAGTGCATGTCGGACCACAATGAAGAATGTAAAGAGAGATTTTTTTAAACAATCAAAAGTCTCTCAAAGTATTTTTTTAAAAGCTAACAATAGAGGAATAAACAGATGTTCTGTTCTTCAAACAAACATCTCCTTTGTATAGTCAGATATGATTATATAGCATTTAGCATGCCTCTTTACCCCCGGGGGTCTTTGTATAAATGTAATAATGTGAGTGTAATGTCATAATTTGAGGTCAGTGTAGTTAAAGATAACGCCAACAAAAGGTTCACTTCTCCGGGAGGAAGAGTAGGTGGGAAACAAAGCTGCTAAACACCGCAAAGCACACTGTGGCCTTTTCATTAGGTGCACCATCAAGCTAACCATTTTTTTTTTCTTTTTCTTTTTTTAAATACAGCTCACAAAATCACCAACTCTAAAAATGTCATCTCTAAAAAAAGGTTGATTGAAGTCTGCCAGTAAAGTTTGACGACACACCGTAAAACATTGACTGATTGGTTGAATTTTCTTTAATCTGCTTTATAAGGCAGTTTTCCTTTAATAACATGAAATTTGGTAGACCCACAAAAAAGTTATGTTTGAAAAATACTGCAGGTCTGGTGTTAATCTGAGGTGGCTTTTTTTACCTTAATTGTGGACAGATAAAGAACTCTACTGGAAAAATGGGCAATACTAAATTTATTGACACCCACTCCCACCCATTTCCAACAAAATTTCATATCCTGGTGTTGTCATTAATTCATTTTTTTCTCAATTTTTTGGTGATGGATTTCAGCTCAGCTGTACCTCATGTTTTGGCAACAGAGTGCATGCATTCACATTGTGCTCACATCGCGTTATTCTTTCTCATGTTGTTTTTACAGCTAAAGGACTGCCTTCACTATAGACCAATGTGTTAATGTGCACTTACCGCTGGTATGTAAGTACGTGAATTAAAACTTTTTCAAAATTATTTCAAAATAGTCAAATTCCCAGATTAAAAACAATTTTAAAATGTTTTAAGATTAGGAAAAAAGTTCATTGCAATTCTAATTTATTTTCTTTGGGCATTATACTGCATGAGTTTATTTTTTTGATCATGCATATGCTGTAAATTTATATGTATGTACTGTCTGTGTGTATGTGGGTGTGTGTGTATATATATATATATATATATATATATATATATATATATATATATATAAATTGTAGTATGCATGTCATTGTAAGATATTGTATTTAGATGGATACTCATTGTATGGACAATCTTGTACAGTTGACTTTTATTGGATATAAATTGCTGCCATTAAAAAAATTCTGTTAATCTAAACATGCCCTATAATCTGGATTTTATCAAATTCATTACGATGGTTGATTTTTTACATGTTTTGATCTTCCCATTTCCTAAAACAGGCCACAATTTGAAAGCGTAGTTTCAAAACATCCTTATTAACAATCCTTATTCGAAACCCTACTGGCAAGTTTTGAAACCCTGAATTGAAAAATAAAATTGAAAGACAAACTATGCCTTAAAACAATGCACAACTCTCAAACCCTGAAGTAGTTAGTTCCTCTTCGTCTCGGATGATAATTGATGTTGCTTCTATCTCTGTTTCCATAGCCGTTTGGGGTTTAAGGCGATTAAGTGGTTTGCCCAAGGCTGACCACTTCAACAGAGGGATTGGGGATAAAAAATGCTTGCTTTTTCCCCAAAAGTTTTATAAGTTGAAGACAACTTGAAAGTTTGGTATTTTAGCCAGAAACTTGTAGTCAAACCAGCATTTTGCAGGACACATAAAATAATATGGTGAGCCAGATCTGGCCCACGGGCCTTGGGTTTGACACCTGTGCCATACACCCCAAGTTAAAACTGCAATCATGGCACCCAACCCCATTTTGAAACCCTTTTGGCACATGCGCTCTCACATTTTTTTTTTTTCATGACTGATCGGCTTCCATCTTTTCTGTGATTATTTTTGTGCGCCAGATGAACATTTCTTATTGGTCTTGAGCGATCCAGTCTGATCATCTGTCCATTGATATTTTGCACAAGTCATCTGCGGCCTGTCACTGATCATTATGGCGCGTCACGCACAAATCAAAGGGGAACGCTTTCCCTCTCATCCTGTTCCGCAAATCATTTTCCGTTTTATTGGAGACGTTAACGCTGTACGTTCACCCAGCACATCTGCTCCCCGTCGTCGTCCTCTTCTCGGTCCACATGAAGAAGAGGAGAACAATGAATCCCGCACGAGGTAAGAACGTCGAAGGTGTCGACACCTCGGGAGAGTCATTGCACTCCACGCGACTTTTATGTCTTTCGTCGGTCTGGTTTTTTTCTTTCTCCTGGAGTTGATTCACGAGTTTCCGTGGTTGAAATATGACTGCCGTTGGCTCTGTCGTCCGTTTGGAGAGAGTCACACCATCCAGACCTCCACATGCTTCGAATCAGGTTTGTAGTCTTTTCAAAAGATGAGGATGCTTGTCTTCCAATGTCAGTCACATAATTTTTTTGATATTATTGACAGGCTGCTCAAATGAGGTAAATGCCCAGTTGTCAAAGAGGATGATGGAATGCATGGTGTTTTTTTTTTCCCCTTATGCTTTTTAAGATAAATCTTGAAACCCTATTCTGGCTTTGAAACCTCAATTTAAAAGCCCAAGAAAACCCAGAAAAAAACCCTACTTGAAAACCCTAACCTTGACTTGAAACCTTAATTCAACAGCCTTGCATAAAACGTGACATTTAACCTCATTGTGAAACCTCACCCCATCTTGAAGCCCTATACCTGAATTCGAACCCCCTCTAGCCCTCGTTCAAAATCCCCTAAATTGAATAAAAAGCCTCATTCAAGGCCTTCAAAAAAAGGCCTACAACAGAACCAAACTTTAGAACCAAAATTGTAGTGGTATTGAGAGGCATATTTTATTTAGCAACTTCAGAAGTAACATCATCAGTTTTATTTCTGCCTTATCTTCCAGAAAATTGAGCCAATAATGACAATCAATATCTGTATAAACATGTTACAATTAGTTTACTCTTAATTTGAAAGAATGTTTTTTTTTCCCTGTCAAAGTATTAAACAACTATAAATAAGATTTGAAGATACCCACAAGAATCCTGTTAATATTTTACATACCCCCTGAGTTTCCTTCACGCACCCCCATTTGAGAACTGTTGGTCGATGAGGTTTTTTTTATAAAGTGATCATTTTAAAATTTGAACTCTGGAATAAATTTCAGCAATGAAGTACAACATATTGATATCACTTTTCAAAAAAAATTCTCACAACAACTAGGCAACATTGAAGCCCAAACCCTATCTTGAAAACCAAACCGAGGCTTAAAAATTCCCCTTTGAAACCCTATCCCTTGTTGAAATCTCGATATTTGCCCACTTAGATAGGATGCCTGTGGTGTGAGTTTGTGTGCTTGTAAAAACAAACGTGTGTGTGTGTGTGTATATGTCGTCACTGAGGAGATTCTTGTGTGTTTGAGTCAACAGCAGCTGTGCTCGCTGAAGAAGAGGAGCTGTCCAAAGAGCTTTTCACAGCAAAGAAAAGGAACGTCGCTCAGGTGCTCAATGGAGGCAACCACCATGACGGACTCGCACGCACATGCACTCTCACACAACAGGAAGAAAGCCATGAAGAGACGCATCAAGTAAATTGTGGAAAGTGATGGGTTGGTGTTGGGGGGGCTGTTTCTTCTCTCGCCGAAAATTGAACCTCGGGTTGGGCATCACTGCATTATGGAAATAGCCCATGCGCTAATGCACAAAGGCCCAGTGATATGTACACACACACACACACACACACACACACACACACACACACACACTTGCCTGTGGTTGCGCTAAATCCTTCACTGGGCTACAAAGCCAACAAATGAAAAGAAGCAGCAAAACAAAAACAACAAAAAAGTGAACAGGGGGGGGTGGGACTTCCATCTTTCTTGCACCGCCAATGACTGTTTTCCCCTCTTTGGTCTACCCAGGAATAAAATTTGATGCGGACATTCACATCTGCTTCTTTTGAAGAGTTTGCGGAAGGTGAGCACAGACACACACACATCAATGTACTTTCAGGAGCAAAAATATGTGAATTGAAGAGGTTGACAGGTCAAAGAGGAACAGGTGAGGATGTGAACTCACATATGCACTTGAATAGGCCTTTTCACACACACACGCACACACACATAAAGGCAAGCAGGCAGACTGTTGTCTTTCTAGAGGCCCGCTCTCCTAGTGTCTGATGCATACTTGAGTGATGTCAGCGTGGCTACAAGGAGACTTTTTTCCTGCCACATAGAAACACATGAGCTCACACACGCTGTTACCTTTTACGAGACAGGTGAGAGAAGTGACAAAGGCTAAACCTTTATCTAGAGCAGCATGATTTCTCTCGGTTTTTTTCACATCTCAACTTTGGTGTTCGACGTAATAACTACCTGGGCAGATCCATCGTGAGCGAAATCGAACGCAGTCTATTTATTTGCAACTAAATAAAGCTACAGACGTGATGTCAGACTTGTACATTGTGCAAAATGCACACCACGCTGTAGAAAGAGGGACTATTGCTTCATCAAACGCAACATCAAACACATGCGCAAAAGGTACGTAGTGGTTGACGTTGCTGCAGTGTGGTCTTGGGTTTTTTTTTCCCGTGGAGCTAGGATGTTCTTCCCCCCGGGGTATGTTAGGAGTACTGGACACTCTAAATTGCGCTTATGATTGGGGTACATGACTGGTTCGTCCTTGTGTGCCCTGCGATTAGCTGGCAACCAGCTCAGGCTGTTCCACCGCCTGCTGCTTGTAGACATTTCTGATAGGCATCAGCAGAAAAAAAGCCCACATTTAATTTCCACAAGTTTCAAAGCTCACATCCGACCTATGAGCCTCATTTAAAAACTTTCCACATACTGAGCTTATTTAACCACAACATGGACAATCAACACCTGACATGCTTTAAGTGTCAAAGAATAAATATCTTTATCCAAAGACAAATATCTGTGCTGTGAAATCATTTGGTCCGTGTCACGTCTTGCCCACACTGGGGGATTACGCTTACACACTCCCAACTCAGAGTGTGACAAAGTGTGAAATCTGGATCACATTAAGGAGAGACAAGTTTCTCTCAGTCACACTTGACTGAGAGGAAGAAGGGAGGTGTGTGCGTGTGTGTATGTATGTGTGTGTGTGCACACACGCTGTGGGAACATGGCGCTCAATAATTCCGACTGACAAGAGAATAGTTTTCTTTAGTTCTCTGAAGTGGGCCCGGCTCATTTGTACAGCCTGGAGGCATGCAGAGGTGAAATGTGTGTGTGTGTGCGTGTGTGTGTGTCAGTGTGTGTGTGTGTGTGTGTGTGTGTGTGTGCGCGCACGGGTGGGCATGTGTGTATGGCATAGAGGGAGAGCGAGAGTGACAAGGTCTTTGTGTGAGAGGATCTAAGTTTTAGGAGTTTGAAAGAAAAAAGGAGGGGAAAAAAACTATTGGGACAAAAGTTTTGGGACACACCTCAACAATTCAACCAATCGTTTTGACGGATTTGGACCCATTTGAGTTTGGCATGGAAGAACACAATTTAGGAATCAAGTAAAATGGAACCTCAAAGGTTCCAAAGGTTTTTTAGGGAGTTGCCAGAGTGTCACGAGATCTCAGTGAGGGAGGGCATGGCATAGTACAGGTTTCATAAACTAACCTAATTGTATTTTTCTATAAAAATGTAAATATGACGATGCATGTAATATAACTGGCAGTAGTCGAGTGGAAGAAGAATACTGCATGCATTTAAAAATGGCAGAAAAATATCAGATTTGAAAAACTTACTCTAAGTGTGGGTGTGGCCACAGAGTGACAAGGAGTGGTCATGCCACGTTGTGATTTATAGGTCAGTGCTTGTCAATTATTCTTTGCAAAGCCCCCCAGGAAAGAAAAAAACATTTCTCACCCCCCACCTGCTGTGACTATAAATGAGATCATTATTTATGAAATAAGTACACCCTAAATACAGTAGTATCCTTTTTACCATTTACAAAAGGTTACAGCTTATTCTGAATCTGAAAAAAAAAAAATAGCCTAAAGGTATACAACATTGTGCTATTTTTTCTAAATTACCTTATCATCAATGTGACTTAGAAAATAAATTGACAGCGGTTTCTAAACCCTGCACATACCAATCCCTCTTCCAGCATCGAATCGCGCCCCCCGGGCCCCCACTAATTGAAAAGGACTGCTCGCGGTGGGCCATATAATGATAGTTTTGTCCATATGTTGCCTAGTTCTTATAAATCTTGCCATCTTCAACTACCTCCACAGGGGGGACGCTAATTAGTTTAGTTGTTTAGGGATAGGACACACCTCTTTCTCAGCTTGAAATATTTTAGAACCAAGGCGAAACTCTATCTCCCTTTTTCCACTTCCAATGACTAACCAAATATCCCAAATCTTCTGGACCTCTTTATGTGTGTGTATACCTGTGTGTATTGTAAATAAGTAAGCCTGACGGTGCCTTGTGGGAGTCACTCTCGCTAAGTGGACCTTAAAAAACAGGAAACGGAACGCTCAGGTGGATCAGGCCTGCTGACTCTCCACAATAGTCTTAATTCAGATTCTCATGCACACACACACACACACACACACACAGAGCCGTAATATGGCATGCATGCACAGACCTAGAACTCGCACACACACAGTCATACCTGAGCCTCCTTCAATAGATACCATTCAGCTGGCTGACAAGTGAGGACTATGGAAGAAATGGAGGACGTGTCTGAGCGCATCAATCTGCTGCCGCCATCAACTTTTCCTTCCTGCCTTGACTTAGGCTGATATCATGTTTCTATTTCTACACTTTTACTCTTTGCCTTCACTTGTACAACTGAGGTCATGCACGCACACGCACACACAAAGAAAATTACGTGGCCTCCTTTGATGTGTCAAAGGCAGTAAAACTGCATTTATTGTTCATGTAATCCCAGTTTACATGTGTGAATAGAACAGGTGCAGGTACGCTCCCTTTCTCCGAGAAGGTGGAAAAAGTCATCATAAGCATCTGCTTTTAGGGAGGGGGGTACACCCGGAAGGGCTGGGAAGGCTCGAAGATGGGTGTATTCCAACCCGACACGTGGCCAAATGACATAATGGGCGTCATTGGCGTTGTCGGGCAGCGTCTGAGAAGCAGCAGGGTCAAGGTGAGAATATCATCATAATACATACAGTATGGGTATTAGAAAAATTGGAAGGAGATACTTACGTGACTGTGGCCGAGTATCTGGAGCGACTGGCCAGTTGGCTGGACTTCCGATGAGGAGTTGTGCCTGCAAGGAAATGCAGAGCAAATAGCACCTAAGATAACATAGCAGAGATGGCCAATCACCTGACGTTCAAAATCCATCCATTTTCTGTTGCAGCTTATCCTCATTAGGGTCGTAAGCCTGCTCGTGCCTATCCCAGCTGCCTGAGCAGTAGGCGTAGTTTCCAGCCAATTGCAGGGCACAAAGAGACGAACCACCATTCACACACCCAATCACACCTAAGGACAATTTAGAGTGTCCAATTCACTTGCCATCAATATTTTAGGAGTGCGGAAGAGGAAGCCGGAGTGCACAGAGAGAACCCACACGGACTCTGGGAGTACATGCAAACTTCACACAAGGTGAATTTCAAATTGGGTCCCTGAACTGTGAGGCGGACATGCTAATCACTGCTCCACTGAGCCGCCCAAAATTGAAAATACATTTGTTAAATAGAACTGTCAACTTGTTGAATGAACAAAATTGCTAAATTAATATGAGCATCAGATTGGTAGATGAGT
This sequence comes from Hippichthys cyanospilos, assembly GCF_059441005.1. Taxonomy (NCBI): domain Eukaryota; kingdom Metazoa; phylum Chordata; class Actinopteri; order Syngnathiformes; family Syngnathidae; genus Hippichthys; species Hippichthys cyanospilos. Next base: position 7,015,083 of record NC_142381.1, read on the forward strand.
GAACAATCAATCAAAACAGAGGCTTCAAAGCTGTTTATTGTCACTTACATATGAAGTTTCTGGTCAATCTAAACATAAAGAGAACTAAGCATTGTATATTTAAAACAACTGAACAACATTGCCATAAAAATGACCATTAGCTTAATGCTAAGCATAAGCATCTGTAATCATGGTTTTTGGACCATTTAAGCAACTGATATTTGAACACAAATGGTAGCAATACATAGACAGATAAAACAATACTCAGTGACATATAATCTTTATCCTCTCTGGAAATATAATAAGTAACATTATGGCAACCTTTTGAATCGTTAGAGAAAAAAGTGGCCTTGGGCCCTTTCCGCATGCTGTGTGTTTGCAACCCCTGCTTTATAGGATCTTCCCTAGAAGCCATTACTGTGACTTCTAGCATGTTAAACGGGAAAAGTACTTACGAGTGCGTCCATTATGTGGTGAAGTGATCAGTGACAATCTGGGCGCACCTGAAGGCTGACGCACACAACGTGACAAAGTATTAGCAGATGCATTCAGGACAGCACAAAATGAAGAATGTGAGTAATAAAGCCTTACTTTTCGAAAAAAATTCAGGCTTTCATCCTCGTCCATGTTGTCAGCACTGCTGAACATGAGACACAACATCATGAACAGGAATAATTGACGTCCTTTTTTTAAAAAAATGAATTTTCTGCAAACCCACAGCACGATGGTTTTTTATACCATGCATTCCCCCACACTAGATGGCACAGACATTTTTTTTCTCACTTCATATTTCTCAAAATAATTCAATTTTGATGTCATGGTCTGCCCACATTAAAGAGGGTAGACAAAAAGCTTCCCAATTTAGTGTCCCCAATCTGTCTTGGATACCAATTTGCAATTTGAATAAATTCCTTCATCCAAGTGCTTCAAAAAGTAAGAGCAGGGTAATTTTACCCAAATCGTTTCTTAGAACATAAATGGCCAAGGCCCTGCTTAAATTTGTGCATGGGACGCTTCGGCTTTTCTGAAAAAACATGTCCATCCAATTCGGGTCATTAAGGATAAGAGAGAGAGTGAGAAAGTGGAGAGGGGGAGTGAGAGGGGGATTCAGAGAGTGATAAAGAGAGCAAGTTCGTTAGCAACAAGGCACCCCGAAACACAAAGCAATATGTACTACAGTTCTTGTGACTTTCAACACATAAAATATATTTTAAACATTCATATTTTACATGGGTTTCCATGCATCGTTGTTAGGAATGCATAAAAAGTAATAGCAATCTTTGAGGGGTGCAACCGCTAAATGGTATGTACATTACATGAGACAAAGAAATGAAAAAAGGGTAACAACACCGACGCAAGGCTTGCGGTAAAAAGTTGTTGACTGATGTAATATCTGCCATGGGTCACAGATGAAATTTTCACTTGGGCGAGAGTATCGAAAAGTCATGCAGGATAAAATAACATTTACGCTGTTAAAACCCGGGCGGCCAATGGAGGCCTGCGTTGATGGGGTCCTGGAAACCCAATAGGGATTGGTGACTAAAGCCAAGCAGAGCTGCGCTTGTTCAGGTGTGTGTGTGCATGTGTGTGTAGATAGCTGCAGGGCAGAGCAAAGATCTACAGTGGCTAAAGCTAACATAAGACGCCAGGCGAGGCTAGGATTGTGAGTGCGAGTGTGTGTGCGTGTATTTGTGTGTGTCCTGTCAAAACGGGTTCATGGCACTCACATGCTGCCGGACAAGGAATGTCTGGTGAGTGACAGGGGAGAGCTGAACGGGTTCTGCAGGACTGAAGCAAAGGAGGAACAATGACGCACACACTACAGCACTTATCACAAAAAACAGCAAAATTGCCTCCTGACAGCTTTAAAGACATTTGTATTCTTTGGGTAATTACAACAATTATCATTAGGAGCTGCCATCCTTGTGACTAAGACTCTATGTGGGTGGTCAC